>NC_077228.1:480520922-480868422 GCF_027887165.1 Monodelphis domestica
GGAAAAATCCAAATGAATCATTGATTATGTTTCTCATTAATGATGGCATAAAAGTTCAACCTGAAACAGTTAAAAAAAACCTGACTAGGCTACTTGGAAAGTAAAATGTATCTTTAAAATAATTTGAAAAAATCCCCAAATCCTTATATAAAAAGGTATAATACATTTTCAAGGGCTTATTTACCTCTATCCCTTTCTTTCTCTCTCTTCCTTCCTCACTTCCTCCCTTCCTTCTTCCTTCTGTTCCTTTTCCTTCCCTCCCTCCTTTCCTCCTTCCATTGCTTCCTCTTTTTCTTCTTTCCTCCCTCCTTTCTTTTTCTCCCTTTTGTCCTCCTTCCCTTCCTTTTTCATTCTTCCTTCCATTCTTTTTTTTTCTGCACACACCACTGTCTTAAACCAATATCATTGCTGATTTTGAAGCCAAGAGAAATTCCATGCTTATCAGTTTCATGGGGAGCAAAGACAGAGAAACATTCTGAAAGCAAATACTGTGGGAAAAAGCATTCTAGATCTCAAAGAATACCATATTTAAATTTTGTATTTGTAATTATAATGAAATTTGAATAATTGTATCCTTTAAAATAATAAAATATTTGTGTGTCTAATACTTCTCAATGCCACTTACAAAAAAAGGAAACTTAAATACATTAGAAAGTTATAACTTATATTGCAAAAATGTACACTGTATTGTGTGTATACACTATTTGATGAAAAGGATGTGGAGAGGATGGAATAGAGAAACAAACTTAAAGTGTTAGGAACTCCAGGAAATCAAATCTCAAAATCAAATAAAAGTGAATTATCTCTTATTGATAATGAAAATAAATGGGAAAATGAATTAGTTTATGATAATTTGGCTCCCAGAAATGCATCTAGTATTCAGAATATATCATCTTTTTATAAAGTTACCCATCAAAATTGCCATGACTGTGCTGCAAGTGTCAATGTATTTATTGACCATTAGAAACCATCATTAGACCATTCACTTCAATCTACCAAGTATATTTTGAGCACCCTCCATATGTCATGACAGGGCTAGGGAATAAAAAACAAAACCAAAAGTATCAGCAGCTAAGTGGCTCAATGGAGTGAGAGCCAGACCTAGAGATGAGAAGTCTTGGGTTCAAATTTGGACTCAGACACTTCCTAGCTATGTGACTCTGGGCAAGTCACTTAACCCCCTACTGCCTAGCCCTTACTATTCTTCTGCCTTGGAACCTATACTTAGTATAGATTTTAAGGTAAAAGGTAAGGGTTTTAAAAAAAAAGACCTCCTGCCTTCAGTGTACTTGTTAACCTTCTACTGGGGAGAAGTAGCATGAAGACAAATATGTACATACAAAATGCTTGCAAATTAAGGCCAAAGTAATTTAGGGATGAGAGAGGTGCACACTACCAAATATGGGGATCAGAAAGGGCTCCTAAAGGAGCCAGCACCTGATCTGTACTTTGAAGGAAGCTTGCTATTCTATGAGGTAGAGGTTAGGAGGAAGAATTGAAGAACAGTAGGAGATAGGATGATATATCCCATAGCTGTGCTGACTAGGTCTATTACAAATGGACATTATCTAATCTTAGTTAGCACTAATCATAGTCAGGACATCCTTTTAATGCCCCCTAACTGATGCTCTTTTCCACTTCTAACAGGGGCTTTATTAAATCCTTTATTCTCTCTTTAGATGTTCCATGCAGGGGCAGCTGGGTCACTCAGTGGATTGAGAGCCAGGCCTAGAGAGGGGAGGTCCTAGGTTCAAACCTGGACTCAGACACTTCCCAGCTGTGTGACCCTGGGCAAGTCACTTGACCCCCATTGCCTAGCCCTTACCACTCTTCTGCCTTGGAGCCAATGCACAATATTGATTCCAAGATGGAAGGTAAGGGTTAAAAAAAATGTCCCATGCAATCATCTCCTCCAGTCCTCATGACTGAAGACCTCACCTCATGCTTTACCTAGAAAAGAAGGCATTTGTCATGAAATACTTCTTCACCCCTTCTCTTCTTCTCTGAGTACCTTGACATCTCTCCCCCTTCAATTCAGTATCTGATGAAAATTTCTCCTTTTCAAGGCCAACCCTTCTTCATGTATTCTTGATCTTATTTCCTCCTATATTTTCTCCAGATTGCCTCCTCAATCATTTCCTTCTCTTTATTCCTCATCTTCTCTCTACTGGTTCTTTTCTTCCTACCTAAAAATACAACCACATCTACCCCAACCTTAAAAAATACTTACTAGACCCTACCATCCTCTCAAAGTACCATATTTTATTTTTCCTTCCTTTCTTAGTCAAAGTCCTTGAGAAAGTCACCTAAATGTTTGCCTCCACATCCTCTCCTTTCATTTACTTCTCAACTCTTTGCCAACAGCCTTCTGTCTTCATCATTCAACTGAAAATGCCCTCTGCACCACTTCTTGCCTGAATTATTCTAATAGTTTACCTGTCTCTAGTCTCTGTAGACTCTAATTCATTCTCCCTATAACTGCCAGAGTGATTTTTTTTTTAGCATATGAGTCTGAATATGTCACTCGCCTCCTCCATTGCCTTTATTGTCTCCTCACTACCTCTGGAATCAAATATAAACTCTTCTATTTGGTGATTAAACCCTTCACAGTCTAGCCCTAATCTACTATTCCAGCCTTAGCCTCTCTATACAATTATGGTCCAGCTGAATTGGTTGCTATTTCCCATATAAATCTGCTACAGTCATACTTTTATACTTGCCTTTTCCCATACCTGTAAAGGATAGGGAAAAGCTTCATGCCAGAGATTTGCTTTGAAGACAATTAGGGATTCTAAAAGGTAGAAATGAGGAGATTTGGACTTACAGGTATGGGGAGTAGCCAGTGCAAAAGAACAAAGATGGCAGATGGACTGTCATGTGGGAAGATCAGCAAAGAGGCCAATATGGCTGGGCCAATGAATGCATAGAAGGGAGTAACAGAATACTGTAAGTGAAAAAAGTTAGGTCAGGCAAAAGGCTTTAATTGGCAAACAAATAGTTTGGATTTGACCTTAGAAATAATAGGGAACCACTGGAGTTTATTGAGCCAGGAAGTAACACTGATACACCTGTGCTTTAGGATCATCACTGCCAGCTATGTGGGGGATGTATTGGAGAAAAGAAAGACATGGGGCAAGATCAACTAGGAGGCTATTGCAGTAGTCCAGGAGAGAGGTGAAGAAGATCGGAATGAAGGTGATGGCTGTGGAGGGAAGATGAACAAAAGCAAGAGATACCATGAAAAGGAAAAAGAAAAAACTTGGCAATGTGTGTGTATCTGTGTGTGAGAGAGAGAGACAGAGACAGACAGACAGACATCCAGACAGAGACAGATACACAGAGAGAGAAAGTGAGAGAAAGGAGAGAGTGAAAAAGATATGGTTGATGGAATAAGCTTCTGGAGGGGGGTATCACAGGATGAGTTGAAGGGCGATAGAAGGGAATAGCTTTGGTAAGAAAAGCAAACTCAGATACTGAAGTAAAGAAAAGAATGAGTGAATAATGGAGAGAAATTTTAAGGCAAGAAGTAAGAGTAAGAAGCGAATCACAACAGATGGCTCCTATTCTGTCCGTTAAATGGAAGGCCAGGATATCTGCTGAGAAAGGGCTGATAGTATAGGAAGCATTTAGGGAGACTGGGGAGAGAAAGATTGGAGCAGCTACTTATTATCTATTTTATACTAACTAATTTTCATTATAAAAGCTGGAAAATTCTGATTGCCTGGTTGTTGTTTATGCCTAGAAAATATAAGTTGGCTAAAAGTGGTGACAGAGGACCAAGTGTTCTTTTATAGCTGCCCAAAATCTGTTTTGAATGTCACTACTATAACTCATTATTTGACTCCTTAACCATTTATCATGGCTCTTCTGACTCTGTAAAGTCAAGGTCACATCACTACTGATGTGCGTTTATTGTAACACATCCTGGGTCACTTTATATGCATTGGGGATATATGATTCTTTGTATTGCAACAATGGTGGCATATGGAAATTTAAAAAGAAAATAAATTCTGGAGTTTGACCATATGAGGAGGCTATGGTTAGAAATACTTATGCAGTTCCATGGAAGCAGGGGGGAAAGGAAAAAGAAAAGCTGAAATAGCAACAAAGTTATCCAAAAAAACAAAGAAGCTGCCCAGGATAGAGGCTGGCAACTTGAAGAAAGGGAAAAACAAACAAACAGTAAGTCTGGTACAAAATCATCTCTGTAAAGTGAAAGTAAGGATGACCTTTGCCTCTAGCTAGCAATCTCTAGTAGCTAAAGAAGAGATGAATGGGGTGAGGCTTATGAGGATGAAAAAAGATGGTGAGCACTGTGAACTTTCAAGAATTCAGTTGTGGATGATCAAAAGATTATCTATAACCACTGTGGTTCTTTCCTGCCTTTTAGCTCTGTTAATTAATGCTTCTTGTAAGAGAAAAAAAGCTACTTAAATTAGTTTAGTTACTTGTCATTTGCTCTAATAAAATATCTAACAATATCTATAATAATAATAAAATATCTAACAGAAGAAGGCAGCTAAAATTATCCCACGAAAATGCAAGTTATGAAGTATCTGTGGATTTCATGCATATATGCTATCTTTGTCACGATCATATCTAACAACTGAATCTCCAGTATATATAATATATGAGAGAGGGAGAGAGAGGAGGAGAGGAGAGGAGAGGAGAGGAGAGGGAAGGGGAGGGGAGGGGAGGGGAGGAGAGGGGAGGAGAGGAGAGGAGAGGGGAGGAGAGGAGAGGGGAGAGGAGGAGAGGAGAGGAGAGGAGAGGGGAGAGGAGGAGAGGAGAGGAGAGGAGAGGGGAGAGGAGGAGAGGAGAGGAGAGGGGAGGGGAGGAGAGGAGAGAGGAGGAGAGGGGAGGGGAGGGGAGGGGAGGAGAGGAGAGGGGAGGGGAGGAGAGGAGAGGGGAGGAGAGGGGAGGGGAGGGGAGGAGAGGGGAGGGGAGGGGAGGAGAGGAGAGGGGAGAGGAGGAGAGGAGAGGGGAGGGGAGGGGAGGGGAGGAGAGGGGTGGAGAGGAGAGGAGAGGGGAGGAGAGGAGAGGGGAGAGGAGGAGAGGAGAGGAGAGGGGAGGGGAGAGGAGGAGAGGAGAGGGGAAGGGAGGGGAGGGGAGGGGAGGAGAGGGGAGGAGAGGAGAGGGGAGAGGAGGAGAGGAGAGGGGAGGGGAGGGGAGGGGAAGAGAGGGGAGGAGAGGGGAGGAGAGGGGAGGGGAGGAGAACAGAGGGGAGGGGAGGAGAGGAGAGGAGAGGAGAGGAGAGGAGAGGAGAGGAGAGGAGAGGAGAGGAGAGGAGAGGAGAGGAGAGGAGAGGAGAGGAGAGGAGAGGAGAGGAGAGGAGAGGAGAGGAGAGGAGAGGAGAGGGGAGGGGAGGGGAGGGGAGGAGAGGAGAGGAGAGGAGAGGAGAGGGGAGGGGAGGGGAGGAGAGGGGAGGAGAGAACAGGAGAGGGGAGGAGAGGAGAGGAGAGGATGATGGCTGCCTTATTTGAGGTTTCTGCAAGTCTTCATTTAATATGAATGTTTCTCTTTGTGTCTCTTCCAGAATGCTGATCCTGAGAAAGGTATCGAGGAGGGTCTTATGTTGTGTCTGTAGTTCCCTTCACCCTGAGTATTTTATGTACCAAGGCTATGCTTGAGTCCTATCCACTGGTTAGGGGTCAGCTTTCTAGTTCATACAACAGTATGAGAAACCTTTCCTCACCCAGTTTAAAGTGTATGATATGGAAACTATCTTAGACCTACCAACCTTGGAATATTTTTTAGAGCCCCACATATAGCACCAATGAGCTCTATTACTCTTGCTAACCAAAACAGTGAACAGAAGCCTCAAGGTTTCATTTTCATGCTGTACATAAAAGTCAAGCCCTTCAAGAAACTCAAATTTATTTGGACTTGATAGTTTACGAAGGTTATCAATTTGCTAAGATTTGAGATTTTTCAAAAAACTAGAAATTCAGGATAATTATAGACTGAGCAAAACCATTTTTAATACTCAATTAAATTAAATAGTCTAAGAAGTATTTAAATTAATAATAAACATCCTTAGCTTCCAGAATTAGTAATATACAGATCATGTGCCCTTTTGAAATTTAGTTTAAATCTCTGCTATAAAAGATAGGTAAAATCTTGTTTAGGGGTAATGCCTTGAGAACAATTCTCCCTGAAGAAATGAACTATTATACATGTTTATTTACCTAGTAGAAAGTTTCCCCACACTAATTCGGCATACTTTGTTAATTTAACCTGTTTATTATAATAATAATAATTTATCTTGAAAAATTACACACATATATAAAGAGAGGTTGTAGTACTGATGTCATATCATGGCAGGAATACAAAATATCAAAGTAAATAAGACCTCCTACTTGTAGTTCTATAATAAATAGTGCATAAATCAAACTTAGATTGCTGAGTTAAATCATAAAAATGAATGATGAAATCACAAACATGGTGGACCAAAAACAAAACAAACAAAAGAATTCTCCCTGAGGAAAAACAGACACACTAATGCACTGATGGTGGAACTCTGAATTTGCCCAGCCATTCTGGAAAGCAACTTAGACCACGACCAAAATGTTACTGAGCTATGTATGGAGGCCCAACTACACCTCTGCTAGACCTATTTCTCAGAAAGATCAAAGAAAGTGGAAAAGGCCCCATATGCACAAAAATATTTATAACAGCTCTTTTTATAGAAGTATCAAACTGGAAACTAAGGGGGTGGCCACCAACTGGGGACAGCTAAACAAATTGTGGCATACAAACATCATGGAATATTATTGTGCCATAAGAAATGGTTAAATGCATAAAATCAGAGGAGACTGGGAAAACTTCTATGATGTGATGCAGAGTAAAATGAGCAGAACTGCTACAATTTACACAACGACAACAATGTATAGAGAAAAACAACTGGAAAGAGTTTAGAGCTCTGATTAATACAATCAGAATACACAAGTGTAGTGGATTTAAGATGAAATGAATTATAGCCATCCACCTCCTGCGAGCGAGGTGATGGACTTTTGAACATAGACAATGTTGAAACTTGTTTTGCTACACTGTGAGCTTTTTTGTTTATTGATTGAGGGATGGGGTAGGAGGAAACAATGTAAGATAAGAAAGGAAATAAAATATAATAAAGATAAAGAGATAACAAAAGCTCATGAGATAAATATTTTTGATAAAAAGATCCCTCAAAACACAAGAAAAGTTAAGAAATGAAAAACATTGTCTTTGACTATCTTTTTTCCTTCCATATCTAAGAAGAGAATGAGCAAATATATCCTCAAAGCAGAAAAGAGAAAAAAACAATCTCTTCTCCACCTGAATCCTTTGTAAGTATGCTGGAAGGCTACATAATTTATAAATGAAAAAAGCTTCCTTCCTTAGGTTGTTTTATAATTGATGTAAGTAAAATGCTTTCTGAGTATGAAGAGACTACAGTGAGCAACCAACTTATTCTCTTACTTATTTAGGTATAAGTCTAGGGAAAGAAGAGAAATGAGTAAGTGTATGTAGCTTCCTTCCCATTACAGACCTGCAGAATCTCCATTTCATGGTACAAAGAAGAGAAAAAAAGATGAATATCTTTTATTATAGTGTATAGTAAGACAACTTCTGTATTATCCATACTCCCATCCTTTAATTCATTGCAAGTATACTCACAATAATTTCATCATAAAGGCTTACTTAAGTATCTTAGTCATAACCCATGCCTTGTCTCTCATGTTTCCATTCTTTATTCATTTGCATTATTTTCTTAAACTTTTGTGATGGAACATGATATAAAAGGCAACTTTTTTCAATAGTTTCTTAACAATGATTGCACACCTTTTCAATTATTACTACCAAGTCTCACCATTTTTAAAAAACCCTTTAAATTTCTTGGGATTGTCATTTATTTTGAAAACTGCTTTGATTACAGAAATCATTTCAGATGTATTAGGATATAGTTCATAAAAATGTACATTTTATTTTTAAAATTCTTATCTTCTTAGAATCAGTACTGTGTATTGGTTCCAAAGCAGGAAGAACAGTAAAGGCTGGCCAATGGGGATTAAGTGACTTTCCCAGGGTCATACAACTAGGAAGTGTCAGAGGCCACATTTGAACCCAGGACCTCCTGTCTCTAGACCTGGCTCTCAGTCCACTAATCCACCCAGCATTCTCCAAAATGCATATTTTATAAAATAAAACCATAAACTACTGGAAACATTACTTCAATGTTTCTGCAGATAATAAAATTCTTAATAAGGTCCTTCATAAAAGCTGATGTATACTTAGATACCTGGTTATGTCAGCTTAAAAGGAGCTACAAGGAAAGGGAAGACTTGAGAAGTCATGTTAAAATACTGGGCAACACGATTTTGGATCAAGACATGATTATGATTTTCTTTTTCAGGGAGATAGAAGATGCTGGGTGTAAAGAGCATCCGTTATTGGAAAAAACGATTCCCTCTGAGTTCATGAGACAAGCTGAATACTACTGCTGAATAACTATTACAATGCCAAAGGAAATTCCACAGGTTTTAGACCTATTGTTATTATTTAGTACTTGTTATTATTAAAATACTTAGACTTTATTTTACTTAAGCACAAGATTAGAGCAAAATTAAAAGAAAAGAAAACAAAAATCTCACTAATCTTGAACCTTGATTGCGGTTTCTAACAAAGCTTTTATAAAGAAACCTACATCAGAAAGATAAAGAAATATTTGACATATGGCAATCTTCCATCGTCTTAGAAGACTTAGCCACACAGATTTAGCTATGTATTAAAAGCTAAGTTTCCAAGGTTTTGATTTTATAATGGACTAATTGAGAGGGGGAAGACTTACATGTTGCACAGATAACCATAGGTTATGAGCCAGAAGGATTCTTCTACCAATAAATCATGTTAAATAAATTTGGGGAATCCTAACTCCCCTTTGGCTTCTTTTCTGAGAAATGTTTGAGGCCTTAAGTAAAATTTTAATATTCTGTGGGACAGGTTTCAGCCAGTAGCTCTGAACCCCAAGAAATGAAAAATAATTAAAAAAAAGAAAGAGCTCTCTCATGACAGTTAAAAATTTTTCATAAGACATCTACTGACTTCTTTGGGCCAATCAATGTAGGGAACTCTTTGTGTGAAATACCCTTCTTATGGGAAATATATCTCCTCTCTGAATTAGGTAGTAGGTAACTGCTGCAAAATATATTTACCACAACACAGGAATTATAGTGGTAAAAACCTAGGTTTTATAATTATGTTCAAGCATAGGTTCAAGGAATACATAAATAATCATTAGTCTTCTGACTTGGCCCCTTTTAGGCAAAATTACCTCAGAATGACATAGAAATAATTCTTTTACATATTGCAATCTTGTACATTCCTCTAGGGCCATCAAAATTAAAGGAAACGTAGATCCAAAATTCCAGTGCTTCCTTGCGTGTCAAAAAAAATTGGACAAATTTAAAGTTATAATCTCATACATAAACAAATCTAGTCAGACAGACTCCTAAGTAAACTGAGTCAGGTTACAGATTAAATATATTTCCAGGGATCATAAGCAGGCTAATTGAAGGGAAAGAGTTATATGTCACCAAAGAGTAGGGGACAGTTCAGATTCTTCCTCTGGTTTCATATCTAAGAGCTGTTTAAGGGGCAGCTAGGTGGCTCAGTGGATAGAGTACCAAGCCTGGAAACATGAAGTTCTGGTTTTAAATCTGACCTCAGACACTTTCTAGTTGTGTGACCCTGGGCAAGTCACTTAGCCCCAAGTGCCTAGCCCAAACTGCTCTCCTGCCTTGGAACTGATACTCATTATAGATTCTGAGATGAAAGGTTAAAGCTTTTTTTTTTGGGGGGGGGGGAGAGAATGTTTAAGACTTAAGGTAAATTTTCACACCTCTCTGGGAATGTTTTTGGTGAACTCAACAACCTCTCCACTAGGAGAAATGGCCCTCACTTTCTCTTCATATCATTATTCCAAAGTCAGATTTGGTTTAGGTGAGGCTACTAAGTCAGAAATCAAAAATTGCCATCACATTCTCCAGCAATGCAGCTCTGGTATAGCTCAGCAACATATCTGTAGCATATAGTCTTAGAGCCTGGCAAGCTTAGAGCACAATGAGATTAAATGATTTGCTCATGGTAACAAAGCCATTAAAGAAACAAACCTAGAACTTCTGGACCCCATAAGTGGCCCTCTAGCTAGGCTACCTCCCAGGCACATCATAAAAAAATGGAACTATGTGTTAGAATGAAAGAAATGACTGCTTAAGAGATATAGAAGCAATTTCAAAATTAGCTGCCTTTGGCCAATGATAACACTGGCATATTAGAGTAAAAGTCAAAGTAAATATGAAAGGAATATAAATGATAAATCACTGCATGTTATTACAGCAACTCTAGCCTTACTTATTTGAATAAACTCTTAACTAAAATTAGGAAGCAGGAAAAAAAATCACATAGGCTCTTATAATTTCCTAGAAAAATTTAACAGTCACTGCAACAAGGAAGCAAAAGGAGGCTAGAAACTGCTTAAGCTAGCAAATGTTTAATCTCCCTGCAAAGCAGAAATGACAGCCAAAGACAATATTGGTTTGCAAGGAGATTAAACATGCTAGCTTGGGCAACTTATACTACTGTTTGAAAAATATTATGGAGAGAATAATTCTCGTCCAGAAGACTAAGAATAAAGCACACCACCCTTTTTCAGGTAGAGTGAAGGAGGACTATGGATGCTGAATACTGCATCTGAAGGTAGATGTGCTCAGCATATTGGTTTAATTGCTTTTCTTAATTACAAGGTAAGGTTCTTCAGGAAATGACTATGGTTGAAAAAGTAAAAGGCACAAATCAAACTCTTAAAGAGATATTTTTAAAAAGTATAGGAGATGATGTTTGAAGACTATAAAGTACTTTAACAAAATAGCAAAAAAGTGGCTAAGTAGAAAATGAGACTTTTGACAACTTTGCCCAAGGCTCAGCTAAACTTGATTATTCTGAATATATTTACAGATGAACCTGGAAGTTAACAAACAAATACAAAATAGAACAGACCTGCTGGCATTTATTTAATGTTTATAGTGATCTATTCTCAAGGGCAATGAATAACAGTAGAACTGTACTTAGTTCCCTAATTCTATTTAATTCAATATGAATTTTTAACTCCCTTATTATTCACTAGGGACTGTTAGGCATTAGAAATGCAAAGACAAAAATGAGAAACATTCTTTGCCTCAAGGTCATGTTCTTCTGCCTCTCTGTTATATAACTTAAAGAAATATAAAGTTGAGAAGAATGAATGGATTTCACCAAACACATACAGAAGGAAAAGGGCAGCCAGGTGGTACAGTGAAAGACTCATCTTCCTGAGTTCAAAACTGACCTCAGACACTTATCCAGGATCACACAGCTAAGTCACTTAACCCTGTTTGTCTCAGTTTCCTCATTTGTAAAATGAGTTGGAGAAGGAAATGACAAATCATTCTAGAATCTGCCAAGAAAGCCCCAAATGAGGGTCACAAGAATCAGACACAACTGAAAACAACTAACACAAGCATACTGAAGAAATTCTAAAAGAAGAGGAATTTACAAAATAAGCACAGCAAACATATGCAAAGCTTTTATGAAAAAAAAAAACAGTAATCAAGAAGAAAAAAGTTAACTACTGACCTACATGGCTGCTTTCTCATCTCTATAAAATCTTCATGAAAATGATATGTGTACACATTGAAGACATTCTTAAAGAAAACATGACAAAGAAATATGGTTTAGTGTAAAGAGCACTGGATTTTAAGTCAAGGAATATAGATTAAGTTCTTGGCTTTGCTGTGAAAGTATTCAGGTGAATTATCCAAAATACAAATTTCAGTTCAACTTTAAGTTGAACACAAAGCATCAGCACTACTCAAGCACAACTTAGACTTAAAATTGAGTCAAATGGCGGGGACAACTCTTGACTCAATAGACAAACTCAATGAGAGGGTAATGACAAACTCAACCATCATTGTGGGCTTAAAAGCAGCCATCAATTAAAGTGTTAAAGCTCAAACATACATTCACAATTTAATTTCATAAAATAACCCAAACCCCCAATATCACATAGGATGATTCAATTAAATTATAGAAGACATAATGCTAAATAAAATCAGTAATAAGAATTCCATTCTCCTCCCATAAGCCTACATTCCTAAACGGATAATCCACTAACAATGAACAAAACTGCAATCACTAACACTAACTAGCTCATTGCTTTAACTATAGTTAATCCAAACACAGGCATACTTTAATAAAAGGAAAGATTGAAAAGAATTAAAGGAACTCAGCAACCTAAAATCCTGCCTGTTTACCAAAAACATCACTTGTGGCATTATAAATATTAGAGGCATTGCCTGTTCAGTGAGTTAACTTTAATGACTGGTATCCTGCGTGCTATGCAAAGGTAGCAAAATCACTTGTCTCCTAAGTAGAGACGTGTTTGCATGGCATAAGGAGAGTTTAACAGTCTCTTTTTCTTAATCAATGAAATTGACCTACCTGTGCAGAGGCAGAGATAATAATATAAGATGAGAAGATCCTGTGGAGCTTAAGATCCATAACTTAACTAATAATAGCAATTCTAACTAAGGGGTGAACCTAAAAACATCTAAGTTATAATCCTTGCTTGGGGTGACCTCGGAGTATAAAACAACCTCCGAATGATATAACCTAGGTCAACCAATTCAAGTGCAACAAAGCCAATAGTTGACCCAAATCTTGATCAATGGAACAAGATACCCCAGGGATAAAAGCACAATCCAATTTAAGAGCCCAATTTGACAATTAAGGTTTAGGACCTTGATGTTGGATCAGGATACCAGAATGCTGCAACCACTATTCCTTTGTTCAACTATTAAAGTCCTAAGTGATCTGAGTTCAGACAGGAGAAATCCAGATCAGTTTCTATCTATATATTTAATTCTCCCACTATGAAAGAACAAAGAATAAGGCCAATATTACCAATACACCTTAAAACTAACTCATGAAATATATCTTAATTAATTAATACAATAAATTATTTACTCTAGAAAAGAGTCCATTAAGGTGGCAGAGCAGGTAATTGCATATAACCATTTTGGGCCTCAGTTTCCTTATCCGTAAAATGAGAAAGTTGGTTGGGAAAACCACTATTTCATCCATCTCTAAAACTATGATTCTGTGAAACAGAAGACTTTCTCAGATGTCGTTCTGTATTAGACCATATCTTTATAGGCACAGCTGAGTGCCAAGAGAACTTAAGATCCTGCTATAATTACCATCTTTAAGAAAGTACTTTACTGGGGAAAGTTAGAAGGTCTCATCAAAATGACTTCCAAAAGTTTCTGACTGATATGATTATGAAGGCAACTTTGTTCAGTGATCTGCCCAGTTCTGACATTAGGCAAGGTGAAGACTTAAATTTACATAAGATATTTGCCAGCATTATATAAGGCATATTGGATAAATTCTAAGCAAAACTCTACATTAATAGCAAGTTCCTCTAAATGATCCTATTCACAAAATCATCTCATACTAATTTAATTGAGTCTTACAACACTACAGAGGCTCCTAAATACTCCAAAATGAAACCTGCCACAATGTGAACCATTCACACTATAAAAAAACCAAAGTAGATGAAAATGCATTTTGCCTAAACTATGACATATGGATGGATGGAGAGCCCTTTGAATAGATACATCTGGGGGAGGTACTTCAGATGGACATGATTAGGGCTTAGCACTGAGTAACAGGAGCTCAGACTGGATGACATTTGGAAAATTGTGCAGTGCTTTTCAAAGATCCCAAATTGCTTGATCCTACAAAAGCCCAGGGTATATGATTGCAAATAATGGAACACTGACCTCAGAACAACCCTAAGGCAATGGAAAGATGCATGGTGGGTCTAAATGGGCTATAACAAGTTATTAATGATGTCTTTTCAAGTAAGAAGTGGAGCAAAAGAAATTATTCATAATAAATGGCTGAAAAAGGAAATAGATCAGTAATGTAGAGAAAACAAGAGACAGCTGGTGGCGTGATCTATTGGTGCTCCACTGTTCCACCATAGTGTTGTTGATGTGGTTGCTCCCTTCAATCCAGATCACAGCCCATTCCTGCCTTCCTATCCTATATGATTCATGTCTCCCTCCTCCAGCACATCTTCCACAGTAAGGTTCCCTTTGTTCTCTTGACAATTTATCACTAATTTGAAGATACACTAGTACCCTTGATTATTGAAAGAGTAAGAGTTGTGTCTTTAGCACATCATGTAAAAACTCTATGGAGAATTAACAAGAAAAGATGGACAACTGTACATGATGAGAAGCTACAGAAAGGCTGCCATCTCTTATCAATTATGAGAATACACACATCAAAGTACACAACATGAATGTCACCATTTAGGCAGCAGTTAACAGGCAGCTAAGTGGCACCACACAGAGCAAGCACTGATCCCAGAATCACCTGGCTTCAAATTTGACCTCATATACTTACTAGCTATGCAATCGTGGGGCAAGTCTTAACCTCTGTCTGCTGCAGTTCCCTTGGCTGTAAAATGGGGATAACAACAGCACCTACTTTCCAGAATTGTTGTGAAACTAAAGCAAGATAATATTTGTAAGGTTCTTTGTGAACCTTAAAGTATTATATAAATGCTACATATTATTATCTCAATCAAACCTTGAGTTTTAGGACTCACTATTAATAGGACTGAACCTAGAGGGAGATTTTTTGGCAGGTCTGATAGGAATATAGATAAAGGTTCTTTGCTGTACTACTTGGATCATTGAATAAACAAGTTTTTATTGGGTTTTCAGAGAGGAGAATAAGACTGTTTCAGACTATTTCAATTCATCCTAAGTAAATACCATTATTATATCAAGATTACTTCTTAAATACAGAAAACACTGAAGAATAAAAAGTGAATTCCCATGAAGCAAGCTTTCTCCACTTGCTTCTTCATCAAAATGGAATGATAAGCTTTCATAGAAAGATCTGAGGGGAATTTGGAGTGGAAAAGAATGAGGCTGCTTCTTCCTCTCTCCTTATCACCCTTCATGACCCCTGCTATCCTTAAAATAAGAGCTATTCCTAGAAAACTAATTCAAGTTAGGTACTATAAAATACCATTTATATTCATCTAAATACAATAATGATAGTACTGGGGATAGCTAGGTAGTATAGTGGATAGAGTGCTGAGCTTGGCATCAGGAAAACATGAATTCAAATGTGATTTCAGAAACTTACTAGCTGTATGACCCTGGGCAAGTCCTTTAACTCTGTTTGTCTCAGTTCCCACATCTGTAAAATGAGCTAGAGAAGGAAATAGCAAACTAATCCATGTATCTTTGCCAAGAAAATCCCAACAAGTGAAGTCACAAGTGAAATGACAGAATACCAACAAAATATTGTAAATTCATCACAAGTTTGGCTGCAGAGTAAGCTTTTCATCAACAAAAGAAAATCTTAAAGATTCCCTAAATTTAAGAAAGGCTGCCAACTTCATCAGTGACGGGAATACCCACATTTATGAAATCACAGATCTCTGAAGTATACAGAAGCAAGAAGTACTACATCCTGCCCAAAATCACATGATAAAGGTTTTTTTTTTAATTTTAGCAAATCTGTTGTTTTCTGCCCTACTTAGATAAAACAATGATAAAATATCTTTGAGAAAATGCAAACACCATGAAGCAAATAGTTTAATTTCCAGTTATGCTTTTGCTAAATAATGCAACTTGGGAGGAAATCAATTAAAAAAAACAAAAAATGTTTCTCTTTTAAAAAGTACATTGTTCTTAAGATCTGGGGATAAAAAATAGATTTACTTGACCATGGATAACATATTTGGATACCTTGAAAAGTCAATGATTTCAATGGGGTGAGTACCCCCTCAACTGATATTCTAGTGATTCCTCCATGGTGATTATTGCTTATAGATTGGTTTGGTAGTGAATTTTCTGGCAAGGAGTCAACTTTGTAAATGTAGTGGGGCCAACACTTGAAGTCTTTCTAGTTTGACAAGACCTACCAGGGCTTGTGCTTCATTGGCATAGCCTTCAAAACCCAGAGGTACCACCTCACCCCAATGAGGCATCCAAGTAGGATGTTAGTGGAGGGCAAGGTTCATGATTCTTCTTTATTTTGTTTGTGTATAATTTTAAGATATAAACAATCAACTGAAATCAATTTTCTGATAATTGATGTGCCATTCAAATTGTCTAGAAGCCCCAGCTTTGGATAGCCCTTTTCTAGGAGGAAGGAAGAAGCTTAAAGACAAAAGTATGCTTCCTAGTCTACAGTTCACCCCTTCCCCTTACACTTTAGATTTACTGTGCCTCAGTTTATCAATAGCTTGCCTATATTTGAATAAAAGTCAAATGGGCAGCTACATTATGAGACATAAAGCTCCTGGAAAATAATGGGAAAAATATACTCCCCAAATTGGAAAATGATAGCATAGTGGGAAGAAAAAAGCAGGACTTTCATCTTCAGTCTAAAAATGAGAGGAAAAAAAAAAACTTCACCCACCCCCTAAATGCCTTTTTCGCAGTTCTCACTTTGGAATGGTATCTCATCCTGTTTCCCAAGTTTTCTGACTTGGGGCAGTTGAAGGTGTGCATACTGTCTCACAATTCTTACATGGGAGGGGTAATCACTTTTTATTCACAGTAGAAAGGTGGGAAGAGCTTAGAAGGGCTTTAAGAAAAATTTACATGTACATAGTCACAAAGCTAAAGTTATGGTTCCTATATAAATGGAATGCGAGCAGATATTACAGAAATGAAGCTGTTATAATACCCAGAATGGCAAAACACTGGAATATAGCATATGCGTGGGAATGGAATGGTTCTAAAATAAACCATAACACTAAATTTCTTTTTTATTATGCATTTTAAAACCTCAATTTTGACATTTAACTTTATATTTTTGAGCACCTGGTGTAATAATCCCCCTATTTCTGTCAAGTTGCTACTATTTTTCCAAACTACTGGTTTACAACTTTGACATTATCTTCGAATCCTAATTCCCACTCATCTCACATAGCCCCAAAGTAGCCAGATTTGTCATCTCTCCCTCTACAACATCTCTCTCTATTCACTCAGCCACCATCTTAGTTCAGGCTCCTATCACTGCTCAAACAGACTACTGAAATGGGCTTCAGTTAGTCTCTCTGCCTCATTTCTTCTCACTCCAGTCAATCCTCCATATAACTATCAAAGAGACTTTTCTTTTTTAAATAAAACTCTTACCTTTTTTCTTAGAATTGATACTAAGTATTGGCTCCAAGGCAGAAGAGTGATAAGGGTAATAGAATTGGGGTTAAGTGACTTCTCCAGGGTCACATAAGCTAGGAAGTCTGAGGCCAGCAAAGAGATTTTTCTTAAGTTGACTGTGTCACTTCCTTTCTTAGGAACCTCTAGTGATTCCCCATTGCCTCTGGGATCAACTATAAATTCTTTTATTGTGCTTTTAAAGTCCTTAACAACCTGACCCCAACTTTTTTTTAATATAATCTCATTATACATTAATTTTCTTCCTGACCTCCTCACACATGGTGCTTCATTTCCCATTATCTTCCCTTAGCATTAGCTGAGGCTGACACCTGGAGCACACTCTTTCCTTACCTCTGCTTCCTCATGGAATTCCTCTTCCTTCAAGATTCAACTCAAGCATCATCTTCTACCCAAAGTCTTTGTCGAATCCCCTCAACTGCTAGTGCCCTCCCTCCCAATTACCTGTATTATACTCAAGGTCCCTAAGAGAGGGGACTGTTTCATTTTCTGTATTTCATCCCCCAAACCTAGTATGGTACCTGGCTCATAGTGGGTATTAAATAACTGCTTATTAATTGGATGAATATCAATCTAATAGTTTTAGGTGTATTTATTTAGTCATCACGGTGCCAAATATAAATGAACATTATTGGAATGAGAATAACATTATTGTTCTACATGTGCGTCTTCTGACTCATAAATTAAAGAGCATGTGCATTATCATTCCAGTAGCTATGATGGACAATAGGAATCTACTCACACATCTTCACCAGTGCCCTCTTGTGGCTAAGGTGATACATTTTTTAAACATTGCTAACACCTACATAGCACTTACATGTGCAAGGTACTCTGCTAGATGCTTTATAATTATTAATCTCATTTGATGCTCACAACTGTAGAGATGGGTGCTATTATTATCCCCATTTTACAGATGAGAAAACTGAGGCAGACAGGTGAAGTGACTTGCCCAGGGACCCTCAGCTGTAATGGGTTGGAAGTAGGATTCTAGGTCAGGTCTTCCTGATGTCTGATCCAGGACTATACCACTCTGTCATTTGGCTGCCCTTTTTAATGCACAGGGCAGGCCACTGAAAAAAGGCATGTAGTCCTTGGCCGTAGGAGACAGGGAAGCTAACTGGTACAAACAAATTTTAGTTTATCTGTTCCACATTCTAAAATGGTCACAAATCCACATTTTACTTATGGGACTGATATATTCATTTAGCAAATTATTGAGAGTGTTGCTGAAGTAAGCATAATTTTCCTTCCACATTTTAGTGTATTTGATCATTTAAATTTGTATCATATATTGGGTTACAAGAAGCTTTGTAAACAGTATCTCATCTGATTCTCATAATAACCACATTTTACAGAAAAGGAATTGACTAGCCTTCTATAGCTGGCATATAGGAAAACCAGGATTCCTACCCAAAACCAAGTTATTTTAATTATAAGAAAAACTAACATGAGTTTGAGGTTTGCAGAGCACTTCCAGATGTAGCTCATCATTTAAACCTTACAACACCTTTTAGGAAGTAGGTGCTCTCATTAGCTCCATTCTACATGTGAGGAGACTGAGACCATGTAAGTAAGTAACTTGTCCAGGGCTGCATTGCTAGTCATTTTTTAAACCCACATCTTCTGTCTTAGAATCAATACTGATTATTAGTTCTAAGGCAGAAGAATGGTAAGATCTGGGCAACTGGGGTTAAGTGACTTGCCCAGAGTTATATTGCTAGGATACATCTGAGACCAAATTTGAACCCCAACCTCCAGTCTGCAGACCTGGCTTTCTATACACTTAGCCACCCAGCTGCCCTGCACTGCTAGTAATTTTCAGAGGCATGATTCCAAGTCATCCCTCTAGCCACTATACCACTTAGCTGCCTAACAGGCTATCCCTGAATACTGTGGAGGGATGCAGGTGCTATAAATGATCGTGAAATAATGATTTTATATTTGTTTTTAGTATCTTTGTCTGACTATCCCTCACTTAATTCAAACCTCCTCTTCTTTAAAAATAAGAAAGAATTCAACCTATACAGTGCTACTTGAAATAGTAGGTCAGTTAACCAAGAACAAAGTATAAGAGGACAGCAAACAACAATTCCCTAATACCATCTTCTATTAGAGGATTAAAAGATTTTGGCCTAATATTAGAAAGAATTAAACTCATCTTAAAACTGAAAAATCACTGATGCTCTTCCTGTCAGATTCCATCAAATTGACTATACTTTTCAGGTATAGGATTAAATAAATAAGTCTCATAAGAACAAAATCCTTTATGACTAGAAAAGTCAATCTCCTCAACCTTATAAAAGAATAGGTAGTAACTAATTCTAATGATTAAATTCTGCCAATTATTAAAGAGTTAATTCCTGCTCTCCTAGATGGGACAAATTATTATTGGAAATGAAATCTTTTCCAATATTTATTAACTTGCTTACAGGAGATGAGGTTGAGCCCTAATGGAAAGGCCATGTGTAAAAGTATTTCTTTACAAATCTTGGATGTTTAAAAGCAATAAAAGTTTGATTATTTTAAATATCTGAGATTTACTTATGAAAATGATACAATCATTCCTTTGTAAACAAATTCTAACTTAATTATACAAGTGTTCTGTGAAATATCCGTGTATATGTAAATATACATATATGTATATAAGTGTATATAGATGTGTCTAAATACATATGTTATATATGCACGTGTGTATATATATACATATATATATATATATATATATATATGTTATTCTTAAACTGAGGAAGGCATTCAATGCCCTGGATGGACTTCCTATAGTGAATTTATGGGAGGACAGGGGCATGATTTCACATGATTGGCAGACATGGAAAAGGTACACTTTGCATTGTGAAAAACAATCTAATTTCACCCAAACCAAATAGTTTATGAAATTTCAGATTCATTTGAATACCTTGGGTTTTTTTTGTTTGTTTTGTTTTTTATACAACAGGCAGGATGGAAGAATGTATTAAAAGCTGGTTTCATAGCAAGGAAGTTCCAGTCCCATCCCTAACATACACAGGCTGATTGGCACAGGGCGAATTACTTAACCTCTCAGTCCTATCCTAGACAACTTTTTAAGACCATAAATTGCAGAGAAGGTGCTAACCTGTAATGAGAAAAAGAATTTCATGACCCAAATTTTCATATATTAGTGAAACTGGAGATCTAGACCCTATCCTTTCCCATTCTTTTAAATAATGGGGGGAAAGTCTAAGTAGTTTGTTTTGTTTCCAGTAGTGAACTGTAATAAAATATTACACAATGATTATGACTAACACTTTTCTCTTGAAAAATAATTTTCTTGGAAAAATGTATCATACCCATATTTATAGACTATATGATTTAGATGGAACTCTATAAGTAAATGCATAACCTTAGTTCATCTATAAAATATCTGTATATCTATATTTTCTAATTAAATATAAGATGTCCAATGAACTTTATTTATCTTTATATTTATAAGGCCTTTTATTTAGTATGTAAAAACAATTCTAACACTGTCATTCCTACAGTATTTCCAACAAATTACTACTAAAAATGAGTTATTGTGAAAATATCTAGTCATTCAAGATGCAATAACTTTAGATAACAGGTTAAACATCAGCATAAGGGGCATTCTGTTGAGTTGCCTAGGAAACATTTAAGTAGCTGAACTCTACTGATGCATTGAAGGACATAAAGAAATGCTGACACTAAGGATAGGTTCATAGAAGAAGCCAAATGAAATTACATTTTATCTCCATTGTCAATACTGCTTAGCATCAACCCCACTTGACAAGCTTCTCTCCCCAGCAATATTCCCATTGTATCCTTTTAAATAACATCCCACTGGTGGAATAAGGTACACTTCTTTCTCCCTGAAAATATTTTATGAATAGAAAAATATAGTGATAAAGCAAAAAAAAGACTATTCTATGATAAAAAAATCACAATTTTAAGATAGAATGTCATTTTCCAGTATGAAAAGAGGGGAAAAAATCTCTTCACTTTAATGGTCAATGTCTTCAATGTAAAGAAATAAATGACATTTAATCCTCCTGGTTAAATAACACCAACTACTGTATTAAAAGGTTAGCTTTCAGACTACATAAAAGAATAAATTAGCTTCTGGAGAAAAAAAGATCCTTTTTTACCTTTTAAAAATGAAATGTTATTATGACTTAAATGTAATTAGCACTCTAGTTCCAGTGTCATGGACAGTACTAGTATTTTCTATTACTGTAATGCTCTGGAAATAAAAATTAGACCAATTATATCAAAATAAGATTATTGTCTCCTATCTTTGCAAAAGGAGATTGGTTGTTATAAAACTATGTGAATTAATTAGCAAGTTTTTGGAAAGAGTAATTTCAACACAGCATGAGTTAAATGGTATATGAAGAGTAATTTTCAATCCTCTTTTCATAATAGAGAATTCAGGTCAAAGGTAATGTGCCAGTGTACATTTGATACCAATGGAAATGAAGCATTATGATAACCAGAGTTCTAAGGAAAAATATATTTGTGAAATACTATTTGTTCTTCAAATGACATTGCAATCTGGGGATGAGAAGTGTTTGTCCGATTCCCTGTACAAACTTACTGTTCTTAACAGACAACACAAAGCTCACCTGATTCTATCTGCTGTCTGGCAACCCCTGGCTTGTAGTTGAAACAGGCAGGTATTTTCCCCAAGGTTTGGTTACTTCCTGTCCCTCCTCTTAATCAATTGTCTTTATTTTTTCCCCATTAAAACGTGAATGTTTTGCATTTTAAAGTTTTAGCTAGCTCTTCCACAGTTGTGCAGCAATGTTAATTGTTGTTGGGGTCTGAGTAATTTCTTTCTTTAAGAGAACTCTGGAGGTCATTTTAAGTTTTTAAGGTGCACTAATTGAATCTTTAATTTGCATCAGAATCGGAAGCAATAAACTGCCAGAAATTTCTTGAGGAGGGAAAACTGGAGGCAGTGTCTTTTAACGTTATTGTCTATTAACAGGTGTTTTGATTCAGGACGTGTCTCGCGGTGACTTATGCAGCTAACATTCCAAAGATGATAATTTTCTTTCTTGATTCAGTGGTTATTAGGATGACTCCAGTGATTTTTGTGTTTTTCACACAAAAGTTTGATGATCACTAGTTCCCACACCTCGGATTAACTAGGATTAACTTTCTTTGTGCGGTTTACTCAAACAGCGGTTTTCCTGTGAAATCATGTAAGGAGGAACCATCTGGAAAAGGTTACCGTGGAAACAGCAAGGGGAAGCAGGGGGTGGGGCTAGAGAAAGATGCCATGACAACCTTTTTCGGGTTTCCCAGGAAACGACGGTTGCTATAGGAACTGCATCACTCAGGTCCGAATTAGTAACTTCCGCTGGAAGGGGTGTCTGTCACTTTAATCTTCTTGTGATATTGCAGAAGCTTATCTTTCAGATGCATTAAAGGGGGAAAAAAATCTCTCGCTTCTCTCAGCAGCACTGAAAACATCTCTGTTTCTAGACTACGAATGGTTTTTTTGGCGAAGGGGGGGGTGTTTGCACAGAAATTCATCACAATGATTTAATGTTAAACCTAAAGCTTTCGAAATACTTAAGCAGTCCACAGGGTTAAACTACAGTTAGTCAAATCATTCAATCTTGAATCGAAGAAAGCATTTTCTTCAGAAATTTTAGACTCATATGTAATTCTGGGAGCGGGATTTCAAAAGGAGAGTTCTGATAGGAACTGAATAAATTTACAATGGATTTACAAATCATTGCACTAATTAGAATTTAATTGACCTATCCCTTAGGTTAGGCAATTCACCTACAAGCACAATAAACGATGCTAGAAGGTCCTCCCACTGACTGGTAAAGAAAAAACTGCCTTTAATTATGTAGTTAAACCAGTTATCCTAAAAGCACTTTTTAATTCCCCTCCCCACCTACACGTTTCATTGTTTTAGAGAGAATTAGAAATCAAAACTAAAAGCAACAAACAGCACTTCCGCTATTTGCAAGATTAAAAGGGGGGGAAAATGGGAAGCAGAGGAAACGCAGCCCATTTGCAATAGACACCTGTTTCGGCACGAAGCAACATGGGACAGGGGAGGGGTAGATGAAGGAAGTGTGTTTTCCATATTCTTCTCTGGATGAATGGTCTGGAAATGTATAAAAAACGAGGGCATACACAGACCAATGGGGCACGTTCCACACAATACTAAGCATAGCATGTCACTTGTATCATGTATTAAACATCGGTGAAGATCTTTTTGATGTTGACACACGAGTTGGGATTATTGTTCGTGGTGCAGGTGGCCGTGGAGTTGCCCGTTTTGAAGGGGGCTGGGGGAAAGGTGCTATGGTTCATACCCGCCTCCTCGATCACCATGTATTCCGACTTACTCAGAGTCGAATTACTCCGAGCTTTCCTTAGCTCTTCAACTGAAGAGGAGAGATGCTGGCAGCTCCCCACGTGCATATACTGGGCTTGCTCTTCACCCTCTGTCTCTCGATGATAGAAGTAGTTGAAATTGGAAACAATCACTGGCACCGGCAAGGCAATTGTCAGGACACCAGCGATGGCACACAGCGATCCCACAATCTTGCCCCCGATGGTCACCGGGTGCATATCCCCATAACCTACAGTGGTCATGGTCACCACTGCCCACCAGAAGGCATCGGGAATACTGCTGAACCCAGAAGAAGGGTCGTCTGCCTCCGCGAAGTAGACAGCGCTGGAGAAAAGGATGACCCCGATGAAGAGGAAGAAGATGAGGAGCCCTAGCTCCCTCATGGAGGCCTTGAGGGTCTGCCCCAGGATCTGCAGCCCCTTGGAGTGGCGGGAGAGTTTGAATATTCGGAAGACCCGCACCAGCCGGATGACCCTCAGGATGGCTAGGGACATGGCCTGCTGTCCGTTGCCCTGCCTCTCGGCCAGCTCGGTGCCCAGGGTGATGAAGTAGGGGATGATGGCCACGATGTCGATCAGGTTCATGATGTTGCGGGAGAAGGTGGCCTTACTGGGGCAAGCGAAGAAACGCACCAACAGCTCAAAGGAGAACCAGATAATGCACAGGGTCTCCACCACAAAGAAAGGATCCGAGAAGCTGGAGACACCGGCCTGGGAGCCCGACGTGCCATTGTTGGCAGCTTCCAGCGTCTCCGGGGACAAGGGCGCGGGGTAGTCCTTCTCATCGCGGAACTCGGGTAGCGTTTCCAGACAGAAGATGACAATGGAGATGAGAATGACCAGTACAGACACTATGGCGATGCCCCGTGCGGGCCCCGAGCTCTCGGGGTACTCGAAGAGTAGCCACACCTGGCGCTGGAAGTCGCGGCGGGGCAGGGGCCGCTCCTCCTCTCGGAGGAAGCCCTCATCCTCTCGGAACTTCTCCATGGCCTCCTCGCCAAGCTGGTAGAAGCGGATCTCCTCAGAGAAGATGTCGATGGGCACGTTGACTGGCCGGCGGATGCGGCCCCCAGACTGGTAGTAGTAGAGGATGGCGTCGAAACTGGGCCGGTTGCGATCGAAGAAGTACTCATTGCGGAGCGGGTCGAAGTACCTCATACGTCTCTTGGGGTCTCCCAGCAGCGTCTCGGGGAACTGGCACAGGGTCTTCAGTTGCGTCTCGAAGCGCAGCCCTGAGATGTTAATCACCACCCGCTCCCCGCAGCAGTCTTGCTCTGCTCCCGCGACCGCCCCGGCTGGGGGTCCCCCGGGCGGGAGCGGCTCGTAGCGGTCACGGTCACAGCCGCCTCCGCAGCCCCCTGGCTGCGGGCCGCTCGCCTCGGGCTCCAGCAGGTGGTCCCCGGGCACCACGGTCATGCCGGGCTGCAGCTCGGGGCCAGCGGCGGCCCCCGCAGCGGCCTCGATGTAGCCGGGGTTGACCAGGGTGTGGGCGCCGCCGCCGCCGCCGCCGCCCGACTGGGGCTGGGGCTGGGGCTGCGCCGAGGGGTGGGCGCGGTGGCGGGCGGAGGGCGGCGGAGGCGAGTGCAGGAGGCTGAGATGCTCGTCCATAAGGCGGCGGCGGCTGCGGAGGCGGCTGCCCCTTCACCGCCTCCCCTTGCCCGCCGCGCCCACCCTCCGCCCGCCGGCTCAGAGCCACCGCCGAGTCCGCAGCCTGTTGCTGCTGCTGCCGCCGCGAGGCTTCGTCTGGGTCTGCCTCGCTCCCCTCGGCTCCTCCAAAGACAGACAGCTAGCTCACTCCTAGCCCTCCCCTCGCCGCGCCTCGCCTCGCTTCTCTCCCCCTCCCTCCTCCCCGCGCACTCCCCCAGCTTGGCGCGCGCGCGGCGTCCCACTCCTCTCACCTCGGGATTCCCGCCCACCGCGGCGGGGGCGCGCCGGCCCTTCCCGCCCACTGCGGCGGGAGCGCGCGCCCCTGTCCCCCCTGGCCTGCCTTGGACAGTGAGGGACTGTTCCCCACCCCGGGGCCTCAGGAAGAAGCTGAGGTTTCCTTTAGTGTCTAGTCTCTATCCCACCTGGTCTGGCACCCTAGACTCCTAGGCTGCCCTCAGTGAGCCCAGGTATCCGCACCCGGGCACCATCCCCACACAACGTAAATGGTAGTTTATAGGTCTCTAACATCTTGGCCAGTCGCCCCTTTCCCCTCCACAACCATTGTAAGCCTAGGGCTACACAGAAAGCTCTGGGGGTGGATTCTCAAATGCTTTTCTTTCATTCATTCAACAAACACTCATTAAGCTCCTATTGTGTGCCAGGCACTGAGCTAAGCCTTCTACCAGAATGCAATCAGATCTTGGCAGCCTTCTCTTCTCTACCTGCACATCCCTGCACAACCCCCAATGACTCCGACCTGAGTTCGGCTCCATCATGCTCCTCCCCCACAACCCCTAGGGCTCGTGCCACTCAGACCTTCCCCCTCCCAGCCCCCCAGCCCCGTGTAAACCAGGTTATGGATGTGGAGTTGTGTGGAGGACACCAAGCCCAGGGTCCAACACATCCATTTGTGAGAGCCTATGGCCAAGGTACAGAGCAGAAGAAAATCCCAAGCGAGGGTGCCAGGCACCATCAAGAATCGAAGACTTATAGATCTTGAGCTGTTAAAGGACCCCAGAGGCCATCACTTCCAAGCTCTCATTTTATACAGATGGAAAAATTGAAATTCAGGGACCTTAACTGGCCTTCCCAAGGTCACACAGGTGGTAAGCATCAGAGGAGGGATTTCGTTCATTTGATGCAGAACCTTTGGCTTCAGGGCCAATGCTCTCTCTCCCCTGAACCATGGGAGGAAGAAGATGGAGTAGAAGGCTGTGGGCAAGGGGACAAGAAAGGATATCTCCTGCTAGGGTAAAATATTATATAGGAAGTATGGGTGCTGCAAACAGTCTCATTGGAGTTCAAAGAAAATGGGTCGGAAAAATCCTTCCAGGGAGTCCCTCCTGCAGAGAGAGAATGCATTATGCATTCACAAGAATGCTGTAGCTGAGTCTGAAAAGAATGGGGGGAAAGCCCAACCCGTTATGGGTCTAGTTTCCAGTAAATTTGGGCTACTTGGAAAGGAGATGGCAAACCAATCTCATCTCTGTTCTCTCTGTTACCTGGGGTAGCTCCTGTAAGAGTTGCCTTTGGGGAATTGGTGGTGAAGGGTAGAGTGTGAGTGGGCTTGGGGGTGAGACAGTATCACTGGCAAACCTGTATATTTTTAAAAACAATGGCCCTAAGAAGACAGCTCTAAGATGGAGAGGGGAGGAAGCTGCTTCAAAAACCCATATTTAATGTACTTTCAATGCATTGTTGGCTTCTCTGGCTTTTCCTGTGGTAGTGAAGCCATGCTCTAGTTGTTAAATAACATATTCATTCACCATATTGCACCTCTGTTACTTGAGGTTGTTTTTTTTCCCCTAGGTTCTTATATTTGTCCCTGTTTCATTTTATCCATTTCTCTAAATAGCCAAGGTCACTTTGAATTTAATCCTTATTTTCCAAGGATTTAGCAAACCTGCCCAATTTAGTGTCATCCACAGACTTAAAACATATGTTCTCTCTTCCATGATCCCAGTCATTTACAAAAATAGTAAATAATTTAGAGTACAGGATAGAGCTCTGTGGAACACCACAGGGTACAACTCCACATCCCACTAGCCTTCCTCTGCCCTCCCCACCCTCCAGAGACACAAGGGCCACATATAGGACTCAGGTTAGCAGTTTACTCAGGGAAAGTAGTTTTTAATGTCCCCAACAATGTAGGGATTCTGCAATCCCACAGTATTTGCATTTTGATGCCTTTTTCTTCAGTTAGTATTTTTTCCCCTTTCTGAGCCTAGGAGTTTATTCACTGTGTCTTGCAAACAACAAGAATAAAAATTAAGTTTATTTCTCAGTTTTTCTCATTGTTTTTCCCCTTTCAGCTCTCCATGGTATGGCACCTATCAATATGTTCTCTTCACTGTCCACTCTATTGTACTCTCCTTTCACTCATTTATATCAGTTTGGTTTGCACTGGGCTCCCTCAACTTACCCAAATAGGTCCTTGGCACCATAGACATTCAGTAAATGCAATATGCAGGTGGCCACCCCTTAAAATTCCTTTCACTCATAAATCTTCAGTATAATTAAGAAGGAACGTGTATGAAAGGCTTCAAGGTCTGCAAAATGCTCTACCTACACTGTCTCTTTCAACCCTCACTATAACCCTGTGAAGTAGATGCTATCATCATCTCTATTTTACAGAGAAGGAAACAAATGGAGAAACCAAAAGGAAAAAAGAGGCTTGCCCGGGGCCAAATAGCTAGTGTGGGTAGGAGGTGAAATTTGAACCCCAGTTCTAGGTCAAGTGCTCTAATCACTAAGCAAACTTCCTCACTACCTCATTATGTGCCATTCACACTGTTTTGTATAATTTACACACTTGACACCTGAGAATGAGTTTGATTAGCTACTGAGAAAACTCATAGAAAGGCAAAGACCCTGTTAATTTTTAGAGTCCAAATGTTTAATATACTCATGTGTCTAAATGAGGAGGTGACTCATTCCCTGTTTCTCAGAAATTAGCACTAAAATGTGTTAGTCAGTGACAAAAAAGAGCAGAGCCAAAGATGACCTGTGATGGATGGTCTCAGGCTTCTTCTCCCTGCTGAGGAGCTCTGCTTTGGATAGGGTTATTTCCGTCCTTCTTCATGTCTTGTCTGACAGATTCAGACTACAGCCTCCTGCTAGGAACTCTTTAGAGTCAGAGAAGTTTAGAACTGGAAAGGAGCTTAGTACTTCCTTTTTAAAATATATTTTATAGATGAGGAAACTGAGTCACTCAGTGTTCTAAGAGGCTTGGCCAAGGTCGCACGATGAAAGGACCAGAGTTAGAACCCAAATTTCCTAAACTCCCAATCCCAGAAAAGTTGCTGCTGCAGCACACAGTTAAATTCTCTGATGATAAGCATTTGTTGGTGCTTAATCATTGCTAGATTGGAAGACTAGTCTGTTTGTGCCTGATTACTGACTATTCACTGCAATGTATATTTATCATAACTGAAAATCACTGCCTTCTGAAGGCTAGTCCTTAGCCTACAGGAAGTGAGCTAGTGGGTACAATCTAACCTTTGTTGGATAGCAGTACCCATCACAACAAGTCAACATTGCAATTTTAGTAATAACATATGCCATTTATTTAACACCCCCAACTGAGTAGCTCAAAGTACTTTGAAAAATGTCTCATTAATCTGTATGAAGCCCCTGGGGGATAATAATAATATTATTATAACACACAAGCCTAGAATTGTGGCAAAGCCAAAAGCTGTTCTGGGCATGTGCAGGATTTCAGCATTGCCTAACTGAAACCAAAAACGAAGAGACAAATTATACGTTGGGGGAGAGGTGTTTTAAGTTTGGTTTATATTCCCTTCTAAATACTATTAGACTGAAAAGAACTCTTTCTAGCTAGCTGATGTGGCAGCCATCAGGAGGTTATTAACTCCAGAAAACTTGTAAGTAGGATTGATATAGCTCTCTCTCTCTCTCTCTCTCTCTCTCTCTCTCTCTCTCTCTCTCTCTCTCTCTCTCTCTCTCTCTCTCTTTTTCAATCTCTCTGTCTCTCCCCTTATCCATCTATCTCTTTATCCTCATATCAATCTATCTACCCACATCTCTATCTATCCCTCTATCCATCCATCCATCCATCCATCCATCCATCCATCCATCCATCCATCCATCCATCCATCCATCCAACTATCTGGTCTGCCTGCATGCTTGCCATCTATAAATATAGATTTTATAGCCATCTCATGTGTAAGGTGTTGTGGGAATACCAGTTTGCATGTATATTCCATACTAATAGATTATGAGCTCAATGAGGGCAGGGACCATCTTATTTAAATTTTGCATTACTCCTAGTGACAAGAAGAATACTCTCCATGGAAAAGGTCCTGAAGAGATGTTTGTAAGAATGTATTGAAGTTGGATGTGGCCTCTACATTCATGGATGACCTTGCAATCAAAAAGAAAAGGCAGGGAAAGTGAAATAGCAGTGTATGTTAGCAATACAAGAGATGAAACAAGGGAGTAGTAATTGATTAATTGCATAATTAATTATCAGATGAGTGGTACAGTGAATGAAATGAATTCAGAGGAGAGAGAGATCACTTTGAGTTGCTAGGATGCTTACTGAAGAATGCTGGGCAAAAAAAAAAAAACATGGATGGAATGTTGTGAATTGTTAAGAAAGAAAGAGCTAGCAGGTAGAGTTTGAACAAAAGCAAGCATGTGAGAAAGAACAAATTAAATTCAGAGGACCTTGAATAGAACACTTTGGCTAGAGGACTCTTATAAGACAGTTGAGTGAAACAGGACTAGAAAGGCAAACAGATCATTCCTCCCCAGCTTTCCAGTCTTCAGCACCATGTCTCAGATGCTATCTCACTTTGAAACCTCAATACCTGAAGCTTCTCTCCTGGGACCACACATTCCACCCTATTTACCCTGAAACATCCCTCTACTCAGCTGGTCCCTTTATTCCATATCCCATTGTTGAGATCTTCCTGGAATCTCCACTTTGGAGAAAAGTCCAGACCAGTCAACCATTATCTCCTCACAGCTTTGCTTCTGACATTGGGGACTTCAACTAAGTACCCATACTTAGTATCTTCACCTCTTTCCCTTTAGTTCCTTTTTGTGTGTTAGAATCTTACTTTCTTCTATTAGAATATAAGCTCCTTAAAGATAAGGACTATCTTTTTTGCTTATATTTATATCCCTAATATATCTACCACTTAGCATGATGTCTAGTACATAGTCATCACTTAATAACTGTTTATTGTTTGTTGCCTTGTCTAGATAGCACCAAAAAAAAGTTAAGGTTTTATCCTCTAGGCCATAGGTGGGCTCAGTAGACTCAATCTGTAGGATATATATGTGAGAGCACAATTTCTGCCTGAACCAGATTCAAACGCAACTGGAAAATGTTCAGCCAAATCTATAAAAATACAGTGCAATATAGATAATGTTCATTTGTGGTTTTCTAAGTCAATATATGGCTGTCAGGGGTCTGTTTCTATTTGAGTTTAATATTTCTGGGCAATAGAAAACAACTGAAGGTTTTTGAATAAGGGGGTACCTTGATAAATTAAAGTAATATTTTAAGGAGATTAATTTAGCTCAAGGAATTAAGAGTGGGGAAAGTCTGAGAGCAGGAGACAGCCAACTATAGCAGTAGTAGTGGTAGTCTCTGGTGACCCAGAACGACTATGGTCTTTGTGCATTATCATCTATTGATGTACCCTCATGTGGCTTTGGAGTCCAAAGACTGAGGCGCACAGTTTGTGGCACATGGGGCCTGGGACGATGGTTGTTACGGGAGGTGCGGTTGTGGCCTGGTGTCGGCGTTCACGCGCAGCGGCAAGACGTCGACGTCGCTCATCTTCAAAGGTGGTGGCGGCTGGTGAATGTGGGTTCACCAGCTCTTCTGTCAGAGGCAGCGAGTTCTCGTTGCTTTGGTGTAATGCCAGCCCACTTCAAGTTGGACTTTAGCTGATCCTTGAATCTTTTCTTTGGTCGGCCTTGTTTCCTGAGTCCAGCTGACAGTTCACCATAGAATACCTGTCTTGGTATTCGCTGTGGGTCCATGCGGATGACGTGTCCAGACCATCGTAGCTGGGTTTTGAGGACTTCGATGCTGGTGGAGTTGGCTCTGTCGAGGACTTCCTGATTGGTGATTCGGTCCTGCCATCGGATCCTCATGATTGACGGGAGGGAGCGTTGGTGGAATTGCTCCAGCTGCTTCATGTGCTTCCGGTACAGTGTCCATGTCTCACAAACGTACAGGAGCGAGCTGAGCACCACTGCGTATACACTTTGAGCTTCGTCGCAGTGCTTACACCTCTGTGTTGGAGGACTTTGGAGCGCAGCCGCCCGAGTGCCTGGCTGGTCTTTTGGATCCTGGTATTAATCTCGTGGTCTAGGGACCCGTCGTTGGCGATGGTGCTGCCCAGGTACTTGAAAGTGTTGACGTTAGAAAGCTGTGTGCCGTCGAATGTAATGCATGGCTGGTTAGTTGGCCTACCTGGTGCAGGTTGGAACAGCACCTCTGTTTTGCTGAGGCTGATAGTCAAGCCAAACAGTTTTGTTGCGGTGGAGAACCTGTCCACAATGGTTTGGAGATGATTTTCTTGGTGGGCCATGAGAGCACAGTCATCTGCGAAGAGAGCTTCCAGGATGAGTCTCTCTGTTGTCTTTGTTTTTGCAGTCAGGCGGCAAAGGTCGAATAGTGAGCCATACAGTCGGTATTTGATGTAGACGCCCAGGTCTAGATCCATCACAGCATGTCGTAATACTTGGGTGAAAAATAGGTTGAATAGTACAGGAGCGAGGACACAGCCTTGTTTCACGCCATTGGAGATGTTGAAGCGATCGGAAGTCTCTCCACCAGATAGGACTTCCCCTGTCATGTCGACATGAAAGAGCTGGATCAGTTTGACAAAATTTGCTGGGCAACCGAGCTTGCTAAGGATCACCCACAATTCGTCCCTGTTCACTGTGTTGAACGCCTTTGTCAGGTGTATGAAGACAATGTAGAGACTTTGAACCTTTGCTGAGTAGCAGTAGAGAAATGATGAGAAAAACTGAACTTAGGTGGTATGTATGAGAATGGAAAGTAAGGGATAAATAGAAAGATTTTTAGAACATAACATAGACACCCTACTCCAAGAAGAACCATCCAGAAACTGTGCAGTGCAATTGGAAAAGTGTTGAAATTAGAGCAACTGAAGGTTATGATTAAGACAATGACCTCAGATGTGTTTGGAAGACAATTCATCCTTCTGGAGAATGAGCTTGAGAAGCAGAGGGACCAGTTAGGAGGATATTACAGCACTCCAAGCAAGAGGCAATAAAGGTCTTATCCAGGGTGTAGCAATACAGTGGAGAGAAAAGGACCAAGTGAATAAATACTTTGGAGATACAAAGAAAAAGACTCAGTAAGGATTCTGATGTAGGGGAAGGAGATGTAATAGCTATGTATGAGTCCTAGGGTACAAAGACCAGTGACTGAGATGATGGTGGTCTCATAAAAATGATGAGTATTTCATTGTTCTCTATTATTTCCTGTTTTATCTAACTCCTTCCTGATCATGAAGACCTTGAGAACAAGGAGCATGTGTCATACTTTCTAAGGATTCTTTGATTCCATCTATCTCCTAGTGGAATGGCAGGCATACAGCAGGCATTCAATAAATGTTTGCTTCTATATCGATTGACAAATATAATTGATACCTGCTATAATACAACTTTCTATTATACAAATAACAATTGCTAGAGTAGCTGACATGTTTAGAACCATCTGGTGAACGAAGGATTTGACTTAGATGATCTCATTTGATCCATAGAAGTATCAATGTCGCCATTTAAAAAAAAAAGCCATTTCTTTCTTAGTATTAATTCTCAAACAGAAGAGCGGCACAGCCTAGGCAATTGGGGCTAAGTGATTTGCCCAGGGTCACACAGCTAAAAAGTGTCTGAAGTCAGATTTGAATATCCTTATTTCTCAAATGGGGAGACAGAGACTATAGAGGTAAAACATCTCACCCAAGGATACACAGTGGTATAGAATAAGTGGTATTAGGGTAGTATTCCAACTTAAGGCTCCAGCATTCTTTTCCCAGAGTTCCATTGATAATGCTGTCAGGTCAGTAAGTATTTGTTAATTTTTTAAATTAATTTTTATGGATGCCTTTTTTTTAACCCTTACCTTCTGACTTAGAATCAATATTAAGTATTGGTTCCAAGGCAGAAGAGTGGTAAAGGTGAGGCAAGTGGGGTTAAATGACTTGCCCAGGAACACACAGTTAGGAATATCTGAGGCCATATTTGAACTTAGGACTCCTATCTTCAGTCCTGGCTCACTACCCAATGAGTCACCTAGTTGCCCTGATGTCTCCCCCCCCCATTAGCATTATTTCCTCTAGTAACTCTCCCCCTCTCATAGAATCACCTCATATAAAAATAGTATTTTTAAAAGCAAAAAATAAAGGGAAAATCAGCATAAATGACTAACATTGAAAGGGTTTCAAAATAGGTTTCCTGTGCAACACTCATGGACCTTTCACCTCTGCAAAGAGGCAGGATAGGAGCTTTTTCATATTGCTTCTTTTGAACCATTCTTTCAGCAAGCCTTTTTTAAGTATTTACTACATGCCAGGCACATACGGAGAAAGACAAAAGCAGAGTCTCTGCCCTCAAAGGATTCTCTTCGAGGAGAAAAAATCATGCAAATAGTTCTGATGACAGAGATATATACAGGGTAAATGAGATGATCTGAGAGGGAAGGCTCTGGCAGTAGGGAGTCTAGGAAGGTCCTCTGGCAGAAGGTAAGATTTTATCTGAGTCTTGAAGGAAGCCAGGGAAACTAGAAAGAAGTAGCAAAGAAGGAAAGCACCGAAGGTAAGGGATATTGCCCAGAGAAAAGGCTGGAAAGGTCAGGAAATAGAGATTTATGTTCTAGAAAGGGTCAAAAAGAAGTGAGCATCAGTTCTTCTGGAGTCAGAAGTTCAATAAGTTCAAATTTTGCTTCAGAAACTTCCTACCTGTGTGACCCTGGGCAAGTCACTTAACCCCCATTGCCTAGCCCTAACCACGGTTCTGTCTTAGAATAGATACTAAGATTGAAGGTAAGGGTTTAAAAAATAATAATAAATAAATAAGTCCACTCTTCTGTCTTAGAATTGTTACTAAGACAAAAGGTAAGGGTTTTAAAAAATCATAATAAATGAAATTCTGTTCTCCTTAGAATTCATACTAAGACAGAAGGAAAGAACATATACAATAATAATAATATCAACTAAATAAAAGTCAAACAAAAAGTCAAACAGAATATCTTCTGTTTGATCCTGGAAGTCCAAGGGAGCGATCCAGGAAAGTAAGGATCTGGCATCATTGTATCTGCCCTTTAGGAAAATCACTTTAATGACTGAGTAGAGTTTGGTCTAGAGTGAGGAAAGATCTCCTTTGACAGAGGTAGTTTCCTCACCTGGGAATTTTCCATACGGGTTTATCCTATAGACACACATCCATAGAAAGAGTAAAAATATTGAACAGTGGGTGAGTTCTATAATAACCCTTCTATGCCTTACAAAATGGCTTCATGAGTTGATATGGCCATAAAATTCACAACCTGGCGTTCAATGCTTTCCTTGGTGAGATTCTTCCAACATAGCAAGGTTGGACTTCGGATAGCATTCTTTCATCATGCCCATCCCTGAAACAGGTTCAACAGGGTAAAACTTCCCGCAGCTCCAGCCTTGATCTTCTAGCCTCAAGAACCTAAGGTCATCTCCACATCACAATAAGGCATAAAAGAGGGTTAAATAACATGGTTATTAAGACAAATAATAAGGTTCAGAAAAGGGGAGGACTTGGAGGAGAACATAATGAATTCTGTTTGAGGCTCACTGAGCTTGAGATGCCTATGCAAAACCCACTTTGAAACATTCCAATAAACAATTAACGATGCAAAACTGGAGCTCAGAAGAGACTAGGATTATACATAGAGAGAATTAGGAACTATTTGCATCGAGATGAAAATTAATTCCATGGCAGCTGATAAAATCACTTCTCACCTGGATTACTACTATAAATTCCTAATTGGACCTATCTTCCACATGCCTACCAAAGTAATTTTCCTAAAAGATAGTATGATCAGGTCATTGACCAATGCAATGAACTCCAGTGGTTCTCTATTACCCCAGGGGCTAGAGGCTCTTAACCTGGAATCTGTGAATTTATTTTAAACATTTTTAATGACTATTTCATTTTTATTTTCTTTGTAATCCTATATATTTTATTTTAAACATTCTTCTGGGGGGGGGGGGCAACTAGTAGATCAGTGGATTGAGAGCCAGGCTTGGAGATGAAAGGTCCTGGGTTCAAATTTGATGACCTTGGGCAAATCGCTTAACACACCCCTACCCCCACCAATGCCTAGCCCTTACTGCTCTTCTGTCTGTCAATACACAGTATTGGTTCCAAGACAGAAGGTATGAGTTTTAAAAAAAAGTATTCTTCTGAGAAGAGGTCCCTAGGTTTCTGCAGACTTCCAAGGGGATCCATGACACAAAACATTGAGAACCTCTGCTTTAGGGTCAAATGCAACTTCTCTGTCATTTAAAGTCTTCCCCAATCTGTCCAGCCTACCTTTTCAGTTTTTTTATATATATTACTTCTCTTCCCACACTCCTTAATTCAGCCAAACTAGCCTTCTTTGCACATAGAACACCATACTTGACCCCCATGTTTCGAATGAACTAGCTCCCCATCTTTACACTTTAGAATCCCCCAGTGGCCTTCAAAACTCAGCTCAAGCACCAGCTACCTCTTGGGGCTTTTCCTAATTCCCTTAGCTGCCAGTGCCCCAGCCCCTTCCAGATTACCTTGTATTTAGTTTGGATATCGTTTATATAAATGTCTATGTAGGCATGTTGACTTCTTTGACAAGGTGTCAAGGTGCCTTGAAGTCAGAAACTTTCATTTATTCCTTCATATCTCCAGTGCCTAATATAGTGCCTGGCATACAGTAGGTACTTAATACATCCTTGATGACTAATTTATCATTGGTACAGAATCCCACCAATGTGATCAAAAGAATTCCCTGGATTTGTCCCATTCTCTGAAGGTGGCTCTTATTCTCTTCCATTTGACATATGGGAATAAAAAGAGGAAGGTACCAAAGGTCACAAGTCAGTGATGAAAGATGAGACAAAACCCAGAGATCCGAATGCTGTTTCATGATTCTCTGGTGGTTGCTATGCTCAGCCCAACAGCCTGGCATGATTGGCTTATTACCAGAGGGAAGTGAATCTTCCCAAATTCACTGAAATTATCTGAAAGCTTGTGCCTATGTTTCTGCCTTTCTGTCTAGGGAAAATTGGACTTCTTTCACCAAGGTTGCTAACCTCAGAGGGAAAAAACAGCATCAAAGCAGACATTTAAAATAAGCCCAGCTATTTCTTGTGAATGTTGGAGGGGGGGAAGTGAGACAAACACACACACACACACACACACACACACACACACACAAACACACAGAGGGGGGACAGACAAGCAGATAGACAGAGACAAACAGAAAAAGAGAGAGACAAAGAGACAGAGGGACACACAGAGACAGAAAGACAAAGAGAAACAGAGAGAGAGAGACAAAGACAGAGAGAAAGAGAGAATGAGAGGAAAGAGAAGGAGGGAGAAAATGGAAGAATGAGGAAGTGGGACTAAGAATTAGGGAGAAGAAGAGTGAGGGAGAGGAAGGAGAAGAGAGGAGAGAGAGGAAGAAGAGGGAGAGTGTGAAGATAATCAGAGAATAAAACACCTGCATGCCATTCCCCAAACTCCTTATTTATTTACTAAACTGACAGACAATACCCACACCTATAATCATAGAGAAGATATACAATTAATGATGAGCTGTGAACCGAAGCTTTGAAGCTAGCCCCCTGGTATGCACCAATTATTAGTTTACAGATGTGACTTTTTAAAAACATTAATGAAAATGGTTGGAATGACTTTCGGTTACATTTGATCTTTAGTCGAACTCATATGTGCCCTCTTTTTTTTTGTTAAAGATACAAGTTTTAAATGATGAATGTATACAATTTACCCATGGTTTTATTAAAATAAAAAGTAACTGCAAATGTTTGAAAAGGGCTAAGATGTTAAATGACATATCCAACATCTGTATCTCCTTACTTTCTTTTCATTATAGACTACACAGCAGCATTTTGTTTATGAGATAAAATGGCAAAACATGATGAACTAAATTTAAAAATTTTTAAGTAATTATTCAGTCACGCATCTTTACTGGAATGAATCTAAATTGCAGGACTAAAAATTTAGATACAATTATAAGAACCTTATGGGAACTCATTGTAACACCATAAAAGTATGGCTATGTTAGGATTAAAAAAACAAAACAGGGGGCAGCTGGGTGGCTCAGTGGATTGAGAGCCAGGCCTAGAGATGGGAGGTCCTAGGTTCAAATCTGGCCTCAGACACTTCCCAGCTGTGTGACCCTGGGCAAGTCACTTGACCCCCATTGCATAGCCCTTACCCTCTTCTGCCTTGGAACCAATACACAGTATTGATCCCAAGATGGAAGATAAGGGTTAAAAAAAAAAGAAAAAACAACAACCACAAAAAATAGATAGAGCACTGGATTCAGGAGGATCTAGGTTCAAATCTAGCCTCTGATACTTCTTAGGGGCGTGGCCCTGGGCAAGTTGCCTACCCCTTTGCTATTCTTCTTTCTTAGAATGGATACTAAGACAGAAAGTAAAGGTTTTTTTAAAAATCTAGATCTTCATTTCATCAACATGGAGAAACTCAGTGTGGAAACTCCCTTCACCAATTGACATAGGTAGCTTTGTAACAAAGCATTAAAAGATTTGCCTAGGGTTGTAGGAAGTTCAGTGACTTGGCCCTGGCCATAAATGTAGAATGCATCAGAATCTAGACCTGACCCCTAGGTCTTTTTGACTTGGAAGTGGACTTATTTCCATATTCTCCCAATCTGTCTTGGGTAAAGTTAGATTTGAGAAATAACCATTGGAGAGAGATCATGTCCTACTTCCATTCCATTGAAAATCAAGTGGTGGTAAAGGTAGAATGTCATTATTTTGATATCAAAATGGGAAATGATGTTGACAAAGCAATTAAATACAAATCCATGGAAAGAGCATTCTGATTTCACTGAGTATTCATTCTGGGACCAGTAAAGTTAATGACAACATAAGAAGACCCTGTGCTGATACAATTAATACTGAATGGTAAAATGATAGAAGATTGTGAATGCAATTCTTTGGAGACCTTGTCTTACCTGAGCAGTAATATAATTAATGGACTACTTGATGAACACATCCATGGAAATTAAACTGAACCACACTAAGCATGGCTTTCAAATTAAAGCTAAAAATTCTAAAACTAATTTAAATGGAAGGGTGTGGTTTTAAAATAATCAAACCAAAGTAACTGGAATAAATACATACTATGTTATCTATATGAAGGAGAATTTGCTTTGATTATTTCCATTGCATTAGGCCAACTTTAGAAATTTCTGGTTCTTCTATGCCCTAATTCCTGTCTTGAATCTCCTTCCTAGAGACCTACTTTAAAAAAAAAGCAGATTCTTTTTCTTATATCCTTATACATGTAGAGCTTCTAACACAGAGATACACACATATTGTGGACGTGGGCATATTGTTCAGTAGATTTTTAGTACTGTCCAACACTTTATTTGTCTGTGTTTTGGGAGTGGTTGGCCATTTCTTTCTCCAGCTCATTTTACAGAGGAAACTCCAGCAAACAGGGTTAAATGACTAGCCTATGTAAATGTCTGAGATCCGATTTGAAGTAGGGAAAAATAAACCTTCCTGCCTCCAGGTCTGACACTCTATCCACTATGCCACCTAGCATTTCTCCCTTGACTATTTCTCCCAGAGGCATGAACTCATCTGGAAAAGCAGCTCCTATGGCTAGATTCCAATAACTGCTGCCAGATCATCCTTTCAGTGATGATTTACCTTCCTTCAGATTATGCAGATGGAATGAATGAATGAATGGAATGAATTAAAAATATTAAATACAATGCACTTTGCTGAATTCTAGAGATGCAAATAGAAGCAAGGCTGTCCCTATATTTCCAAGTAGTTCATTTTCTAATGGAAGGAGACAACAAACATAGGAAGTTTCTGCTGTAAGTCGCCTGGAAAGGTCCAGTAATCTGAAGGGTGAAATGGCAAAGAAGGCAGTAAAGGATTTTCTTTAATGTCATTGCCATTGATAATACCATATGCTTTTCCAGTGATGAAACACCCAACAATTCCAAGAACTCTCATGCCAAGAACCTTCTTTTTGAGGTATTTATACGCTGTGGCTGCTGAAAGGGAGATAGCTTAAGCACTTGCAAAGGCTTTGGGTCCTGAGCTATCTCCATTGGAGGCTGAAGGGAGAATGTAGTAATGCATACTGATTCCTAGCTCTCCTTCAAGGTGACTTGCTGCTTCCTACTACACTAGTTTGCCCAAGTTGGTTGGGATGGTTGGCCCTTTCTTTATAGGCATCGTTGCCCTAAATGATGGTGGAATGAAGAAATAATAGTGTGGGATACATTTCTATTCCCAGGACTCTTGACCTTGAATGTCTCTCATAGTATAGAAATGCAAATTATTAATATTTTGTATTACCAGGCATATTGCACTCTGAGAAACCACTTGTTGCCCACTGATGAGCCCCCATGCTACCAACAACCTTTCCTGGATTATCACCTATTACCTCCTGCCATAATCCCCACAGGCTCCATTTGCCTGTCTTAGACTTTCTCCTCCTACTCACTGTAGGAATCTTTGGGTGCTCCTTTAGCAGGTCTATGCTCCAAGTTTTGGTCATCCTTGACCGGACCCATCCCATCATTCTAGAACCCCTGTCATTTGTAGGGAAGAACAGAGCCTTCCTTTTATTCCTCATGTATCCTCCTAGGTTTATGAATCACTGAGTGTCAGCAGTCAGGAAATGACTAATGTATGAGAGTTTTCTATATACAAGAAGCCTGACTGTCCCCTATCACCCAATAAGAAGCCAAAGAAAATAGGGAAGAGCCACTCTCTCATGCACAAGTATATTTTTGTGCTACAGAGAGTTAGAATGCTATTATGAAGAAATCTCAGCATGTTTGCCTCAAGGGTGAGACCCACCTGTCTGCCTTGGCATATCTTCTAGCTTGATTTGTGGGTCATTCACACTTAGAAACTACAAAACAGGATAGAAAAGTCTCTGACGTAGGATCAGAACTCACTCAGCTACCTCCTGTAAAACGTTTTACATGGTATCATGCATAGAGTTGTTAGCTTGGAACATGGAAGCCCTGTGATCAAATCCAGGCTTAGACATTTACTGTGTGACCCTGGGCAAGTCACTTAACCTTGTCTGCTTCAGTTTTCTCCCCTGTAAAATGAGGGCTAGAGGAGGAGACTGGACCCTTGGACTCAGGTTCCTTTCAACTTTAAATCTGTGGTTCTATTTTCTCCAGTGTTATTATTTATATTGCTTTGGTGGCCCAGACTCTGGACTACGCTTATTTGAATTTATGAGACATTCCTGATTCCTCTTCACTTTGCTAACCTCCTTGAAGGTTATATACCCTATGCTTACCTTGACTTACAATATTGCAACTGGGTAGCAAAGCAGAGTGTCCTAGAGTCCTGATCTGAGAGTTGTGAAAACCTGAGTTCAAATCTAGCCTCAAATACTTATTTGCTTTGTAACCCAGGGCAAATCACTTGACTTGTCTCTGCCTTAGTTTAATCATCTATAAAATGGGGATAATAATAACACCTCCTAAGATTTTTTGTTAGGATCAAAAGGGATAATATATGTGAGATATTCTGCAAATCTTAAAGTGCTCTAGAAATGCTATAATTATTAACCATAGTTATTCATTCTGATTATAATTTATATTAAATATGATTCATTTTATCATCACCTTGCTTGATCCTCCTAATTACTACACAGTGCTCCAGAAATTAACTTAAAATATGGTACCCATCAGCCCAGTCTGCCTCTATCTGCAGAAGAGCTTTCTTTTCTCAATCACTTGTAGTGGCAATGTCACCAATCAGCTGCCACATCTTGTTTCTCCCTTCATGGCATCTCATATATGTCTTCTCTCCATTCACTGAGTCACCAATCTAATGCAGATTCTCACCACCTTGGGAAAGGACTACTGAAATATTATTCTTTAGGAAAAAAATATTATCTTTTGTCTTAGAATCAATATTTGTTCTAAAGCAGAAAGAGAGGTAAGGGCTAAGCAATGAGGGTTAAGTAATTTACCCAGTCACGTAGCTGGAAAGTGTTTGAGATCACATATGAACCCAGGACCTCCCATATCCAGGCTTGATACTCTTTCCATTGAGGAACCCAGCTGCCCCCTACAATATCATTCTAATTGATTCACCTGCCTCCAGTGTCCATTCTATACTCCATACAGATACCTAAGTGATTTTCCTTAAGCCACATATACACACAATCTCTCAACATTCCATACCATCCAGTGGCTCCCTATTACCTTCAGGACCAGCCCTCTGTTTGGCACTCAAAGCTCTTCACAACCTACCCCCTTCCTCTCTTTCAAGTCTTCTTACATGCACTGTGCTACGATCCAGTCACACTAGCCCACTTGCTACTTTTGCTTTTTCCTCCATCTCTGGGAGTCATTCCTGAAATGGTCTTTCTCCTCCTACTTAGAATCTTAGACTTCCTTTAAGAAAGCACCAGGGGTGGTATCTGATAGTGATGGAGTACTACTGTGCTGTAAGGATTGATAAGCTGGAGGATTTCTATATGAACTGGAAGAACCTCCAAGAACTGATGCAGAGTGAAATGAGTAGAACCAGAAGAACACTGAACACAGAAAGTAAAACTTTGTGGAGCAACCCAATGTAATGGACTTTTGCTACTAGCAGCAATTCAATAATCCAGGACACATTGAGAGAAAGAACTGTGGGAGCAGAAACATGTAAGAAAAACATGACATCACTTGTCACATGCATATGTGGGTATGTGATTTGGGGTTTAGGCTTTAAAAGATTGTTCTATAGCAAAAATGAATAATATGGAAATAGGTATAAGTGATAACATTTGTACAACCCAATAGAATTGTTTGTTGGATCTGGGAGGGGGAAGAGAAGAGGGGAGAGAAAGAAAATGGATCATGTAAACATGAAAAAATATTAAAAAAAATTAAAATTTAAGGGGGAAAAAGACTTGGCACCTGGAAGTAGCTAGGTGGCTCAGTGGATTGAGATCCAAGACTAGAATTAGGAGATCCTTAGTTCAAATAGGGTCCCAGACACTTCCTAGCTGTGTGACCCTGGGCAAGTCACTTAACCCCCATTGCCTAGCCCTCACTGCTCTTTTGCCCTGGAACCAATACACGGCACTGATTTTCAGACAAAAGGTAAGGGTTTTAAAAACAAAAGACTCAGCACAAAACTCACCTTCTGCGAGAGGCTTTCCTAGTTCTCTGGGCTGCTAAAGCCCCCTCCATTCAGATCTCTCTCCAAGTTCTCTGTGTATATCTTGCACACATGTATTTGTTTACATATTAACTCCCTCATGAAAATGTAAGCTCCTTCCTATCAAGGCCTATTTTTGCTCATTTTTATTGTATGCCTTCTGCTTAGCACAGGACACCCCACAGAGCAAAAAGTGATTGCTGATTGATTGATTGATTGATTGAATATAAAAATGAGTTGGTCAGGAATTGATGCCACAGAAATAGAATTGAGGGATAAGTCTTCTCATTATATATAGGAACGCATAATACTAATGCCTAGAGGAGTTTAAATCTCAAGACTAAGTTTCTCTAAGAATATACTGGGTTAATTGTTCAGTTTGTGTCCAGGAAGGCACCATTGTCTAGGTTCTAAGGGATGAGGAATCTCTGTGTGTCTTGTGTTTAGGTTCCTATTTGGAAGTTGCATCCTTTAAAAAAACAAGCTGAGAGGGGGCAGCTGGATAGCTCAGTGGATTGAGAGCCAGGCCTACAGATGGGAGGTCTTGGGTTCAAATCTGGCCTCAGATACTTCCCAGCTGTGTGACCCTGGGCAAGTCACTTAACTCCCATTGCCTAGCCCTTACCACTCTTCTGCCTTGGAACCAATACACAATATTGATTCCAAGATGGAAGGTAAGGGTTTAAAAAAATTTTTTAATTAAAAAAAAAAAACAAGCTGAGACTCTAGTAGTCTGAATTTGGAAGTAAAGGGTGTACCAATCATTAATAACTAAATTAAAGGTGCCAAATGTACAAAGGGCTCCTGTAGCCCACATTCAAGGATGTAATTTGAGAGTGTTCTAAGAGCATCCAAGTTCTTTATTGCTTCAAAAACAATACAGTTACATTATGTACCACGGATATGGAGAAACTAATAAGTGAACAACTTTTATTTTTATGCTTGGACATAGAGGAGCCAGGGAGGAAACAAAGCAATGATTAGGAGGATGTGAAAAAGTTTCTTTCCTAATGTGTCCCATTCCATCTAGAGAGCAAAAAAGAAAGCCAGGGTTGCTTATTACCTCTTATGGTATATTGTAAAATGCTATGACCCTTGGTTTAGTCCCTTTGCAAATGTGCTCACTTCAACATTTCAATGATTCAAAGATTTTTGTTTTATGAATAAGGCAATAAACATCTGGATTTAAAGCGGGGCATACTGAGTTTTTATGTTGTTGTTGTTTATTCATTTCACTCGTGTCTGACTCTTTATGACCCTGAGGTTTTCTGGACAAAAAATTACTGTAGTGGTTTGGCATTTCCTTCTCCAGGTTATTTTACAGATGAGGAAACTGAGGTACAGCCCCAGCCCCTATTCTATACACTAGCTTTGATACAGAAGTAGCTCAGTCTTAGGTAGACTGGCTTCTTAATTAGAGGGATTAGGTTCCCCTTTAATTGTACTCATTACTCCATCAATGTCTCCATCCTTGAGCCCTGGGAAAAAATTATTTAAGGTTTAGGTTGTTGACTCAAGTCTAAGTTTTCCCCCAAAAGGAAGTAATAGAGGTACTAAATGTACAATATGAACCAGATATGGGACAGGTAATTAATTGATTCTTGCATTCACAAGAAATGCTATGCATAAAAGATTCATAAGCACAAAATAACAAAAGTGAACTGAATACAAAGTTCAGAAACTTCTAAGGGCTGTGATAATCTGCTAGAAAGCTAATATTTAAGGCTCATCAGAGTATATTTAACTAGACATTTTATATTTCACCATGGCTTGGCACTGTCTGGTAATGCTGGTAAGAGAGCCAGGCTTGGTGCAGTCTTCCTCTAAGTGGCCTAAACTCTCCATTACAGAAGCTTCCTCTTTTTCCAGGCAACCCCAAATCAATGTGATCAATGACCTTTGGATTTCCCAAACTCACAGAGTTGATTCTAAGCCTGGATGTGTCCATTCCGATTTTCTCTTAAGAACACAAAAGAGACAAAGGCAATTGGCAAACTTCCCTAGTCAGGCTTTGATCACGATTACTTGGAGGCTGGGTAGGAGATAGGAGCAATCAATTTTTCCCTTACCTGACTCTTGGAAAATAGCTTGAAATAATATTCACACTATTGGAAAGGAAGAGATCAGCAGAGGGACAGGGTCATCTCTTTGGTGTGTCCACTAAATCATCAACATCTCTTTCTCAGCAGCCAATTAGGGGATTCTTCATTATCTCATAGTGCACGTCCCTCAACTATGTGTCATACATGGCTAGCTCTGAGCATGCTCTATGAGATGCCCTTGTTACAAATGGATATATCAAAGGAAGTCAATTATTGCCAAATGGAACCTTCACTTTAGTCTGTACTCTCTAGGTCAAGTCATTCTACTTTGAAATTTTCTGTAATTCCTCTCAGCCCAATACCATCCTAAGAGCTTGCAGTATTTCGCTGTACTGTGAAGTCTGCAAGTGTTTATTCAAGGTCAACATTTCTTTAAGGAGGACCATATGTGGAATTATTGGACCTGATTTTGAATACTGATTTTGCCATTTACTACCCATGTGCCTTGGGATAACACCTACCTAACCTTTAGTTTCCTCATCTGTAAAATGAGCAGACTAAGGCTCCTTCCAGCTCTAAATATACAGTCTTTTGGGCTTATGACTTTATTTCTGACTGTTTGTGACCCCATAGACCCATAGCACTTCAGTACCGTCCATGGGGTTTTCTTGGCCAAGATATTGGAGTGGTTTGTTGTTTTTTTTTTTTCAGTAGATTAAGGCAACTGAGGTTATGTGATTTACCTACGGTCCCACAGCTAGTAATTGAAAGGAGATTTGAACTCAGATACTCCTAATCCCAGCCCCTCTCTTTATTCGCTGAACCACCTACTTGCCTTTGAAGAAATTAGCCACTGATGAAATTAAGCAACATCAATCAATCAATCAATCAATATTTTTTAGGCCCTAAACACAATGTTAGTCACTGGGGATACAAACCCCAAATTTAAAAGTCCTTGTCCTTAGGGATCTTGAATTTTATCAGAATAAACATATATAGGCAAAATAGAGGTCTATTTAAGGCAAAGTTATTGGAGTAAATGAAAGATTACTTGGGATCAAGAAAAGCCTCATGTAGACTGCAAATCCCAAACCTCTGTATGGTAATCTTATCTGTTCTCTGTCTCTGTCTCTGTCTCTGTCTCTCTGTAGTTCTTTCCTCTCTGTCTCTGTCATCTGTCTCTGTGGCTGTGGCTGTCTGTCTGTCTCTCCCCCTCCCTCCTCTCTCTGTCTCTGTCTCTGTCTCTCTCTCTGTAGCTCTTTCCTCTCTGTCTCTGTGTCTCTGTGTCTCTGTCTCTCTCTGTCTCTGTCTGTCTCTGTCTCTGTCTCTCTGTCTCTGTCTCTGTCTCTGTCTCTCTCTCTCTCTCTCTGTGTGTCTCTCTGTCTGTCTGTTGTCTTTCTCTGTCTGTCTATCTCTCTCTCTGTCTCTGTCTGTTTCTGTGTCTTTCTGTCTGTCTCTCTTTTCTTCTTCTCTTCTCTCCTCTCTCTTCCATCTCTTTTTCGGTATTCTGTATTCACCAATTCAATGGCACTTCAGGAATTTGTTTCATATCAACTCATCAAGCCCCACACCCCTCTTGGGTAATGAATCAAAGACTAGCAGAATCACTCTGCTTGTGCCCAAAATGTTCCCAAATTATGGGCTAAGAGACTTGATTCCTCAGAATTAGAAAACATTTCCTTTGACCTCAGGGAAGCTAATCTCAAGGGATGGGGAGGGTGGAGAGGAGAGACTAAGAAAGAAGAGAAATATATCATTCTTGGAGAACAGAAGACATGTTGGAAATAGGTCGACTTTCAGAGGCAAAATGTTTCTTAATGATTTATACTTCTGTCCTTGGGGTGCTGCTCTCTGATGGTACAGGGTGCTGAGCTTTTTAACACTGATGAAAACAGCAGCTTCCCTGTAGCTTTAGGATGTAGGAAGGAACGAGAAACGTACAAAAGGATGATGCATGATCCCTTGCCTCCTGTCTTCTGTGTGTGCAGGTACACACACACACACAAACATACAGACAAATGAAGACACCAATTTTGTCCTTAGTTATATGATCCACTAATAAACGTAAAATCTTCACAATCCCAAATGGGAAGCCTGCAGACTCCGTTAAGATTTAGATTACGATGCGTAAAGAACAAAGGGCATATCTTGGACTAGAGATAAATATGTTTTAATCTTTCTTTACTGGCCTGATGAAATGACATGACTCACTAGCAAAATCCCTCTTTCTCCTGGCCTGACTTCAGTCATATTTTTTCTTCCCTGGGCTGCATTTAGCTGCATGAATGAAGTTTCAATTAATATTATATTAATCCTCATTTCTGATAGTGGCTTTTAAGCTCTCGGCCATGGAATTTTTGAATGATTTTTGAAAGACGCACAAGAGATTCTAAGGGAAATTCTCATTAAATGCCTTCAGTTCTCATTAATGTAAATCCCTACAGCTCAAAGGTCTTAATAATGTGAAAAATGCTAAAAATAGCTATTCCCAATACAAATCATATAATGGACCACTGTAAACTGTAAGATTTCTCTGATATATTTTCTTGAATGGTCCCATGAGCCCTGAAACACAAAATGTTGGGAATAATCTGATTTTTTGCCTCATATTAAAAATGTTAGAAATAATTCAATCTCAGCCTAGCTACATGTAGACCAATTTAGGTGTTCATTACACATTTGGCAAGTATTTAGTAGAGCCAATCAATTTTCAATAGCATATAAAAAGAGGTAATTTATTACAGAAGTAAAAATTAAAAATGCAAACCAGGTCACATGCTGTTTGGAAGAATAACTTTTTCTGTGTTTAAAGACTAAAAAGGCTCTCTCTCTCTCCTCTCTCTCTCTCTCTCTCTCTCTCTCTCTCTCTCTCTCTCTCTCTCTCTCTCTCTCTCTCTCTCTCTCTCTCTCTGCCTCTCTCTCCTTTTAAAAAAAATGCATAACATGAGAGAACCACTAATACCATTTTGCCCTTACATAGGCTTTTTTCATTTTAAAGTAGTGGAGATAGCAATTAGTCCACTCTGTCCCCATGAGACAGGCTGATGTTCCACTTTACAGATGTGGAAAGTGGCCTGAAAATTAAATTTGTCAATAGGAAGATGCTGACCTAATGTGATATTTCATACTCTCTGCTTGTGAATACAAAGATAAAAGGAATGTAAGTAACAGAACTTAACAAAACAAAAGTGGGAAATCTAATACAAGGTGTTATTATCAACAAAGATAATAACACATTTCCTTAGCACTCAAGTATTAGCTAAGTGCTTCTCCCACAACAGCTTCTGGTCTAGAAGTAATGCAATGACTACAAGAATTTTTATTCCTGGGGCATCTAGGGAGCAGAGTGGATAGAGCACCCGGGTTCAGTTCTGGCCTCACTTTCTAGCTGTGTGACCCTGGACAAGTCACTCAACCCTGATTGTCTAGCCTTTGCCACTCTTCTGTCTTATAACCAATACTATGACAGAAGATAAAGGTTTGCTTGTTTTGTTAAATAATTTTTCATCCCTGTTTTACAAATGAGAGACTGGAAGCCCAGGGAGCATTAGGGGTGGGATAAGAGCCCAGTTCTCCCTGCTTCCATCCCAAAACTTTTTCTTCTATACCACACAGGAGTAGCCCTAGCACTGATCATTTTTGTGCCTGTTCTAAGTTCGAGGGACTAATCACAAAGGTTGTAGAGGTGACCAGTACCTCCCTCTCACTCTGTAGTAACAAGTAGGGAATGCTCTTTAAATAGAGAGTTATGTGGTATGGTATCACCCCATCCTTTAAAAGAAAAAACAGAGTCCTATTAATATAATATATCCAGGTGGGACTTACTGAAATATAACTAGGCAGTCCCAGGATGATGGAGTGAACAGAGTTGTCCCTTATGTCCATATTGGATCTCCATATTGGAGGCTTCATCAGTCAATCAAAAAGCATTTGTAAACACTTTGCGTTTAAGCTGTGTGACAAGCACTGTGCTCAATCATTGAGGATACAAATAGAAGACTAAAATAGTCTTAAATGCTCACTTAGATACATAAATACATACATATATGTATATTTTGTATGTGTTTACACAACAAATGGTCAGCTAGCTGGCTCAGTGGATAGAGCACCAAGGCTAGAGTCAGGAAAACCCAAATTCAAATTTAGCCTCAGACACTTACTAGTTATCTGATCCTGAGTTTCTTCTACTTAGGAAGGATGTCTCCTCAAATGATAGTTTGCAGTGAATAGTAAATGGATCTGATTTTCATCCAGCAATTTTTTTGTTAAGCACCTACTGTGTGCCAGTCACCATGCTGGCACTAATTCCATACAAGGGCTTTCCCCTCATACTTAGTCTTACTTCTGAAGTCATAAATTCATGCATTGGCATCACATCCAGTCAGGGGAGGATTTATAGCAATCACATCCAGTGATGTTTGTGAACAAAAGGATGCCTATGATAACACTTACTTTATTATTATTAAGATAGCACTTTGAGATTTTCAAATAACTTTGCTTACATGACTTCATTTGAACATCACAACAATTCTGTCAATTAGATATTAAAAACTCCATTTTATAGATAAAGAACCTGAGGCTAGGAGAGCTTAAATGATTTACCTGTGATCATACAGCTAGTATATATGAGAAGTAGAATTGGAACACGAGTCTTCCTGAGTTCTAATCCAAACAGACATTTGCCAACTGTATTATTCGGAATCTTGACTACATTTTTTCTGATTGCCTTTTGGTAGGGTTACCATTTCTGGATGAAGAAATTCTTGAGGTAGCCAGGCAACTATACCTTGAATCAGGCAGAACTGAATTGAAATCTGACCTCAGATTCTTACTAGTTGTGTAAACCCTGGACACGTCACTTAACCTGTTTGCTTCAGTTTCCTCAGTTGTAAAATGAGGATTATAATAGCACCTACCTTGTAGATTTTGTTGTGGGGATCAAATGAGATCATATTTGTAAAACACTTAGCACAGTGCCTGGCACAGAATAGGCACCAGATTAAGGCTAGCTATTATTGTTCTAGAATAAATATACAGCCTTTGGATTGTTCCCAAATCATGACAAGAATTCCTGTTCCCATTACACTCAGAGAGGGAATGCAATACCATCCCAGATGCTGAGAGACTGGCTTCTCTTTGATGCTTGTCAATATCCAGATTTCCTCCTGCCAGAGACACACATTTATCTTTTTTGCATTATTTTTTCATGATGTTTCTATTCGAAGGAGCAGCTATTTTAATAATCAGTTCTATCTAATTGCATGAGACCAGGACTATTGGACAAAATTCTTCATTTGGTGATGATGCCTCTCTTCCAGATCATTTTATCCTATTTATACTATAGAAAGGAGAGTTACATGTCAGTTAGGATCTTAATTTGTCAAGATACAGCTGAGGTCCCACTGCTAGGATACAGAGTTAGGAGTCATATCACATCTGTAGACATAATCAAGCCAGCAATTTCTAGCATATGTTATATTGTTTCACTGATTGGTGTACATTGTCTGAAATTATGATCAATGATGGCATATTTGAAGTCATCTCTAGTGGCAAAAGATGCAATGAGCTGTTCATTGTCATTAAGTAGCATGACCTATTTGAACCAAAATTCAGGCATAGTTTTATATGTCCATCTCTCCACAGACAATGACTTGAATTTTGTGGGGAAGGAGCTTATTTTTGTATTTGCTTATCTGTATACAGTTGTTTCCATCATGATTAGAAAGTATGCTCCTTGAGGGCAAGGAGTATTTCATTTTGTACCTTTGTATAACCATCACTTACCTCAAGAGTATGGCACATAGTAGGTGCTTAATTAATACTTGGCAAATTGAATTTTGTTTATACAATTCTGACTAAGATGTAGTAATGTATAATTTTTGTTTGTTTCTCTGCCTAAACATAGTCTTGGTTCACTTTAGAATTTCTCTTAGGCTAGACTCTATTTCCTAAATTTGGAAGGGAAAAGACTTCTTTTTGTTATGGATCAATTTATATTGCTTAAAATATGAATCTCTGTGAAAAGTAATCCTGGTGGGGTTTTTTTTAAACCCTTACCTTCTTTCTTAGATTCAAAAGGAAGTACTATATTGCTTCTAAGGATGAAGGGTGGTAAGAAGGGCTAGCCATTGGGGGGTTAAGTGACTTGCCCAGGGTCACATAGGTAGGAAGTACCTGAGGCCACATTTGAACCCAGATCCCCCCAGTGATTATAGATTATCCTAGCACTTAGCTCCCTCCCCTTTTATATTCTTCTTAGTTTAGTAGTTTTTCAATACAGTGACTAGAACATAATAGCTGCTTAATACATGTTAATGGATGGATTGATTTTGTCTTTGTTTCGTTACTGCCTATCATGATACCTTGTACATAGTAAGTACTTAATAAATGTTTGTGATTGATTGGTTCCTGTTCAAAGCCCTTTCCTAAAATTGGACTGAACTGAAAATTGCTAGCTTCTCATTAATTCTCAATAAGTTTTTCCTTTTATTTCCTCAGAATAAATGGAACCCAAGATGTTTGCAGATGGATTCCATCTTCACTGTCAAAAGGACTACCTCCAATTAGCAAAGTGCTTGGCATATAATATGGGCTTGATGCTTATTGAATTAGATTGAGTTGTTAATGTTTTCTCCTTCTGAAAATAACTATATTTACGTACTGGTGTATGTGTTCTATTTCCATTTTACATTTCTACTCAAGTAGAATGCTTTTCTTGAGAGCAAGAGCAATTTATTTTATTTATTTTGCTGTGGTTGTTGTGTCCTCTGGAGCTGGGCATGGTGTTTTGCATGCAGTCGGTGCTTAATAGTTTGTGATTGCTGAAGGGAATTGACAAGTTCACAGACCCTCGTCTTGGAGAGTAAGATAAGTATGACACCTCCTCTCCTTTAGGAAAGTATTAACCATTACTATTGTCAGTGTCCAACATTAAGCAAAATCGAATGGGCCTATTTTAAAGTTATCCAAGTGTAATAAAAATATATCTTGATCATTTTTGGTATTACTTGAATTTTTATATGTGATTGAGAAGAATTTCCCAGATGTTAGCTTAGTTTCATGTACCTATTGAGCTAAAAATGTCACTGGAACCTATGGTCTCCATTGGCTGAACAACTAATCTGGAAATACTTTGGGAAAGAGCTAGAGGATGGTTTTTAGTCATTTGGGGGTCACTTTATCCTAAAGGACACAGGTGAAATATAACCCATCAAGAGAGCAGCAAAAAGAATTAGACACCCGAGGGCCTCTCTTGAAAGACAAGATTAAGATTCCAGTAAGTCAGACTAAAAGAATCATTGATCATGGAAATGAAAACCGGTGAGCATGTCAAAGCATCGCCACTAAGCTGTCCTTGCCAGTCCAAGGTTATTTCCCATAACAGACAGCTTTTGGCTCTCTGGTCAAGTCTTTCTGGGTGATTTTGTATATGACATTCACGAAGCTTGAAAATAAAAATCAGCATTGCCTCTGGCATCCTTTGCATCTGATGTACCATGAAGTAGGAAGGAGGGATCAAGGAGAGATCAATTTTTGAGGAGCAAAAGTAGCAAATTCCAGATCTGAACCAATTTGAATCATTGCCAGGGAACCCAAACTAAGAAATAGGAGCCACTAAGTTAGATTTCCAGTGGTAATTCCTTGCCAATTTAGCAAAAAGAGCAATATTTATGAAGCCAGATTTATAGAGCAGATTTTATGAAAAACCTAGGATTCTGCTTCCACCCAAGATTGTGTTCTAATTTTATTCTTGGGTTGTCCTCAGTATTCCTAGCCCACATGTTCATTCTATTTGGGTGGTTATGTGCCAGCATAATACTGGGCCCAGAAAAGGGGAAAATATTTCTTCTTTATCAAAAGCAATAAAAGGGACCCGAATTTTGCCCATCTGACCAGGTTTGTCCCACCATTAGAGTTTTTATTTTTCTCCCTAAAGGCCACCCATAGATTTTTAGAGCTGGCATCTTAAAGGTTAGCAAGATGATGTATCATATGACAGGGAGAGAGGCGTCATTAAAACACTGGACATGGAGTCAGGAAGATAGATGGTTTGAATTCTGCTTTAGTCCTTGCTTGCTGTGTAATCCTAGACAAGTCAGTTAATTTTTCTGAGCCTCAGTTACCTCAAATGTAAATTAGGGGGTAATAATAATATTTCCCTCACTTTGTGGTTTCCAAGATGAAATGAAAAATGTATATAATATATTTGAAAATCTTAAAGTGCTGGGAAGATGCCAACTCCTTCATTTTATACCTGAGGAAACCAAGAGAGTAGAAGTAACTCAGTAATTTCTTCTCTTTCCTTTTTTCTCTTTTCTTTCTCTCCCTCCCTCCCTTCTTTCCTGCCTTCCTTTTTCCTTCCTTCTCCTCTTTCTTCCTCTCTTCTTTCTCTCTCTCTCTCTCTCTTTCTTTCTTTCTTTCTTTCTTTCTTTCTTTCTTTCTTTCTTTCTTTCTTTCTTTCTTTCTTCCTTCCTTCCTTCCTTCCTTCCTTCACATAGTGCCTGATATGTCTTAGGTACTTAAATGCCTTTTGACTTACTGTTACATGGTTAAATAAAGACAAATCTAGGCCTGGAACTTAGGTCTACTGATTCAGTTCATTGTCTAAGCATAGAGGAGGAAAAATACATCAGTCCTCTAGCTCAGTACTGTCTCTACTTCTTTCTCTGCATAGATTCTCAAGTTAAATCCACAATCACTTCACTCTGTCTCAGCTCTAACCTCCTAATCCCCCTAGTCTCCTTCATCCCTTTGCTTTTGGTGAGAATGTTAAGCCAAGGGATGGACCTAGGGACCTGGAATGAAAATATGGTTCAGGAATCTACTGAAAGGAGCATCTAAGAATGCCTGTGAAGAGCAGATATTCATGGAACTCTTCCCACACTAGTAAAGCTGCATTCTCTGGGCAAGAGGATAATCTCTTGGCCTGGGAGTGTCATTCTAGTACATAGTAAACCTTTGGGTACTACCAGCCTATAGTCTCAGAATTCGTTTTGACAATAAGATTACCAGGAGTGAAAGTTGAGTCCCAGCTAGAGACTGAGAACTCAGGTAAAAAGTTAGCTCCAGACTCTAATGAAAAAGCAACTAGATTTGTTCTGTTTGACCCCAGAAGGTCAGAGGACAGAAGTAAGAACAGAGCAGAAGTCTCAGAGTGGTCGTTTCAGACTTGATAAAAGGGACAACCTCCTCAACTATCAGAATTATACAAAGGTGGAGTGGGAAGCTTTGAGAAGCAAAGGAAAAGTGGAAGGTCTTTTGAGGAAGAGACCTTCACTGGAGAGCTTTAAGTGGACAATATGGATCCTGGATATTGTAGATTGGATTTCTGTTAGTTTGATTTGAAGTCTTCTAATCTCCTTTCCATTTCTGACATAATTCTGGCCATTATAATTTGGAAATCCTTTGGGAAGAGACTATTCTCTGCCCCTAGCTAGTTATTAGGGAATGTTTCCTGAGTTTGTTGCAGATGACTAGGAGATACCTAGATTTACCCTTGTCTATCTATACCCATTGGCATTTAGTTGGATCATTGGATAGAGTGAGAGACCTGGAGTCAGGAAGTCTCATTTTCCTGACTTCAAATCTTGCCTCAGACTCTTACTAACTGGATAACCTTGGGAAAGTCTCGTAACCTTGTTTGCCTCAGTTTCCTCATCCATAAAATGATCTGGAGAAGGAAATGAACCACTCCAGTATCTTTGCCAAGAAAATCCCAAATGAGGTCACAAAGAACCAGTCATCACCAAAAAGACTGAAAGAATCTATACCCACATGTCTGGAGCTGTGCACAACACGTGTGACCTCATGATCTGGGTCATGGTATTGTTGGGAATTAGATTTGCCAGATTGTTTTATGTTTTCTATTGCATCCAACCAAGCCCATGCGCCAGACCTTTTCTATGAATACAGATGTTGTATCAAATCCACTCCCTTATCTCTTCTAAAATCCCTTCCCAATCACCGAATGCTATATTTTTCTCCTCCTCAGAGTACCATCTATTCTGAGTTTCAGGAACCTCCTCTCCTATCAGTATTTATTCCTAGTGCTTACTCTAGATTTGCTTAGTATTCATTCCTGGGGCACTAAAACCATGAGCCTGGTTTCACTGATTATGTAGTTGTTAGATCTACAGAGACTCCCCCTGCCAAAATAGGTTAAATTATCATAGAATGTTAGACCTAGGAAGGGAGTTAGAGGTCCATCATTTATAGATGAAGAAACTGAATAATGGGTACAGCTGGCATTGGCTGGGTTTGGAAATTTTCCACCCAACAGCAGTTTTCAGAGATAGTATCTTCAGCCAAGAGTGTTCAGAGCATTTAAGGTTGGCTATCCCAGGATGGTAACGGCAGCAACAGAAATTATTCTCAGATTTCACAGGAAACTGGTAATGGAAGTGGGTAGAAGGAAAGAGAATGTTGCACTTTTAAAAATTATAAGTGTAGCTATCATAAGCCCCCTTTATGACGTCTCTGCTATTATGAATGACTAAATGCATCCACTATCTTAAATATCCTACTACCAAGTTATAATGAAACCTAAAGCTCTGAAGTATATGATCTTCATCATTCTAGGTTTGGTTATCCTCAGTCGTCCTCAGTCATTCAGACCAGAATATGCAAAAGTAAGCATTGTAATACTAGGATCAGTTAAGACCATCACACTATTATTGTCCTGGGGTCACCGGTAAAGGAGAGTCACGATCTTCCAGCCCCTTTCTGTCTTATTTAGCCTGTCTCTGACCTTATCTTCTCAGGTAGAATCCTGCCAAGCCATGTATGGACACTCAACTTATTTTTCTGAAGACTATCAATTGATGGAAATTGGAATGGGATCATGGATTCTCTCTGTTAGAGGCACAAATCATACACATATCTCTTTTCCATTTTTTTAAAGTAGGGAGGGCATTGAAGGGCCATTGTTTTACCCAATCATTCAAATGGACTGTAGGCTTCTTTATTGTCTCTTGGTGACTTCAATTTCATTTGATTCCATTCAGTTCAAATCAATTTAAAAAAAATCAAAGCACTGTGCTAGACCCGAGGATAAAAATGTCCAAGAAAAGTGAAATATTCCCTGCCCTCAAGAAGTATCCATTCTATTAGAAATGGAGATTACAGTGTGGACACAGTTCAAAGACCCTCAGGAACTTCTTTGCTGGCAAGCCTCTGAAGGATTAGAATTTAGGAAGAGATATCATAGAATGTTAGACTCAGGAAAAGTGTTAGAGGTCTTCTATTCTAACATAGTCATTTATAGATGAAGAAACTGAATAATGGGTACAGCTGGAATTGGCTGGATTTGGAAATTTCCTGTCCAGCAGTTTATAGAAAGATTGGGAAAAGACACTGAGAGATGTCAAATACCTTTGTACCAAGTTCATAGGATGATGGATTTAGAGTGGTGAAGAACTGTGGATGTTACCAAGTACAAACACCTTGGTTTTTATATCTACTTGGCATTCTTGTAGGTGTAAAAGCTCCCTCTAATGAGCAAATTGATGCCACTCATTTGCTTTGCTAACCTAATATTCATTCAACCCATCATCACCTGTGTTGACAAAACTTGGTGGGTCCAAATTCAGTTTGCATTGAGCGCTTTCCCCAGAATGAGTAACTACTTCAAATGTACAAAACAAAAACTCCTCCGACTCACATGTGTTTCCTTAATTCTGTACGACACAAGATGAAGATGAAAATACGGTTACCATTTGTTTCTCTAGAAAAATGTCATCTCCAAAATACTGAGCCATATTCTCCCTCTGCAGTGGGGACACCCTACTTATAAATGAGGCACTTTCAGACATGGAATTCAGTCTTTCATGGTCACCACCATCCTGGATCTTGAGCAATTGTGTGACAGTCTGACCACATCTGGATTATTGTGCCCCATTCTAGTTATTTCATTTTAAGAGGGACATCAACCCACTACAATGTGTTTAAAGGAGAGTAACCAGGATGGTAAGAGTCCTAGAAGCACCTCATATGGATGAAGAGAAGACTCTATGAAGGACTAGCATGTGGAAAACAAATGAACAAATGAATGCAAAAATAGCATTTTTAAAATCCTTATTATGGGCCAGGAAAGGTGCTAAAAGATGGAGTCACAAATATAAAAATTGATGCAGTCCAGTGAATAGAGTGCCAAGCCTGGAGATGGGAAGTCTTGGACTCCAATCAGGACTTGGATACTTCCTAGCTGTGTGAACCTGGGCAAGTCACTTAACCCCAGTTTCCTAGCCCTTACCACTCTTCTGTTTTGGAACCAACACTTAGTATAGATTTTAAGATGCAAGGTAAGGATTTTTTAAAAAAGTGATATAATCCTTGCCCTCCTCAAGGAGTTTACTAATTCTAGTAGGGAGAGGCAAGGTATGTTGAGGAAGGTTGCCAGATCATGGAATTTTGGTCTAGTGAATCATAAGGACAGTGAATTGGTACAGAGGGTAGACCTTTCTAGAAATAATGGTGTTGATAGCATAGATAGCAAGATGGACAGCTGGATGGTATATACATGAAGTTTCAGTCTGAGTGCAGCTAGGAACTGGGCAAAGTACAATGACACTCATTCAGTCATTATTCAAGATGACTGGGTTGCAGGGTTAGAGTTCCAAAGCCAACTCAACTAACTTCCCTCAGGACTAGGGGCATGGACTCTGGGGATTCTGGGCATGGACTATGGACACTCCACACCCAGATTCTGGAAGTCCAGTGGAGAAGAGGCTGGTAGAGATGAGGAGAACCAACATGGACTTTGGAGCAGGAAAGATGGGGTTGCATGGCTGGATGGGATCTTTTCAAGAGGGAGAAAAGGGAGAAGACTTCTTGTCTTAAATTTAAAAGGACAGGTGAGCACAAGAAAGTAGAATTTGGTTCAATCCAAGAAAGTTTTTGAAGGGTTCCAGGTATGAATGAATCATGAAAGAATTAACAATGTATTCAAAAACTGACTCTAATGAGTAAAGTGCTCATGGACCAGACTTATGGATGTTTCTAATATTTCACATGATTGATTGCCAAGTCCTTAAATGTAATGGGGTTAAATTTGGTTATTATTGGGGTTAAACCTGGAATATCAGAGATCCACACATACATTCCTAAGATAAGACTGGTGCTATCTTTCTGGAAAGGAGAAGAGTCCTGGCCCAGATACCTGGTAACCTATTGTGTTATCATCCGCCCTTTTGGCTTTGTCATTAAACTGTTAAAACTTTTGATATACCGAATGGGCGATGGACACTCTTCCACTCCCGCCTTGTGCAACAACCCTTAATAAACAAATCAACTCCCTCATTCAGGGTCAGACACTTTCTCCTTGATCATCAGAGTAAGGGCAGACAAGCTGAACGTGAACTTGATGACTCCTGTGTTTCTGTGTCTCTTTTCTCTCTCTAATGTCCTTACTACCTTAATCTTTAACCCTTCCACTAATATTCCCTCAGTCCCCAGCTTACCTTTCAGGTGTTCAACCCACGCAAGAATATCTTGTAGCCGCAGGACTGTTATAGTTTTTTTTTTTTTTATTAAACAATCAGAGCTCCTCAAGATTGGGATAAGCTACAAACTTCACAAGTCCTGGAGGAATAAGCAACAGTTGAACAAAAATCTGCCAGGGATAAAATAACAAGGTCTTCTAGAAATTTCTTTCTAATTCTAAATTCTACAGTTCAACTTCAACACACATTTTAAAAGCTCCTAGAACATGCAAAACATTGTATTTGGCCTTATTGTTACAGAAACAGAAATGAAAGTTCCTACTATCAAAGAAGGAAGAGAACAAGCATCCATTAAACACCTACTGTGTGCTAGCAAATATTCAGACACTAATAATAAAAGCAGTAAGTAGCACTCACACAATGCCTATTATGGGCCAGGCTCTTGACAAATATTCTCTCATTTGATTCTCAACAACAGTCCTGTAAAAAGTACATGGTATTATTAACCCCATTTTACAGGTGAATAAAGTGGGTCTGAGTGAGCTTCATGACCTGATCAGCTAGGATGTCTATCAGGCAGAATTCAAATTCATGTTTTCCTGCATCCAGGGCTGGTGCTCTAACTACGGTGACCCTGAGATGCCTTCAGAAGTTATCTGCTCCTCCTCAGGAAGTCTACATTCTACTGAAAGATAGAACACATTTGAGGAGGGAGAAGGTGCTGGAAATTTACAGGAAGGGTGGATATGGAGATGGGGGATTATTTATAAGAGGATTTGGTCCCTGTGATGAGCCTTGAAGGGAGAGAAGAATTCTGAAAGCTGGAGATGAGGATGGAGTGATGTTCAGACACAGGAGACAATTTGTATGCATGAATAAAGGCGTAGCATGGCATGTCTTTTCCAGGGAATAGCTCGTTGTCAAGTGAGGCTGAAATCTAGAGGATTTGAAGAGGAAAACTGTGAAATATGGCTGGAAAACTAGTCAAGTGCCAGATGGTGAAGGTTCTTTAACACTAGACCTTTAGAAATCCCAGAGGCCACGGGAAGACCAATGCTCCAGGGAAGGGTCTGTTTTATTATTTGCTTCTGAATCCCCTTCCCCTAATCACAGTGCTTAGTTCATTGAGTAAATGCCTAATAAATGCTGATTGATTGATGATTGATTTTGAATAGGGGCATGACAAGTTCAAACACATGCCTTCAACTTATTTTAGCGCCTGTGCAGAGAATAGATTAGAAAGGGGAGAGAGTGGAGATGGGGAGACCAATTAGGAGGCCGTTATGCTAAGCCAAGAGGGCTAATGAGGGTCTAATTAAGGTGCTGCCTGTCTGTGAATGGAGAGAATGGACTCTCTCCAAGTAGTTGATACAGGTGTCTGGTCATCCTTCATTGTTGTAGAAATCTTCAAGATTATGGAAAGCCAGTTTCAGAGGCCCAATATGGCAAATTGCTACTGAGTCTATAAGAACTATAATATAATGCTATGTATGCAGATTTGAGTACTTATTTTAAAAAAAAACACCTTACCTTCTGTCTTGGAATCAATGCTGTGTATTGGTTCTAAGGCAGAAGAGAGGTAAGGGCTAGGCAATGGGAGTTAAGTGACTTGCCCAGGGTCACACAGCTGGGAATTGTCTGAGGTCAGATTTGAACCCAGGACCTCCCATCTCTAGGCCTGACTCTCAATCCACTGAGCTACATAGCTACCCCCTTGAGTACTTCTTTTTTTTTAAACCCTTACCTTCTGTCTTGGAATCAATACTGTGTATTGGCTCCAAGGTAGAAAAGAGGTAAGGGCTAGGCAATGGGGGTCAAGTGACTTGCCCAGGGTCACACAGCTGGGAAGTGTCTGAGGCCAGATTTGAACCTAGGACCTCCCATCTCTAGGCCTGGCTCTCAATCCACTGAGCTATCTAGCTGCCACCTTGAATACTTCTTTTTGATAAAAAAATTATTGACATTTTTTGTTTGGCCTCACCTACATTTCCCATTGTATCTCGCCCCCATTCTAGAGAACTGTCTTTTATATTGATAAAAAAAAAGATTAAGGTTGTGGGGAAATGAGGACATTAATACACTGTTGGTGGAATTGTGACCTGGTCTAACCATTTTTCAGAGCAATTTGGAAATCCTGAAAGTCAGGGAGCTTTTCAGACTAGGATTGCATGAGAGGAACTTTCAAATAGCTTCTTCCTTGCCACCTGGCTCAACAATTGTTTTACTGCCTGTTTCATTATTTTTATAATTAGACTTGTAAGCTGATATAAAACACTTTTGGTGTCTCCTTTGTGTTATCTGAGAAACTAATTTGAAATATTAATACTTTAAATAGATCCATTGGGTCAAGGATCCAGGAGTTAGTCTTGACTTTCTGACTGACTCCATACTATCCATCGATCTCTGTGTCTTAATTTTGTCTATGCATCTTCTATCTCTACCTTAGCCTTTCCACCCATCTTTTCCCCAGTCTTCAGCTTCCCTTCTAGGTCATTAGAACCCACACAGATCTTTGTAGAGGCTGGACCTCTGCACATATATATTATTTTCATGGTTCTATTTGTTTCTTTGTGCATCAGTTCATGCTAGTCTTCCCATGCTTAACTGAATTCATTATATTCATCACTTTTCATCACAGTAACATTCAATGGTATTATTGCAACACAATTTCTTTAGCTATTTCCCATTTGAGGAACACCTACTTTATTTCTAGTTCTTTGCTATTGCAAAAAGAAAAGTGGGCAGAAGCGCTGCTCTACATATTTTGGTGTAAATAGGGATCTTTCTTTTTGTCATTGACTTCTTTGGGATACATTCTTGTCTGTCCAAACTCTGGGTCAAAGAAAGGAACATTTAAATCACTTTCTTCAAAACAAGGCATTCTTTTGTAAACAGTAACAGCAATAATGTTTAATGTTCAACTAGGAGTGATTTAAATACTACCAAGGATGCGATGCAAGGATCCAAGACAATTCCAAAAGGCTCATGATGAAAAATGCTATCCACTCCTCCAGAGAAAGAATAGATGGAGTCTGGATACAGATTGGGGCATACCATTTTTCACTTTCTTTCCTCCATGAATTTTTCTAGTACAGGTGATATGCATCTTCTTTCATAACATGAGGAACATGGAAATAAGTATTGAATTACATATATGTTATATTTATATTATATTATGTTATACTATATTGTTATGTTATATTGTTTTATATTATATTACATTTTATTATATTATGTTGCACATGTATCAACTATAGTATACTGTATATAGTATATTGCCTGTTATCTTAGGGAAGGGGGAAGGATGGAGGGGAGGAAGAGAACATGGAGAACAAAATGTCAGAAAATGATTATTAAAAATTGAATCTATGTGTAATCTGAACTGAGGAAAAGAAAAGAGGTGACCTGTGCCAGGAAAGCAAAATAGTACCACCATCTTGACTCCTACCTCCCCCAGACTCCAATAGAACAGTCTGAGCCCAATAATCCCAACTATCTCTGCTTCTAGTCCAGTCCGATAGCCATCATCCACAGAATTAACCCTTACGGAGATGTGACCTAGAAACAACAGGAGCCAAAGTTACTGAAGTCTGGGAAAAAGAGCTCGCACCACCAAACTCCTCAGCACTGTCAAATGACTCAACATCAGAAATAGTTATTGTTCTATCAGTGGAAATAGCAATAAAGAAGATGCATTAGTATCTGCTTTATTGCTGCACCCTAAGGACTCCGGAGACATTTCCACCTGACTTCCAACTGAAACCTCCTAGATGTCTTGTCTTCTCTTATTAGAATGTGAGTTTCTTGAAGAGGGATTGGCTTGTTTTCTTTTTCTTTTCTTTCTTTTTTTGGCCATTTGTCTCCCTAGCACTTAGCACAGATATACCCTCAATAAATGTTTTTTTTTTAATTACATCATTTCTAATTCCAGATTGCTTTCCTGAATGGCTCAGATTGTCTTCTTTCTGGTTTGGAGCTGGATTAGCATGGTGGGCAGAGCTCTAGACCTGGAGTCTGGAAGGCTGGTGTTCGAATCTTACCCTAAACACTGACTAGCTATGTGATCCTAGGCAAGTCACTCTGTCTATTTCAGAATTTTTATTTGTAAAGTGGGGATGTAATAATAGTACTTACCTCCCATGGTTGTGAGCATCAAAGGAGATATTAATTGTAAGGTGCTTAGCACTGTACCTTAATAATAAATGCTATATAAATGTTGGTCATTATTGTGAAGATAAAATAAGATATATTTGTAAAGTGCTTTATAGACCTTAAAGTGCTATACAGGGGGAAGTGAAGTGGCTGAGTGGATAGAGAGCCAGGCCTAGAGATGGATTCAAATCTGACCTCTGATACTTCCTAGCTGTGTGACCCTGGGCAAGTCACTTAAGTACCCTTGCCTAGCCCTTATTGCTCTTCTGCCTTAGAAGCATACTGATTCTAAGACAGAAGGTGAGGTTTTTTAAATGCCATATAAATGATATTTTATTATCTATAATTATTAATAAATAGTAATTGTTATTATTATTACATTAGAGGCACTATGTAAATATCGTTATTATTGTTCATCTCTTTTGAGCTTTAAAACATCCCATGAAGGTAGTGAGAGATTTAGGGAAGCAAATGGAAATTGAGTGAACCAATTCTGGATCTAGCCCAGTTCCTTTTCTACTCAATAATTAAAGCCTTGCAAGGTATTTGACATGCTTTATATAGACTATTACACCTGGAGCCAGAACAAACCGAGTTTGAATGTGACCTCAAACACTTATTACCTCTGTGATCATGGGCAACTCATTTAACCCCTATTTGCCTCAGTTTCCCCATCTGTGAAATGGGGGTAATAATAACACTTAATTCCCAGGGCTTCAGTGAAAATAAAATAAGATAATCCATGTAAAGCCTGGCACATTGTAGGCACTTTGTAAATATTGTTATTATTGTCCATCTCTTTTGAGCTTTAAAACATCCCCATGAAGGAATTCAGAAATTTAGGAAAGCAAATGGTTAATCGTGGAAATTGAGTGAACCAATTCTGGATCTAGCCCAGTTCCTTTTCAATTCAATTATGATCCTCATCTAAATTCCATCTTGTGAGAAAAGTTGATTCAGTTATGGGAATTGGGAGAAAACCTTATTGCATTGTTTGAACCTAACCCTTCATGGCTGGGAAACTGAACCACCTGTACCTACTGTTTAGAGACCCCTTAACCAATAATCTAGGTTATGTTGACCAGAAATGCAATTAGATCCAAAGATTGATAAAAGAAGTTTTCTCCTAATTATACGTCCCAAGCAATTCATATGTCTTATCTGAAAACTGGTCCTATACTGACCAATTGGTGATTGTTTCTATGTTCCTTTGATTGTTTATAGAGACCCAGAGAAGAGTAGGAAACTTCTTTTCCCTGAATTCAGGAAATTGTACTTATTCACTCTCCTCCTCCTCTCATTAGAAAGTCCTGAATCTTTCCTCCAATTAGAAATCATTAAAAACCTAATGCTCTTCCGGGTAATCATGGCTGCAATCTAGATGCCACACACTTCCTCTCCCCAGCACCGAACAAAATAGACTACATAAAAGGAGCATAAAAATCACCTTTGGAGGAACAGAAGGACTCCCCAGTACTCCCCAGTACCCCACAGAGGTGAAGGTACGTGGGGTTTGAACATTTCCACAGTATAATAAGAAGGAGGAAAAGCTTGCACAGAAACGTGAATGGAGCCACCCTTCCCCCCCCACCTCCCCCACCAAATTAGAGTGAGCTACCGGAGCGCTCACTGGGACAGTGAGTGGGGAACGTCTCTGTCTGGGAGGGGGCACTCCAGGGTCCTTGGGATCTGGGGACTGCCAGGAAAAAAAGTCTCAGGGTGGTTTCGTGGGAGAATCCTGCGCTGAGCACAGGGGGCCCAGGGAGCTGTACTCCGGGGGGTTGCGCTGAGCATCTGGGCGGAGCTAAACACCAGGGGCGGACCACGTGCTGATTATCTGGGCGGAGCTGAACACCTGGGCAGTTTGGCTGTGATCAGGGGCCCAGTGCTCTAAGAAACCTTGGAGGCTGGGAAGAACTAGTCTGAGGCAACCTAAATTCACAGAAAACCCGCCCATATCACCCAGACCCCAGACCAAAAAGGAAAAGGGGAATAAAACCACCAAAGGGATGGCTCACATGGCCCAAAATCAAGCCTCCAGGAAGAAAGGGAAAAAGGTGACTATTGAAAACTTTTATGGTGGAAGTACCCAAGGAAAAGAAGAGAATGAGGATGAAATCCAAAAAAAATCAGAACATGCCTCCCAAAATGGAAACTATCAACAAGCTCTGGAAGATCTCAAACTGGAACTTACCCAAAAGATAGAAACCTGGAAAGAAAAATGGGAGAAAGAGATCAGCAGTCTGACAGATAAGACTGCTCAATTGGAAAAAGAGCTCAAAGCATCCAATAGAAGGGCAGACAAAGCTGAAAAGCAAAACCAGTCCCTAACGACCAGAATTTAGCAACTCGAAGAAAGTTAGATCATAAAACAGCTAGAATCAATAAAGCAAAGCCAAAAAATTAATGAATTAGAAGAAAACATAAAATATCTCACTGAAAAAGGTCACACACTTGGAAAACAGAGGAAGAAGAGACAACCTCCGAATTATCCGTCTCCCAGAAAAACCAGAGATAAACAACAAACTCGATGTTATTCTACAGGAGATTATAAAAGAAAATTTCCCCCACGTTCTGGAGCAAGGGGGCAAAATAGAAATAGAAAGGGTTCATAGAACACCCTCTATACTAAATCCCCAAAAGACAACTCCTAGGAATGTAATTGCCAAATTCAAGAGCTTCCAAGAAAAGGAGAAAATCCTACAAGAAGCCAAGAAGAGGAGCTTCAGATATAGGGGGGCTCCCATAAGGATCACACATGACTTAGCAGCTAACACACTAAGAGACCGCAAAGCATGGAACACGATATTTATAAAGGCAAGAGAGCTGGGTCTCCAACCAAGAATCAACTACCCAGCAAAACTGACTATATACTTCCAGGGGAAAGTATGGGCATTCAACAAAATAGAAGATTTCCAAGCATTTAAGCATTTGCTAAGAAAAGACCAGAACTTAGTGGAAAATTTGATATCCAAGCACAGAAAGCAAGAGAAACATGAAAAGGTAAATATGAAAGAAAGGGAAAAGGAGATAAATCTTATCTTTTTCTTTAAGTCAAACTCTCTTCTATAAGGACTACATTTACATCAAATTATATATATTAATATGTGGGGAAAATGTTTTGTGTAACTCTCAAAAATTGTATGCATCATAAGAATAGTTAGAAGAAACATGCATAGGGAAAGATTGGGGCATTAAGAAGATTTGGGGGAAGTTGGGGCAAAGAAAGGAAAAGGGAGGGGGGAACCGTCGATAATACTAAGATTTACTTCAAGAAATGGGGGGGGGACTTAATAGAATTATCTTTCCCATATAAAGATACACATGGGAAGGGGAGGGTGTAAATCTTCAAATCTCTCAGACTTTTGAATGTTAAATTTTCCCCATCGGGGAATTCTTAATTGGAACAAATTCCCTACTGAGAAACATTCCCCATTTTGATGTGAGAACTCGCCAGGATCAGAAATGGGAGGACCTCTACTCCAACCATACTTAAGACTGCTTTAGGGGAAAAAAAACTCCTTCCTAAACAATGAAAGTACTTGGACCCATGCTTATAATAAGGCAATAGTTCTTTGAGCCAGGCCTGTTTTTAGAATTGATACAATGGGATGCTAGGTACCTAAAAGGGTCGGGCAAGTTTTCTCTTGATGATATTAGTTGACTCAGCTGTGTTTTCTCTAGTTCACACTTACTGAGGAGATTTGGTCGACACAGCAGCATTTTTTCTGATTCAGACTTACTGAGGAGATTGGTCGACTTAGCAGGAATTTAGATGGGCAGTCCTTTGGAAAGCATCTACAGTGATTGGTAGATGTAGGGACTTAGGGGAGGTGACATGGGAGAAAAACCCCTATATAAGAAAAAGCAGAATCTCTTGAGGAGATATCCTTTTGGAGGAATTAATTTTGGAGGATCTCTGATGAGGACCGCTTGGGAAGAATCTCTTGAGAGAGGCTCTGGAGAAAGGAAGCTCTTGGAGGACAATCTCTAAGGAGGTCTCTCTGGAGCTCCTCTAAGGGGACTCTGTCCCTCTGGAGGCTCTGGAGAGAGGCCTTTTGGAACAGTCTCTGGCTGGAAGGCTCTCTGGTGAAGTCAGCTGAGATGGAGCTGGCCTGGTGTCACTAGAATCCTTGTTTAGACAGACCTTGTGGTGAGTGTTAAAAGACTGACTGACTGATTCTCTCTCTTAAGACTCAGGTCTAGGCCATATTGGCTTGAGGCCCTTCATAATTATTCCTTTCCTACTCTTTCTCTAATTCCTCATTATATTATTAATTAAAAATCTCTATAAAACCCAGTTGACTTGGGTATTTGAATAATTGGGAATATTTCCCTGGCGACCACCTTATATTTGATTTAAAAACCAAGACACTATAGTGAAACATATTTCTGCAGTCAAATTTGCTCACCCTCTCTTATATCTATCACAATTTATATCTTCCACTATTTTAATCACTACAGTTTAAGACCTCAATCATTTTAAATCTCACAAGCGGAAGAACTCTCATATGAGGAGAGGAAGAGAGCATGAAGTGGAATTACTTAAACCTTACTCTCAGTGAAATCAAATCTGAGAGGGAAGAACATCTAAATCCAGTGGGATCCTGAATTCTATCTTATCCAATAGGGCAAGAAAGAAAGGAAAATTAAGGAGAGGGAGGGGGGAGGGAGTATAAAAGGGAGGGAAGGAGAGGGGGAGGGGAAGGAAGCACAAAAAGGGAGGGGCTAGAAAAGGAAGCATCTGAAGGAGGGGACTAGGGGGACTGACCTAAAGTAAATCACTGGTTCAAAAGGAGATAACTAAAGAAGAAAGGTCAGAACTAGGGGAAGATATCAAAATGCCAGCGAATCCCCAAATGACAATCATAATTTTGAACGTGAATGGGATGAACTCACCCATAAAACGTAGACAAATAGCAGATTGGATTAGAACCCAAAACCCTACCATTTGTTGTCTTCAAGAAACACATATGAGGTGGATTGGCACTCACAAGGTTAGAATTAAAGGTTGGAGTAAGACCTTTTGGGCCTCAACTGATAGAAAGAAGGCAGGAGTTGCAATCATGATATCTGACAAAGTCAAAGCAAAAATAGACCTGATCAAAAGGGATAGGGAAGGTAAATATATTCTGTTAAAAGGGAGTATATACAATGAGGAAATATCACTAATCAACATGTATGCAAATGGTATAGCATCCAAATTTTTAATAGAGAAACTAGGAGAATTGAAGGAAGAAATAGACAGTAAAACCATATTAGTGGGAGACTTGAACCAACCACTATCAAATTTAGATAAATCAAACCAAAAAATAAACAAGAAAGAGGTAAAAGAGGTGAATGAAATCTTAGAAAAATTAGAGTTAATAGACATATGGAGAAAAATAAATAGGGACAAAAAGGAATACACCTTCTTTTCAGCACCACATGGCACATTCACAAAAATAGATCATACACTAGGTCACAGAAACATGGCACTCAAATGCAGAAAAGCAGAAATAAACACAGGAACTATATGAACACAACTACAAAACACTTTCCACACAACTAAAACTAGACTTGAACAATTGGAAGAACATTAACTGCTCATGGGTAGGAAGAGCCAATATAATAAAAATGACCATCCTACCCAAACTCATCTATCTATTTAGTGCCATACCCATGGAACTTCCAAAAATTTTTTTTACTGATTTAGAAAAAACCATAACAAAGTTCATTTGGAAGAACAAAAGATCAAGGATATCCAGGGAAATAATGAAAAAAATACAAAGGAAAGGGGTCTTGCAGTCCCAGATCTCAGACTATATTATAAAGCAGCGGTCACCAAAACAATCTGGTACTGGCTAAGAGACAGAAAGGAGGATCAGTGGAATAGACTGGGGGCAAGCGACCTCAGCAAGACAGTATATGACAAACCCAAAGATCCCAGCTTTTGGGACAAAAATTCACTGTTTCATAAAAACTGCTGGGAAAATTGGAGGACAGTGTGGGAAAGATTAGGTTTAGATCAACACCTCACACCCTACACCAAGATAAATTCAAAATGGGTGAGGGACTTGAACATAAAGAAAGAAACTATAAGAAAATTAGGTGAACACAGAATAGCATACATGTCAGACCTTTGGGAAGGGAAAGACTTCAAAACCAAGCAAGACTTAGAAAGAGTTACAAAATGCAAAATAAATAATCTGGAATACATCAAATTAAAAAGGTTTTGTACAAACAAAACCAATGTAACCAAAATCAGAAGGGTAGCAACAAATTGGGAAACAATTTTCATAAAAACATGTGACAAAGGTTTAATTACTCAAATTTACAAAGAACTACATCAATTGTACAAAAAATCAAGCCATTCTCCAATCGATAAATGGGCAAGGGACATGAACAGGCAGTTCTCAGCCAAAAAAATCAAAACTATTAATAAGCACATGAAAAAGTACTCTACATCTCTTATAATCAGAGAGATGCAAATCAAAACAACTCTGAGGTATCACCTCACACCTAGCAGATTGGCTAACATGACAGCTATGGAAAGTAATGAATGCTGGAGGGGATGTGGCAAAGTGGGGACACTAATTCATTGCTGGTAGAGTTGTGAATTGATCCAACCATTCTGGAGGGCCATTTGGAACTATGCCCAAAGGGTGATAAAAGACTGTCTGCCCTTTTATCCAGCCATAGGACTGCTGGGTTTGTACCCCAAAGAGATAATAAGGAAAAAGACTTGTACAAGAATATTCATAGCTGTGCTCTTTGTGGTGGCCAAAAATTGGAAAATGAGGGGATGCCCTTCAATTGGGGAATGGCTGAACAAATTGTGGTATATGTTGGTGATGGAATACTATTGTGCTCAAAGGAATAATAAAGTGGAGGAATTCCATGGAGACTGGAACAACCTCCAGGAAGTGATGCAGAGCGAGAGGAGCAGAACCAGGAAAACATTGTACACAGAGACTGATACATTGTGGTACAATCGAGGGTGAGGACTTCTCCATTAGTGGCAATGCAATGTCCCTAAACAATCTGCAGGGATCTAAAAAATACTATCCACAAGCAGAGGATAAACTGTGGGAGTAAAAACACCAATGTAAAGCAACTGCTTGACTACAGAGGTTGAGGGGACATGACTGAGGAGAGATTCTAAATGAACACTCTAATGCAAATACCAACAACAGGGAAATGGGTTCGAGTCAAGAACACATGTGATAACCAGTGGAATCGTGCGTCAGCTATGGGAGAGGGAAAGGTGGTGGGAGGGGGGGCAGGGAGGAAAAGAAAATGATCTTTGTTTCCAGTGAATAATGTTTGGAAATGACCAAATAAAATAATGTTTAAAATTTTAAAAAAAACCTAATGCTATATTGCTTCTTTTAATGAATTCATCCTATTTGATTTTTTTTAATGTGTAAAGGCTTGTCTCCCTCATATTGAAGGTCCAGTCCTAAGCAGAGGAAAGGGCTTGGTCTCTATTTTTTGGTCAATATGTTCAGAATTGCTTATCATCTCTGGGAGGTGGGAGGGAAGAGGCAAGGGAAAGAAAATGAATCATGGAAACATGGAAAAATATAAAATAAAATAAAAATTTTAAATTAATCAGTATGTTTAGAAGATTGAACCTTTGGTTCCTCTGGCATTTCATCTTTAGTTTGTTATACACAAGAGGTAGATCCTTCCAGTATTTGTTTTCTGCATTTTACAGATGAGGAAACTGAGGCTTATAGTAGTGGTTATGGGATTGCTCATGATCCTAAAGCTAGTAACTTTTTGAGGCAGAATTCAAATTGACATCTCTTCTTGACTATTCACTACACTGTGCTGTCATTAAATCCATCAAGCAAAAACCAACTACTATGGAAAAGGCAGTGTCAGATCCTAAAAAACAAACAAACAAACAAAAAAACACCCAGAAGGAAAGATGCTTTCTTCCCTCAAAGATCTTAGAATACCCTTTCTTTTTTAAAAGGGCACAAAACCAACTATAAAGGGCAATAGGACCCTGAGTGGATTTAAACACAAAGGCAAAGAAATGCAAGCATTTTCAGTGACATGGGCCACATTAGTCAAACAGAGAATGCAAAAAGCAAAGCTGGTGGTGGAATGAGAGCAATGAATTTTGTCTTTCTTCACTTAAAAGCGCCAGCTCAGCAATGTTATCCCAATTCTACAAACACACACATGCACACTCTCACACACAGCATTCTATCTTGGTTACTGGGAGAGAATGAACAAGATAAAAGGGCAGGAAGAGAGGTTTTTATGTATGGTAGAGATGACGGAATAAGAATGCATGTATTTATGATTCTTTTCCAGTACAGGCTCTGCAATTGGAATATGGTTTAGTCAGGGAAAAAATGAAAAAAAATGAATGGTTTGTTTTTATCCTTTTCAAGCAGCTGCAAGAAGAAAACCCACTAAACTATACAAAATGATCAAGAATATTTGTTTTCCAGTATTTCAGACGGGATGAAGGAAACGCTGAACAAAGTGGCCTTTATGCAGCATTTCTCCAAGCCCTAGCCTGCATTATAGGACTCCATTTGGACATGGTGATGGTTAGAATCTACATCTATTTTGTCCATATATAGAGCCAAATTTACGGGCTGGACTCAAATCAAAATCATAAAGTGGACTATTACAATAAAAAATTCCCTACCTCAAGGCAGCTTCTGTAAATAGACCAAAGGCTCCCTCAGTTTTTTTCTACCTTAAATGCTGCTACCATTGTCCAAAGAGTCAATAAGGGTGTGCACGTGGAAACTTCTTTATCAAAAATGGCGCATTTGTCCTTCCCCATATTCTCTTCCCCTCTGGTGGCACTTCTTTCTCCATCACTAGAGTTCAGGGTACTAAATTTGTTCAACCATATCATGTGGCAGTGGGTAAAGGACTAATCTGGGAGTTAAGAAGACCTAGGTTCATGTTTCTTTCACACAGACTGATTGTATGACCACAGGCAAAATATTTAATGTCTCATTGCCTCAGGCAAACTCTCTTGGAACTTAAATCAAAGGACCACCAGTAGCTTGACCCCCATCTCCCTTCAGATTCTGATAGAGACAACCTAGAGCACAAGAAGTCTTGGGAATGATGATACTTTCTACACCTCCAGATGTACTTTTAGGCCAGTCCCCATAGTCATCACTGAGGGGACAAATCATTGTGGAGAGAGCCAGAGATTCACTTTCTTTACCACCTCCATCACTACCACCACTAAAATCAACTACTGACCAGCTGTCTCTAATAGTCTGGCAAATTCACTTTAGAAATGGAAATACTTTCCAAACTGCCAGTCCTGTTTCCAGACCAACTTTCACAGCATCATTCAGGGAAGCAATTCCTGTGAAAAAGGAGCCATCCATCCCCACCAATTGCCAACCAGTGGCCACTTCCAAAGCAGGCAAGCCAGCCTAGCTGGAGCAATGGGGCACTCTGGGGGAGAGACAAGAGGCATCTTATGCCAGACAAATCAAGCCGCCACCCCCATGACCTCAGATGGCAATGGAGTCAGTTTAGGACCCTGAATCCAAGAGCCTTGGGAATAGAAATGCTTCAGGCAGCCCACTACCCTCAGCCAACAACCCCCAGGCAGATGCAGCCTGTCAACTGCTCCTATAGGAATTACAGCCAGAACTACTGAGGTCCCAGAAAGGAAGGCTCTTGCCACCAGAATTCTTGGCACTGTCAAATGCTTCTGTTAGAAAATGATATAATTTTATCAGTGGAAATGACATTGAAGAAGAGATATTACCATCTGCTTTGCTAAAGACCATCTGACTTATAGATGAAACCTTCCATATATATATATATATATATATATATATCCTCCTCTATTAGAATATGATCTGGGGTCATCAGTCTTCCATTTGTGAGCAGCACAGGACTTTGCATAAAGGAAATGATTCATAAATGCCTCATTGTAATTATTTATACTGCTAAAATCACAAGACTAGACTCCTTCCCCCTTATCCCTCCAAAACGGCACTACGCAGGTGAGGCCAATTGAAGATGCGTGCCATCATACATTCTTTGGGTAGGGCAGCAGTCTTTTCTAGGCACTCCCTATAATCTCTTCCCCTTTTTATTCCATAAATCTCTTTTTGAAGCCTCAGTTATTTGAATTCTGGCTATTCTGACTTTTCCAGCTCATTTTCTCCCTCTAACCCAAGACTAAGACTTTCCCTTTAGCCCTCACTTGGTTTGTAAAGGAGCAGAATCCCTTCTTATTTGGTTACTAAACCACTACTTTTTGCTTCTAGTCAAAATTTCCATTGAAAGAGCCGTGCCCCTCACCATGTCCTCTTCTTCTTATCACAAAATATTTGGGGATGAGGGAAATCTCAGTGGAACTCTGCTCAAAATACATAGGAAACTATTTATTTGACATATGGTGAAGGCCAATCCTGTGGATATAATTTAGTTTGAGGGGCATAGCAAACACCACAGAGGTGAGTTGGAGTTTAAGATTTGAACAAGAAAGATTAGACCTGGGGTATGGTATTCTTTGGGTAACAGGGCTAAAGATATTCAGAGTCATGAAGTTAGCATTAGAAGAAACCTTAGATCATCTAGCCCAAACATCACCCAAATTATAAGCCTTGCCTACACCATTCCTATCAAGTGGTCACACATAATTTCCATTGACAGAAAACTCATTATCTAACAAGGTGGTTTATTCCACTTTTGAGAAGCTCCTGTGATGAGCAAGTCTTCCTATAAATTGCACCCATTGAAAGAAAGATCATGTGCCCAAAGACATATAATTTACTTCTAATGTCTAGTTCAAATTAGGGTTCAACATATGTAAAGCCCAATGGAATTGTGTGTCAGCTATGGGAGGGGTATTGGGGAGGGGAGGGAAAGAACATGGATCTTGTAACCATGGAAAATATTCCAAATTAATTAATTAAATAAAAATTTCCCCCAAAACGTATTAGGGTCCAAATCAAGTCAGCTAGGTGGTGTAGGAGATGATACTGAACTTGGAATGGGGTTCTTGTTACTGTTCAGTTGAGTTCAACTCTTTGTGATCCTATAGAGCGCATACACTGTCTATGGGATTTTCTGGGCAAAGGTGCTGGAGTGGTATGCCATTTCTTTCTCCAGTTCATTGAGACAAACAGAAGTTAAGGGTCACACAACTGCTAAGTGTCTAAGGCTGAATTTAAACTCAGATCTTCCTGACCCTAGGTCCAGTGTTCTATTCACTGAGCCACCTAGCTGCCTCCTAGAATAAGGATGACTCAGTTCAAATCCAGCCTTAGATGCTTAATGAGTTGCATGACCCTGGGCAAGTTACCTAATGTGGAGAGCCATCATACCCCTGTTGTCTGACAAAGTCGCAGTTTGGGAAATGAAGGCTTCAAAGCAGCCTTCAGAAAAGATGAAGCATCCACTCAGCCCCCTCTTTGTGACTTCAACCACTACCTTCCTTACTAATAGAGTCGTTATGATTATTGTTCACTCACCAATATAGGAGAAATAATATAAGAGCAAATACATACAGGGTTAACACACATATGTCCCACTTTAATCCCCCCAGATTATTACCCCAGAAATCATAGTCATAGAATTAAAACCTAAAGATCATTACCCATTACCCCCTCCTTTCTCTCTTAGCAGAGGTACATTCAGAGGCCTCATACCTACTGCTAGCCAAACACACAAGCACATCAATCACTCCTCTGAAGCACAAGCTACTAGCACACTTTTCTGGTTGTTTATGTTTACAATAACCAGGCAACATTGCTAAGGTGCTTTGATGCAACACGAGAAAAATATAACTTGGAAAATGAGAAAAATTCTTAATTCTGGTCTGCTTTAAGTTACCTTCTAACCCCATACCTAGCTACAAATTTTTTTTGTTAACTATCTCCTAAGTAATTGTGATTGATTGTGAAAGTTGATCAAAAACAACAATGATTCCCTTAACTGGTCATACCACAGGTCAGGGGGAATTAACCTCCATATCACCCTATCCATGTCATTTATCTCCATCATGAATTTTTCTGTTGTAGCAACATGGTAAATGATCACAGAATGTTTATTAAGCAATTCGTTAATGTGTGACACATCCAATTATCTTTAGAAGATCATGTATGTTGAAAAATTATTGTGTGCCAGAAAAACATGTACTCACTGAAGCTATATTATAAACACAGACCATGTGCAAAGCAGAACAATTCGGTAACACCTAAGCACAAAGGTCTGAACACTGATTTCATCTCCCACCTCATTATTCGTCTAAGCCATCCCATCTACACAGAAAAGAACCCTTGGTTTTGAGAGATTGCTGGTTGGACTTTCAAAAACCTAATTTCTCTCTCGACCTCATTTTCCTCATTTGTAAAGTGGAGATAATAATAGAATCTATATCACAGGATTGTTATAAAGATCAAATGAAATAATATGTATAAAATGTTTTGCAAACCTTTAAAGTTTTATATAGGGGCTAGCTAATATTTGTATTTATATGAAATCTGCAAATATTTAACTAACAAAAAATGCATTTATGAAGATGACCTTCCAGGGGAAGAAGGGAATTGAGGGGATTTGGGGAAGGAAAATCTTCCACTATGATATGTGATGCCTCCTGGGGTCCTCCATCATGTCTCTCTCCCTTGTTTGCCACCTTTCATAGTAAAACCATGCAACATTGGACTTGAAAAATGCTTCTGCAATGAGATTAAAATACTATCATTTCTCACATGCATTCAAATTGATGATCCTGTATTATTTCTCATATTACCCCCACTATATTTCTGATTTTAACAGATGGTTTGTCTAAAAAAAGCACATATTTCACCAACATCAAATAATGCTTGCCAACTATATCCAAAAGGGGCAAGCAGCACATTTCAGCCATTTCATTCTGATGAGCAGCTTCATAAGTATCACTTTCTGCTGTGAATTGATTCCCTAGCTCCATGCTTCCCTGGGATGCCTTTGAACTTTTACCCTACAAAGAGGTGGAGTGTCGCAATGAGATGGGCACTAGAGTTGGAGTCAGATGAAGTAGATTTGAGTCTTGGTTCTGTTCCTGACTAGCTGTGTGACAGAACAAATCACATTACCTCTCCTTAAACTTCAGTTTCCTCCTCCATAAAAATAAAAGCATTTATTGAGCATCTACTATGTGCCAGCCACTGTTAAACCCTAGGTATATGGAGGGGAGGAAACAAGAATTTATTAAGCGAGGGCTGCTAGGTGACTCAGTGGATAAAGGGATAGGGGATCTTGGGTTCAAATTTGGTCTCAGATACTTCCTAGCTGTGTGACCCTGGGCAAATCACTTAACCCCAATTGCCTACCGTAGCCCTTCCTGCTGCTCTGTCCTGGAACTGATATTTAAAATAAATTCTAAGACAAAAGATAAGGATTTAGGAAAAATAAAGAATTTACTAAGAACCTACTATATTCCAGGAACTGTGGTAGACTTTGAGTATATAAAGGGGAAGAAAGAAGCATTTATTTAGCTCCTACTGTGCTAAGTAAGCACTTTACAAATGTTATCTCATTTGAGATAACAAATTCATATTTCAGACCAAGTCTAGTTTGATTGGATTACAAGATGTGGGAAAAGGAGCAATGAATAATGAGGCTGGAAAGGGAGATTGAGGCCAGGGTTGTAGAAGTAAAAAAAAAAAAGAAATTTATATTTTATTCTAGAGGCAATAGGGAGCTTCTGAATTTTAGTGCATGGATAAAGTGACATCATCAGATTTTCACTTAAGGAAAACTATATTGGCAATTTTTTGAAGGATAGATTGGAGTGGGAAGAGATTCAGGGTGAGGAGTACCTACTTCACAAGATTTTTATAAGGATCAGATGAGATAAGATGATAATATGTTTTTGCTGATTTGAATAACTACTCAAATGTCAGCCAATATTTCAGGTGAATAACTTTACTTCTTTGTGCCTTAGTTTACTCATCTGTAAAATGAGGAAGTAGTGTTAGGAGGATATCTAAGGTCCCGTCTACCTTTAAAATCTTATGGTTTTCAGTTCCACAGGAATCAGGAAGTTTGGAGGGGGTGGGCAGGCAGTGTTGAAAAAGTCTATTGTCTTCAATGTGTACTGTCCTTGTGCTCTCCAAGATGCCTTTTGACCCTTGCCATTTTTCAGAAGCTTGTTTTTCAAACATATATCTGCTGATTAATTAACTGAGAAAAGCTACCCGAGCACAATGACTAGCACTGTGTGTTAGTCATTCCTAGATGGGCAAGAAGAAATCATGTTAATGTCGGCAAGTTCGGTTCTGTAGGTGTCTCTTGAGCCCATTGCTGTGGCCCACAAAGCATTAGCTCATGGTTTAATTGGGTTAGAAATTAAATGAATGTGTTTTTTCTTCTAAAGAAGAGCCTCTCTGTACCAAGACTAGCAATTAAAACTGAAAGAAGATACTTGGCAGGGTAGCGGATACAAGACTAGGCTAAGTGCAGAAGTTAGGGGAACAAAAGCTTTTACCTGCAACAGCAAAAAAAAAAAGTTTGGGAGAGGCAATGGACAAATCTGATCACTGCATTAAAGCTGGAGGAAATTGAATTTACCACAATCAAGGCAGACTCTGGGCAGTTGGAAAAGTGGACACCTCACATGGGAACTCTTAAAAGATGGAATTTGCTAAGCTGTTGTTTATGCTTTTCTAGAAGTATTCTGTGGAGGAAATAATGGGCAGTATGGCATAAAAGGCAGAATATTGAGTTTGGATCCAGGAGAACAGCTTTCACATTCTGCCTCTGACCTTTAATACCTCAGAGGCCTTGAGCAAGTCATTTGCCATCTCTTGGCTGAGTATTCTTATCTGTAAAACTGGGGAGCTGGACCAGATGGCCCTGAGGTCCCTTCTACTCCAGCTCATTGATCCAATTCCTACCTATTCAACTTGATGAACCTCAGTTTCTTAATTTGTAAAATAAGAAGGTTGGACTAGAAGATCACTAAGATTTCTTCCATCTTTAAATCTTATGAACACCTCTTCCTAAAAATAAAAATAATCCTAGTCTGATGTTTCATTTTGGCAAGTCGGTAATCAGCAAAACACTAGAAGATTCTACCATCATGGAAAAAAAAATTGAGTATAGTTCCAGTGACACTATGTTTACTTTCCAGATATCAGATTAAATACAGATAAGCTTGTCATCAGTTAGCTAGCTGCTCATGGATGCATTTTTTTGGTCTGGCAACCTATAAATGCCACAGTGATGGAGAAGTCACATGTTTCCAAATACAAACACCCCAAATCTACACTTAAACTCTTGCCTGGTTGTTACTCCAACACAATCCATTAAGTATTTATTATGTACCTGAAATATTCAGGGCACTAGGCTGATCACTGAGGACCCCGAAACAAATAAGTTCTTGCCTTCAAGACATTTATTTTCTATAACCTCTTATTCACTATATTCTACAGTATAGCCCTATGTAGTCCTTATAACACATACACACACACACACACACACACACACACATACACCCATTCTGTATGCCCTTTGTGGGGTAGAAAGAGGGAAGTATTTTAGGCAATGAGCTTAATGATGAAAGTCGATATTTACATAGTGCACATTTCCATATATTACAATTTCAATATATTACAAGCAGAAAAAATATTTCATTAATTCATTTATTCAATGTTAATTTAACTAGTATTTATATGAAGCATCTGCTATATCCTGAGCTCTGGGGAAAATGTAAATATGCCTTCAAGATGACACAGTGGATGAGGAGCTGTGAGAAAGTTTTGAGAACTAAAGAAACCTACACAGGGAGTGCTTCTTTTCTTCTTTCTTCTTCTTCTTCTTCTTCTTCTTCTTCTTCTTCTTCTTCTTCTTCTTCTTCTTCTTCTTCTTCTTCTTCTTCTTCTTCTTCTTCTTCTTCTTCTTCTTCTTCTTCTTCTTCTTCTTCTTCTTCTTCTTCTCTTCTTCTTCTTCTTCTTCTTCTTCTTCTTCTTCTTCTTCTTCTTCTTCTTCTTCTTCTTCTTCCTTCTTCCTTCTTCTTCTTCTTCTTCTTCTTCTTCTTCTTCTTCCTTCTTCTTCTTCTTCTTCTTCTTCTTTCTTCTTCTTCTTCTTCTTCTTTCTTCTTCTTCTTCTTCTTCTTCTTCTTCTTCTTCTTCTTCTTCTTCTTCTTCTTCTTCTTCTTCTTCTTCTTCTTCTTCTTCTTCTTCTTCTTCTTCTTCTTCTTCTCTTCTTCTTCTTCTTCTTCTTCTTCTTCTTCTTCTTCTTCTTCTTCTTCTTCTTCTTCTTCTTCTTCTTCTTCTTCTTCTTCTTCTTCTTCTTCTTCTTCTTCTTCTTCTTCTTCTTCTTCTTCTTCTTCTTCTTCTTCTTCTTCTTCTTCTTCTTCTTCTTCTCTTCTTCTTCTTCTTCTTCTTCTTCTTCTTCTTCTTCTTCTTCTTCTTCTTCTTCTTCTTCTTCTTCTTCTTCTTCTTCTTCTTCTTCTTCTTCTTCTTCTTCTTCTTCTTCTTCTTCTTCTTCTTCTTCTTCTTCTTCTTCTTCTTCTTCTTCTTCTTCTTCTTCTTCTTCTTCTTCTTCTTCTTCTTCTTCTTCTTCTTCTTCTTCTTCTTCTTCTTTCTTCTTCTTCTTCTTCTTCTTCTTCTTCTTCTTCTTCTTCTTCTTCTTTCTTCTTTCTTCTTCTTCTTCTTCTTCTTCTTCTTCTTCTTCTTCTTCTTCTTCTTCTTCTTCTTCTTCTTCTTCTTCTTCTTCTTCTTCTTCTTCTTCTTCTTCTTCTTCTTCTTCCTTCTTCTTCTTCTTCTTCTTCTTCTTCTTCTTCTCTTCTTCTTCTTCTTCTTCTTCTTCTTCTTCTTGTCTTTGAGAGAAACCTTCCATTTTCCACATGAAGTTCAATGAGAAGGAAAACTTTGGGACTGCAGAGTTTCTAGGTGTAGGTTGTAGGTGTATTGCTTCATAAACTCTTTCTGATCACCAGGACAAGAGAACCAGGAAAGACTGACCAGTATGGTGATTTAGCCCAAGATTGGAAGTGAGATGCAGAGCAAGGAGGGAAGATAATGGATGCCAGAGACTGTTAGTAATATATCAGGAAAGTTTGTAGTTGCTGAGTCCAATTCTCCTCTTCCTGTCCCCTGCCTTTGCGATGTAGCATAGAGAATATACTTGGATCTCACAGGGTCCCATCTTTCCCTACTCTGTAACCAGCCATGCAGTTGTATACTGGGCCCATCATTAGGAAAACCTGATTCTTCTATTGATTTCTCAGTCAAGGAAGTGAGCTCCTCCAACTGTCACGTTGATTGGTTCATAACCTTCACCCTTGGTACTCAAATTACAATTCTATTTTGGGATGTATTTTAAGGTTTTCCCCCAAAAGAAGGAAAATAAATAAACACACACACATATATATGTATATATATATATATATATATACACATATATATGTGTGTGTGTGTATATATATATATATATACACACACACACGCACAATGTACAAACATGAATTAGGAAAGGAATAGGTCTTTGATTACCTTGTAGAAAAGGAAATTCTAAGGACATGAAAATGGTAGCATGCCACAGAATGATTAAAACAGAACTTAGTAACAGCACTACTAGTACAATCAACTGGGTAGCTTTATTGGGACATGAAAAGGTTTTTACAAGGTTAGTAATTAGCAATGTCTCATTTTACCTTTTACCTTTACTGGGAATAATCTGATCAAACCCCATCCTCTATCCTCCTTAATGTGGTCTCTTTTGCTCTGCCTTTGACTTTTCTCTTGACTCCAACTCTCTCCTCTTGCCCCTGAGATATATTTGGGGAGTCCACATAAGTCCTTCTCTTTATCATCAGTCACTACCATATGGGGACACCAATATCACTGCTTTGCTGATGGGAGATATTGCCACTGCTACCTCAAGGCCCCAGGACTTATGAGTTTTCACAAGGCCCTGTAACAAAAAAGAAGACACAGAAGAATGGTAGCTCATGATAAAATCAATAACTATCAGATTCTCCTCCTTTAGTAATATAGATCAGGCTAGCTTCTTCCATTAAAGGACAAAGAAGACTACAAATAACTAATAGAGATATTCAAATGAAAATAATTCTGAAATTCTCCCTTGTATCTATCAGATTATAAAAGATAGCAAAAAGGGGAAATGATATGTGTTGGAAGATATGTGGAAAAACGGGCACCTAAAGCACCCTTAGTATAGTCATTCTGAAAAACAATTTAGAAGTGGCCAAAAAAAAGGTCTCTAAATTGTGTCTTTTTATCCAGAAATATCACTTCTAGGCTTATTTTCCCCTAGTGAGATTAAACAAAGAGGAAAAGGATCCATATGCACACAAAAACATTTATGGCAGACTTTTATTGTAATGGCAAAGAACTAGAAACTCCTAACAAGTGGTAGATGGCTAAACAAATTACATCTGAATGTAATAGAATATTATTGTACCATCATGAGAAGTGATGAAAGGGATGGTTTCAGAGAAATCTGGGAATAGTTATATGAATGAATGCAGAGTGAAACAAGAAGAAGGAGAACAATTTATACTTAAGAACACTATCAAAAAAGTGTTATATACATATATATTTATAAGAAAAATCTCTTTGGTTTTATCTGGGTAGTGACAATGCTGTAAGGGGAGAAGTCTTGGTCCTTCCTCCCATTTAAAGCTGACAAGAGTTTCCGTGAAAATGGACTTTTGGTTCTTTGCTTGCATTAGCCTTTGTTCTTTTATTTTGAGTGAAGAAAGTAGGAGGCAATGACTTTGTCTTTTCAAAAGGCCAGGAAAGCCAAAAACCAAAATCTGAAATTTTGGGAATTATGGCAGTTGAGTCCATACCAAGTTTTTATAACTATTTCAGTTGCCCCCCAAGATAAAGGGACAGCCTTCAGAACCCAGCACAACCATAGCTGAGACAGGACTCATCTAGCAATGATGCTCCATTTGGATGTGAACTTGGTGTGACTCGTGCTATATAGACTTTTAAGAGTTGGTTCATTCTCCTCAAAACAGGTGGTATAGGGAAGAGTTTAACTCAAGTATTGGGGATAAATATTTATACTTCTGTTGTTCCTATAACTTCAAGTGGTTGAATGGAACAGGGTTCTAATCTAATCTAAAGGAGATAAACAGTGAGGAAGACTTACCCAGAATGAGTATTTTAAAAAAAATTAAACCCTTACCTTCTGTCTTAGAATCAATACTGCATTTGGCAGAAGAGTGTTAAGAGCAAGGCACTTAGGGTTAAGTTTCTTGCCCAGGGTCACACAGCTAGGAAATGTGTGAATCTAGATTTGAATCCAGAGCCCCACATCTCCAGGCTTGACTCTTTATCTACTGAACCACCTAACTGCCCCAGTAAATTTGTTATTCAATAGTTTCAGTTGTGTCTGACTCTTTGTGACTCCATTTGGGATTTTCTTGGCAAGGATCCTAGAGCTGTTTGCCATTTCCCTCTCCAGTTCATTTTGTAGATGAGGAAACTGAAGCAAACAGGATTCAGTGACTTGTCCAGGGTCACATATCTATGAAGTATCTGAGCCTGTATGTCTTTTCAATATTTCATTTCTTCCTTATCTGTTCCTCTCAGGATCCTATGTGTTCTTATTACAATTGATATTCTCCATCTATAAACTCCATGAGGGCAGGCACTGTGTAGTAATGAAGCCTTGAATATCCCTCAGTGCCTAGCATTGTGCTATGCCTATGCATAGCTTTTAATAAACTTTTGTTGAATGAATGAATGAGTGAATGGAGAAATGAATGACTACCAAGAGAACTGTTTTTTATATGAAGGTTACTGTAGCTAAGCAGTCATTCCAAATCATAACTGAATACCTACACCCAGAAGACAGACTGTAATGTCATTGCCATGAATGGAAGGCTAATAAAATGTGTTTACAAACTTGTCCAGTAATGACATAATGGTTTATCTGAAAGTTATTTGTGTCTTCTACATCTCTAATAAATATCAGATTAATTACTTTCACAGATTTTTTCCCATTAAATTAACCTACAATTTGAGTACCATAGTCATTTTATTCAATTGTTGCCTGGAGCCTGCATACCTAGTTAGTGAACAATTCTTCTAAAGATAGGCTTTCTAACTGATGGACAGAATTATAGATTATCAGAGTTGTTTGTAAGAAATCTCAAATGCTATTTAGTCTAACCTGTAACTCAGCAGGGATCCCTTTTACAACATATTTTATAAGTGGCTCCCCAGCTTTTGTTTGAACATCTCCAATGAAGAAGAATTCACTATCTCCTGAGGCAGCCCAGTCCAATTTTAGACAACCACTATTTAATTATAAAGAATTTTTTCTTACATTGAGCTTAAATCTGCCTCTCTGTTCCTTTAATCTATTATTCCTAGTTCATTCCTCCGGGACCAAGAAGAACAAACTAATTTTTCATAGTCAGTCATTTAAATGATTCAAAATAGATATCATAAGTCAACCCCAAGTCTTCTCTTCTCCAAGCTAAATGTTCCCAGGTCCTTCAATTTATCCTTATATGGTATAATAATGGTCCCTTAACACCTCATTCACTTCCTTCTAGATGAGCTCTAGTTTCCCTATGTCCTCTCTAACATATGGCTTCCAGAACTGATATTCTCTGAATGCCCAATCACCATCATCCTTTTTACTTTAACTCTCCATTTAGTCTAAAATAGAATTTGCTGGGGGCAGACTCAAGATGGTGGCTTAGGGGCAGCAGAAGCCAAAATCTCTCTGATTATCCTTCCATACCAATCTTTAAAAAGTGCTTCAAAAAAGTCAGAAATCCAAGCCCAACAACAAGAAGGAATCATGGGACTCTCTTCTTGAACACAACTTGAAAGATAAACAGAGAGGCAATTTGCATGATAGAAAGGAAAGACTGGGAATAAGACTGGGCTAGCTGAATCCTCCTTCCCCACCTACTACACTGAGACCTGTGATAAGACATGAGCTGACTGTGGGATTCTGGGGTGAAGGCTGCAGCTGCAATGGTGCATTTTGGTTCCGCTATGTGAAGTTCAGGGCTCTGATGATGGCTGGCAAGGAGGAAATTGGGGAGAGCCATCTGGTAGGGTACCCCTGACCTCCAAAGTGGCTGGCAAAGATTTGGCCTTGGGGCAGATTAGCTCAGCAGATCAGCTCAACTAGTCTAATACAGCATACTAGCAGAGGAGAGAGAAGACTGAAGATTACCTCCAGGGCAGAGTAGCTCAAACACTCAGGTCGACTAAACAAACAGAGGAACAAGTTTACAGTCCATAGGGAGAGGAAAAAATAATAATATGAGTAAGCAACAGAAGAAAAAGAAGGAAGTAACTAGTGAAAGCTTCTGTGGAGCTAAAGAACAAAGAGCAGAAGCAACAGAGGATGGCAAGTTAAACCTCAAAAAATCCAGGGAATTGGACTCAAGCTCTGGAAGAACTCAAAAAAGAATTCAAAAATCAAATAAGATAGATTGAAAAAATGGGAAAAGGAAAAAAATAGTTTAAATAGCAAAACAGGTTATCTGGAAACAGAGGCACATGAATTAAAACAAGAAAATAGTATCATAAAAGCCATAATTGACCAAACTGGAAAATGAGGCAAAAAAGTTAAAGGATGAAAAGAATTACTTGAAAAGAAGAATGGACCAAAAGGAAAAGGAGGATCAAAAGATCATGGAAGAAATTCAGTCTTTAAAAATTTAGAATTGGGTAATTAGAAGCTAATAACTTTATGAGATACCAAGAAACAATAAAACAAAATTTTTAAAAAATGAAAAAAATAGAAGAAAATATAAAACCTTATTGAAAAAACAACAGACCTGGAAAATAGATTGAGGATAGACAATTTAAGAACTATTGAATTACCCAAAATTCATGACCAAAATTAAAAAAAAAAAAGAACTTAGATGGCATACTATAGGAAATTATCCAAGAAAAATGCCTTCTTATCCTTGAACAAGAGGGTAAAATAGAAATTGAAAGAATCCACAGATCAACTCCTTCATTAAATCCCTAAATGACAACTCCCAGGAACATTATATCCAAATTCAAGACCTCCCAGGTCAAGGAGAAAATACTACAAACAGCTAGAAAGAAACAATTCAGATATCATGGAGCTCCAATTAGGTTCCCATATGACTTGGCAGCCTCCACACTGAAGGCTGGAAGGCTTGAAATATGATATTCTGAAAGGCAAGGAAAGTGGGTTTATAACTAAGCATCAATTATCCTGCAAAACTGACTATATTCTTTCAGAGGAAAGTGTTGTCATTTAATAAAATAGAAGATTTTCAAGTATTCCTGAGGAAAAGACTAGACTTGAAGAGAAAATTTGAAGCCCAAATACAAAATCTTAAAGAAGCATGAAAAGTAAATAAGAAAGAGAAAAAATTTAAGGACTTCAATAAGGTCAAATGGCTTATATTCCTATATAGAAAGATGATATCTGTAACTCTTAAAAATTGATCCAGGACAATTCTGTGGCACTTATGAGAAAGAATGCTACTCACATCTAGAGAAAGAACTGTGGGAGTAGAAATCCAGAAGTGATTTATCACTTGTTTATATGGGTATATATGGTTTGGGTTTTTGATTTTAAAAGATTGCTCTTTTACAGAAATGAATAATATGGAAATGGGTTTGAGGGATAAAGTATATATGTATAAGCCAGTGAAATTGCTTGTCAACTCAAGGAGGAGGGAGGGAGAAGGGGAGGGAGACAACAAGAACCATATAACCATGGGAAAATATAAAGTAGAATTTGCCTCTTTTTGAAAAATGCTATGACACAATGTTTAATGATTTGTTTGAATGCATAAGGTTGGAGATGTCTCAATTATATGCCATATCTTCTTATGTTTTTCTTCTGGTTAGGTAATGAGTTTAATCTTTGTTCTGATAACTTGGTAATCTGACCGTACACAGACAACTGATTCCGAAATGACTGTCACATGAGTAACCGGTTATTTCCAGTTAAAGTAAAATCAAATGTGTATCTTTATTTAGTGCTTGCCATGGTAGCAAGGTAGCATAAGGGTTAGAGTGCCCTACTTGAAGTCAAGGGGAGATGAATTCATCTTATTTCTGTCTGTGTGATGCTAAGTAAGTAATTTAATCTCTTTTAGCCATATTAATTCCTGATGTTGGGGGCAGAGAGTATAGAAAATTAATAACTTGAGAGGGGATCAAGAAAGATCATGTACAGGAGGTGAGTGAGATGGCTGAACCTTGAACTGGAGGAAGGAGTGTTTTGTATAGGGAACTGGAATTAAGTGAGTTTGGCTAGAACATGTGAAGAGGAGCCATGAAAAATCAGTCTAGAAAGAAAGATTGGATCTATATTGTGAAAAGCTTTAAGTGACAATCAGAAGCGTTTGTAGTTTATCACTGAGGAAGTTAGGGAGCCACTGAAGCTTCTTGAAATGGAATTTTAGGAATATAAATTCAGCAACTGTATGGAAGATGGATCAGAGAGAGGAGATACTTGACAACTAATTAGATATAAGAAGTGAGGGGTATGGAAGACACCAAGACAACTCAACGTTGTGAGCCTGGATGAATGGAAAGATAGCTCTCAACTGAAGTAGGGAAGACAAAAGTGAAGATTTGGGGGTTTACATAATGAATTTCATTTTAGACATGTTAAATGTGAAGTCCCTGTGTAGCATACATAGTAAATGGTACTAGAACTCAGGAGAGTAGTGAATGCTAACTATAAAATTTGGCAATTATCTTCAGATATGGTCAATGAATGACACCAGCAAGAGATTGTATAGAAAAAAAGTAGAAGAGGATCCATAATAGAGCCCTGGTCTATACCCATGCCTAAGATGCAGGAAATAGGTTGTCTTACTCATAAAGGAGAGCAATGTTAGGAAAAATCAGGAAAAATGAATGATCCAGAAGAAGGGGGCAGATGGTCAGCAATGTCAAAAGCTTTAAAAAGGTCAAGAAGGATAAAGCCTGGAACAAACCACTGGATTTTTCAAATACAGAGATTATTAGTAGCCTGACAGAGTAGTATCAAAGTCACACAGTGGCATTAGAATGCCTCTTGTCCATATTATGATATTCATTTGAAAGGACAATCCATATTTCTGGCCCAGCAGAACACATTAAAAGAAGACTTAAAATATATGACAATCTAGACCCATAATTGAATAGGAAAAGCAAGCTAGATTGTTTTTAGAACATTAAACAGATTTGATGACTCCAAGATTCTCCCTAAAATAAAGCCCTTTAAAAAATGCTCTTACTTTCCATATTAGAATCAATACTATGTTTTGGTTCCAAGGTAGAAGAGGGGTAAGGACCAGGCAATGGAGGTTAAGTGACTGGCTCAGTCACACAGCTAGGAAATGTTTAAATCCAGATTTGAACCCAAGATCTCCTATCTCTAGGCCTGACTTTAAAACTGCTGAGCCATCTAACTGATCCCTGTTAAAAAAAATTTCACCACCAAAAAAAAATTATATTGAATGATTTAAGAAATATTATACCATAGACTCCAAAGAATTCAAGTTGAAATTCATCCAGAGGAAAATAGAAAAATGTGAGATAGACTTGGACAGAGAGCAACATATTGCCAATCAAGAATCACTTCAAGAGAAGTAGTTTAAAGCATGTCATCAGAGAGACTTCCCCTGAGGGAAATAGACTGATTATGTGCAACAACTGCTGGACAACCCATATATGCCATTGACATTCATGCTGTACTGAATGATCTAAAGGAAGGGTATTAAAATATTGAATGGACTCCTATGAAAGATTTTATGGGAGGATCATAGATATAGAATTGAAAGAGACATCAGAGAACATTCTGATCAACTCCTTCATACTATAGATGAGGAAACTGAGGCCCGTATAGGTAAAGTGACTTTCCCAAAGTCACAGAAGTAGTAAGTGGTGGAGCGGAGATTCAAACAGGTTTTCTGATTACAGATAAAAATCCTCCAAAAGTTTCATAGGATAAGAAGACATGATTGGAATCAGATGTGTCTTTTTTTAGAGATACTGCTCACACTGATGAGATCATAGATCCATCAAAATATTGAAATACATCACAGTGTTGCCTCATGTAGAAATTTCACTAAAACGTCCATGTCTTTTTCACAATACTACTGTTTTGGCTACTATTGTGAGCTCCCCATTAGTACAAATAAGTAACCTTGTGAAGTGGCTACATTGCTACATCATTTGAATTTGCACTATGGAAATTATAATTATATAAAAACATGATAATTGGTTCTAGACCATTGGAAACAGGCAGTGTGAATTTGAATAATTCAAACACTTGATGGAATTTTCTATTCATACTAATTCATAATTCATGTTAACTAGGGGACTAGCTGTGCTCCCCAATATTTATTTGTGAAATTCATTTTTTAACTTGTGTTAAACTTTGCATTTATCCCTATTTGATATCATCTTCATAGACTTAGCCCATTTTCCCTAGCCTGTAAAGATATTTTATTGGCTCCAGATTATGCAATTTGTGTTAACCAACCCTCATAGATTTGTGTCTTTGACCAATTTGATAAGCACATATATTATGTGACTTCAGGTCACTAATAAAAATATTAAATAGTGCAGGACTATTAATAAAAATATTAAATAGTGCAATACTACTGTGGTGAGAAGATTGATTTCAGAAAAATGTGTAATGACCTAAATGAACTGATGCAAAGTGAAGATCCCTTGAGAACCTTATTGATTACAGGACATTTTCCAAGATGACATAGAACTATTAATGACCCTTTTTGGTGTTCAACCATTCAACTGGTTTCAAAATCATTCATGGTTATTCTACAGTCCATTCATCTAATTCAGAACCTTCCTGCATAAATTATAATCTAGCCCATGTGTCTCCAACTTGTCCACAAGGACAGCATGAGCAACTGCCAAAAGTTTTGCTGAATTCCATATAGTAATAATAATAACTGACATTTACAGACCTTTAAAGTTTGCTTTCCATACATTATCTCATTTGATCTTTATGCCAACCCTGTGTGGTAAAGGCTACAGATATTATTATCTCCATTTTACAGAAGAGGAAATTGAGGCTCAAAGAGGTTAAATAATTTGCCCTTTGTCATATAATTAATGACTTTCTGAAGTTGTTTATTGACTCCAATAAGGGCCTTTCCAAACTAAGATAAATGCTGAAAGGGACTTTCATGACAATCACAGAATGTTATAAACCAGAAAGAACGTTAGAATTCATCAATTCTAATATTTTAATTTTATAGAAAGGAGAAGGTAAGGTGGTATAGTGAATAGAGCACTGGAGTAAGGAAAACCTGAACTCAAATCTAGTCTCGGACATTTATTAGCTATGTGACTCTGGGCAGGAGACTTAACTTCATTTACCTCAGTTTCCTCATCCGTAAAATGAGCTGGAGAAGGAAACTGCAAACTGTTCCAATGTCTTTGCCAAGAAAACCTCAAATAGGGTTATGAAGAGTCAGATATAACTGAACAAAAGCAACATTTTATAGATGAGAGAGCATATGGTCACATAGGTCATAAATAAGCGAGCCAAGATGTCAATCTAGTTCCTGGGGTTCCAAATCCAATGTTCTTTCTACCATTCTGCAGGTCATAGAATCACTAAATATCAGGACCATAATCCAACCCAAGACCTTGTGATTTCAACCCAGTGGATAGAGAGCCAGGCTAGAGACAGGAGGTCCTAGGTTCAAATCTGGTCTCAGTCACTTCCTAGCTGTGTGACCCTGGGTAAGTCACCTAACCCCCTTTGTCTAGCCCTTACCTTTCTTTGGTTCTAAGACAGAAAGTAAGAATTAAAAAAAATAAAATTAAAAATATGATCAAATTGGATACATGACTTAGACATAAGGGTTGCTACCATTAGCAAATTAGAGGAGCAAAAAAAATAGTCTACCCATCAAATTCATGGATAAAGAAAAGGACGAAACAAGAGATAGAAAGTATTATAGGACATAAGATGGATAACTTTGAATATATTAAACTAAAAGTTTCTGTACTAACAAAACGAACAAAACCAAGATTAGAAGGAAAGGAGAAAACTGGGAGGAAATTTCACAGCAAGTGTCTCTGATAAAGGCCTTGTTTCTCAAATATATAGAGAACAAAGTCAAACTTATAAGAATACAAATCATTCTCCAACTGATAAATAGCCAATGGATATGTACAGACAATTTACAAATGGATAAATCAAGGCTATATATAATCACATGAAAAAATGCTTTAAATCACTCTTGATTAGAGAACTGCAAATTAAAGGAACCCTGAAGTACTACTTCACACCTATCAGGTTGGCTAATATGACAGGGAAGGAAAATAAATGTTGGAGAGGATGTGAGAAAATTGGAACACTAACAAACTATTGGGAGAGTTGCAAACTGATCCAACCATTCTGGAGAGCAATTTATTTTTGTTTTCGTTTTTATTTTTTGGAAATTTATATTTAATTAGTTAATTTAGAATATTTTTCCGTGGTTACAAGACTCATGTTCTTTCCCTCCTCTCCCCCACCACTCATAGCTGATGTGCAATTCCACTGGGTTTTACATGTATCATTGATCAAGACTTATTTCCATATTATTGATATTTGCACAAGGTGATTGTTTGAGTCTACATCACCAATCATATCCCCATCGACCCATATGATCAATTGGTTGTTTTTCTTTTCTGTTTCTACTCCCTCAGTTCTTTCTCTGGATGTGGATAGCGTTCTTTCTCATAAGTCCCTCTGAATTGTCCTGGATCATTGTATTGCTGCTAGTAGAGAAGCCCATTACATTCAATTGTACCACAGTGTATCCATCTCTGTGTATAATGTTCTGCTTCTGCTCCTTTCACTCTGCATCAATTTCTGGAAGTCATTCTAGTTCCCATGAAATTCCTCTGGAGAGCAATTTGGAACTATTACCAAAGGGCTATAAAATTGTGCATACCCTTTGATCCAATAATATTATTACTAGGTCTATATCCCAAAGAGATTTTTTCAAAAGGGGGGGAAATCTGTTTGTACAAAAATATTTATAGGAGCTCTTTTTATAGTGGCAAAGAATTGGAAATTGAAAGGATGTCCATCAATTGGGTAATGGATGAATGAGTTGTGGAATATGATTGGAATGAAATAATACTGTGATGAGATTAATTTCAGAAAAACATGGAAAGACCTACATGAACTGGTGTAAAGTGAAGTGAGTAGAACCAGGAGATCCTAGTACACAATACCAACTTTTTCCATTTGAATCAAGAAATCTTCTTATGCTATCTTCCTAAGGTCTTTAACTTGTTTCTTTGCAACTCCCAACCATTGCTGCTAGTTCTGGTCCCTGGAGTCAATCAGAACATCTCATGCCTATGGAGAACCATTCAGATATGGCTATCTTGCTCCTACCATTTTTGCTCCCCATTGAGGACTGAACATCATCATTTCTATCAGTTGGTTCTCCTTTGCTATAGTTTCTAGTTCCCTCAATAGTTCCTGATTATCCCCTAATCTGTCACTATCCTTCCCAAGATATGGTTCTCAGACCTCCACACCATCAATCTACAAACATTGATTAAGTGCCTGCTACATGCTAGGCACTATGATAAGTGTTAGGTATATAAAATAGAATCTTACAATCGAACATAAGACTCCCTATGTGACATGACCAGGACAGGGCACATGAGATCTAACCACCTCCTTATTTCTGGGTTTAAGCCTCTCAATGTCACCCAAGACCACATAAGCTTTCTTGGCTGCCATCAATCTGTTTACTTAAACTGATATTTTCCTACCTTGAATAAATGGATGCCCAGTTCCTTCTCCTCCATCTTCTCCTCCTGGAGTTGATCTTCATTACACAGTATAAAAAGTAGCTATATTATATTTCAATGTTCAGCTCAATGATCTAGCTCTAGTATGGTCCCTGAGACCCTTTCAGAGGTTCACAAGATCAAAACTATTTTCATTGTTAAACTAAGATATTTTCATTTCTAATACAAGAAATATTAATAGATATAATCTGAATAAATAAAAGATCTCTGTAGCAGGGGCTTCAATACATTTTAAAATTATAAATAGGTCCTGAGACCAAAATGTTTGAGAATGACAAGCCAAGATCTAATATTTTTACAACTCCCTGTGATTTCATCAAGATAGTTGACATTATCTCTCATGATATTCTTCTGGCAAAACAGACTATTATCAGGGGCAGTGAGTTGGTTTAGTGGATTGAGAGCCAGGCATACAGATCAGAGGTCCTAGGTTCAAATCTATCCTCATAAGAGGATATCCTCATATCCTAGCTGTGTGATCCTGAGCAAGTCACTTAATGCCCATTGCTTAGTCCTTAGCAGCTTTTCTGCCTTAGGACCAATACTCAGTATTGATTTTAAGGTGGAAGGTAAGAGTTTAAAAAAAAAAAACAGAACTGAATGATAATACATTAAACTAGGAGAAAACTAGGTAACTGATGAGACTTGAGTTCTGATCAATGACTTAATATTAAATTGGAAGGAGGACTCTAGCACAGTGCTATGGGGATCCATCCACGACTTTGGCTTTATTTAGTATTTTAATCAATGACCTGGACAAAATTTATAACTTGAACTCAGATCTTCTGAATATTATTCAATTCTCATCTCACTATATCACAATTTCTTAGAAGAGCTCTAAAAATCTATGATCCTATATGCTTCATAACCCTGGTTCAGATTCTGGGGGTGAACACTACCATTCCCAAAACTATATTTATATTATTTATATATATATATATATATATATATATATATATATATATATATATATATATATATATACATCCCTGGCCTATTTGAAATCAATAGATCACTCCTTTCTTTCATATCAGGGATAGAAAAACAGAAGCAGGAGTGGTTTGTGGCAGGTGGGCTTTCTCTTTCAGAATAGCTTAGTCTCGCCCTCTGCCACAAAGGATGAGTGCCTCATTCTGGATCATTAGAAGCTGGAAAGTGCTTGGTATGCAGGCCATGCCTAGAAGGCTGGGAGACTATTAACATGGCAAATTCCATTGTTTATTCCTCCCAAATCATTCTCAGTGAGTAGGAAAGAGAATGTGCCCAGCTGCTGGAATCAAATCAGGAGTAGATCTGCAGAGCCCTAGAAGATGGGACTGATAAAAAGCTGTAATTCCTCAGCTAGTGAATTTCCAGAGAAAGGGAGGAGAAAGCTTGCTTATTGCAGTCAAACATGGTAGATGGATCAAATGCTTATTCATCTTGGTTTGGGAGGAAGGGAGGGGAGGGGGACATCCTAGCAGGGCCATCTGCAGTGGCTGATAGTACAGAGCACAGGGGAGGCCGGGTGAGCTTTCATTTTTCATCAGAAACCGAAGGTTCTCATTCTCAGACAGCTTATTTGTCAGGGGAGTCTGAGAGCAATAGGCTTCAGGGTCCTAATGACCTGCTCATCTGTCTATATACTGGAGACTGTTTACCCAGGACTGTGATTCACTGGATCAATAGGAAAGGTACCCAGAGCCTTTTTATTCATTCACCTTCAACAAAGGAGAAAGGAAGTTTACATTCCGCAGGCTTAATCAGCTGTAGCTGGTGTTTTTTGTTTTGGGTTTTTGTTTTGTTGTTTGTTTTTTAAGGGAGAAGCAGAGTGGAAATGAATTTGGAGAGACAGTGGGATGTAGGGGAAATCCTACTGGGAATGCAATCAGGAGAGCTGGGTTCTTACTAGTTGTCTGACCAGGGGCAAATCACTTTATTTCCCTGAGTCTTAACCCCTAATGAGTCTCAGTTTCTGAATTTCATCTTCTTTCTTTCCTTCTTTCTTCCCTCCTTCTTCCCTCCTTCTTTCTTCCTTCTTCCTTCCTTCCTTCCTTCCTTCTTTCTTCCTTCCTTCCTTCCTTCCTTCCTTCCTTTTTCTTTCTTTCTTTCTTTCTTTCTTTCTTTCTTTCTTTCTTTCTTTCTTTCTTTCTTTCTTTCTTTCTTTCTTTCTTTCTTTCTTTCTTTCTTCCTTCCTTCCTTCCTTCCTTCCTTCCTTCCTTCCTTCCTTCCTTCCTTCCTTCCTTCCTTTCTTTCTTTCTTTCTTTCTTTCTTTCTTTCTTTCTTTCTTTCTTTCTTTCTTTCTTTCTTTCTTTCTTTCTTTCTTTCTTTCTTTCTTTCTTTCTTTCTTTCTTTCTTTCTTTCTTTCTTTTTATCTATCTGTCTGTCTGTGTGTCTCTCTATCTGTCTGTCTATGCCTCTCTATATATCGCTCTGCCTATCTATCTATCTGTCTGTCTGTCTGTCTGCCTGCCTATCTATGTATCTAATTATAAATTTATATCTTCTGCTACCCATCTGCTAGAATTGCAAAGTATTTTATAAGCTTTACATTATGTAAAAGAGAGCTATTACATATCAATGAGTTAGGATGGGGAATATGTAAGGTTGTCAATGACTATAAAATGCTTTTGCAATTTGGGGTGCTTTTATGTGCTTCTACACACACACATTTTTTTTTACTTTTTTTAAAATATTTTATTTGATCATTTCCAAACATTATTCATTAAAGACATAGATCATTTTCTTTTCCTCCCCCCCATCCCCCATAGCCGATGCATAAATCCACTGGGCATTACATGTTTTCTTGATTTGAACCCATTGCTATGTTGATAATATTTGCATTAGAGTGTTCATTTAGAGTCTCTCCTCTGTCATGTCCCCACAACCGCTGTATTCAGGCAGTTGCTTTTCCTCGGTGTTTCTACTCCCATAGTTTATCCTTTGCTTATGAATAGTGTTTTTTTTCTCCTAGATCCCTGCAGATTGTTCAGGGACATTACACCGTCACTAATGGAGAAGTCCATTATGTTCGATTATACCACAGTGTATTAGTCTCTGTGTACAATGTTCTCCTGGTTCTGCTCCTCTCGCTCTGCATCACTTCCTGGAGGTTGTTCCAGTCTCCATGGAATTCCTCCACTTTATTATTCCTTTTAGCACAATAGTATTCCATCACCAACAGATACCACAATTTGCTCAGCCATTCCCCAATTGATGGGCATCCCCTCGTTTTCCAGTTTTTGGCCACCACAAAGAGCGCAGCTATGAATATTTTTGTACAAGTCTTTTTGTCCATTATCTCTTTGGGGTACAGACCCAGCAGTGTTATGGCTGGATCAAAGGGTAGATATTCTTTTGTCGCCCTTTGGGCGTAGTTCCAAATTGCCCTCCAGAATGGTTGGATCAGTTCACAACTCCACCAGCAATGAATTAATGTCCCTACTTTGACACATCCCCTCCAGCATTCATTACTTTCCTTTGCTGTTATGTTAGCCAATCTGCTAGGTGTGAGGTGATACCTCAGAGTTGTTTTGATTTGCATCTCTCTGATTATAAGAGATGTAGAGCACTTTTTCATGTGCTTATTAATAGTTTTGATTTCTTTATCTGAAAATTGCCTATCCATGTCCCTTGCCCATTTATCAATTGGAGAATGGCTTGATTTTTTGTACAATTGATTTAGCTCTTTATAAATTTGAGTAATTAAACCTTTGTCAGAGGTTTTTGTTATGAAGATTGCTTCTCAATTTGTTGCTTCCCTTCTAATTTTGGTTGCATTGATTTTGTTTGTACAAAACCTTTTTAATTTGATTAAATCAAAATTATTTATTTTACATTTTGTGATTTTTCTAACTCTTCTTGGTCTTAAAATATTTCCTTTCCCAAAGATCTGATATGTATACTATTCCATGTTCACCTAATTTACTTATAGTTTCCTTCTTTATATTCAAGTCATTCACCCATTCTGAATTTATCTTGGTGTAGGGTGTGAGATCTTTATCCAAACCCAATCTTTCCTATTTTCCCAGCAGTTTTTATTAAATAGTGGTTTTTGTCCCAAAAACTAGGGTGTTTGGGTTTGTCATAGACTGTCTTGCTGAGGTCACTTATCCCAAGTCTATTCCACTGATCCTCCCTTCTGTCTCTTAGCCAGTACCATATTGTTTTGATGACAACTGCTTTATAGTATAGTTTGAGATCTGGAACTGCAAGGCCACCTTCCTTCACATTTTTTTTCATGATTTCCCTGGATATCCTTGATCTTTTTTTCCTCCAAATGAACTTTGTTATGGTTTTTTTTCTAATTCAGTAAAAAGTTTTTTGGTAGTTTGATGGGTATGGCACTAAATAAGTAAATTAGTTTGGGTAGAATTGTCATTTTTATTGTGTTAGCTCATCCTACCCATGAGCAGTTAATGTTTTTTCAATTTTTTAGATCTAGTTTTAATTGTGTGGAGAGTATTTTGTAGTTGTGTTCATACAGTTCCTGTGTTTGTCTTGGCAGATAGATTCCTAAGTATTTTGTATTATCTAGGGTGATTTTAAATGGAATTTCTCTTTCTAATTCTTGCTGCTAAGATGGGTTGGAAATATATAGAAATGCTGATGGCTTATGTGGATTTATTTTGTATCCTTCAACTTTGCTACATTTGTTGATTATTTCTACTAGCTTTTTAGTTGATTCTTTAGGATGTTTTAAGTAAACCATCATATCATCTGCAAAGAATGATGGCTTGGTCTCCTCATTGCCCATTTTAATACCTTTAATTTCTTTTTCTCCTCTAATTGCTACTCCTAGTGTTTCTAGTACAATGTTAAATAATAGAGGTGATAATGGGCATCCTTGTTTCACACCTGATCTTTTGGGGAAGACTTCTAGTTTATCCCTATGAGTAACTACTTTTAGACTCAGATTCTTTATCTGTAAAATAGAGATAATAATAGTACCTATGTCACAGAATTGTTGTAAGGACCAAATGAAATAATCTTGTTAGAGTATTTTGAAAATCTTAATGCACCAAGTAAATGCTATTTATGATGATAGAAGAATGAGGATCATGATGTTAGGTCCAAGCCTCAGTAGCCATATTCCTCTAGAAGGTCCCTTTACACTGTGGTCCCTTCCCCTGATAGGTCAGTTCCTCTCTTTTATTTCATTTGATCCTTACAACAATTTTGTGACATAGGTACTATTATTGTCTCCATCTAATGTTTCTTATATAGGTGGATAATTTAATAATTGAGTCAATGATACATATATGGCAATGATCTACAAAGGAAATTGAAAACATGGTCCTAATTTTCAAGGAATGTGTGCAGATGTATACAGTAGACTACTCGAGGCCATAACTCCTTAAGTTGCCCTACTTTGAATGAGGGATAGACCCCTTCTCTTTGTCTTCCCTTCCCTTCATTGACCCCAAATCCCTTTCTTCTGAGGAGCTAGTTGCAACCCCAAGATGGATAGGAACGCTTCCTCATCGGCTCCAAGTGGTATTCACTTATCCCTAATGATTATTCTTTTCCCTCCCACTTTCCTAAAATCCAGATCCTAATCATAATTGCTAAATTCCAGGTGCTTCTCCTTCTCCTTCATCCTTCCCCCACTCTCTTCCTTCAACCTTATCTAAAATAGAAATATATTCTTGTTATCATGTTGGAATATATCTTGTAATCATAAGGAAGAAGGTGAAAAAAATCACCCAGTCACTGTTGTTTGAATATAAAGTACATGCTGATGGTACTTCTGTGGTTCAAGAATGCCTTTCTCATCCATCCCCTCTTAGAGCAAATATAGATGAGGCAATTTGGCTTTCCAGGGTCCTCTTTCATATGTCTGACCAAATTGCAGTGGAAAATGCTAGATGATTATTTGTTTGCATAATCATTAATTTGGCTAATTGAAAATTCCTCACTAGCTTTGGGGTTGGGGAGGAATTATTAACCACTCCATTATGTTATAATGGATTGGTCCTTCTAAAAACAAGATTAGTAATTAATTTGAAAATGCTTCTGAAAATTCTGATAAAAAATGAATTCACCAGGAATGGACAGTTTTCCCTTTGTGTTTTCTTCTTCCTTCAGGCCCCTCACCACATGCCCCAAACCACAAATATAGGAACTTGGGTCACCATCTAGAGTACATTTCATCTCTTACTCCTTGGCTAAGGTGAGGCAAACCTAAAATGAAGAGAAAGCATGGAACTGCAGACAGTGATGGATTTGGAGGACCTGGGTCCAAATATTAGCTTTGACACTTACTAGTGGTATGAACTTAGGCAAATTATATCACCTCCTTTATCTAAGAGAAATGAATGGAACTTAATGAGTTCCAGACTTTAAATCCATAGTCCTATTATGCTACCTTCTTTTATTTTTTAACTTTCTGTTTTAGAATTGGTACTAGGTATTGGTTCCAAGACAGAAGAGTGGTAAGGGCTAGGCAACAGAGGTTAATTGATTTGCTCAGGATCATACAGCTAGGAAGTATCTGAGGTTAGATTTGAATTCAGGACCTCCCATCTCCTTGTTGCCCCTATTATGCTATCCTTTAAGATGAGCTATAAAGAAGCATGATCAGGCCCACCCTGCACAGTGTGTCTCATTGTCCCTGTGAAATGATCAGATTATCAAAGGTTGTGTGAAAACCTACACAGTTCTTTATTGTTGCTATTCAGTCATTTTCAATCATGTCTGACTCTTTGTGACCCCATATGGGGTTTTCTTGACAGAGATAAAGAAGTGGTTTGCCATTTCCTTCTCTAACTCATTTAACAGATAAAGAAACTGAGGCAAACAGAGTTAAATGACTTGCCCAAAGTCACAGAGCTAGGAAAAATCTGAGGCTAGATTGAACTCAATGACTCCAAGCCTGGTACTCTATCCATTTTGCCATCTGAGTGCCCCCCAAATTACACAGAAAATATGGCTAATAATTGCACCCTAGTACAATTATCAATAATATGGAAATAGGTCTTGATCAATGACATAAGTAAAACACAGTGGAATTGCACATTGGCTGGGGGGGGCAGGAGGGGAGGGAAAGAACATGAATCATGTGACCATGGAAAAATATTCTTAATTAATTAAGTAAACATTTTCCATTAAAAAAAGAAAATATAGCTAATGATCCCCTTCTTAATCCAAAGACTAGCTTGAGGGCCACTGGTATTCCAGCCACACAGATCTCCTTATTCTTTCTAGAAGTCCCTACTTAGTGACCACCATTCCATTCTCCTCTGAGGGCTGCCACTGTCATGGTACTACAGTTTATGAAATTAGCTAACCTCTATCTTAGCCTAACCCTGTGATGGCAAACCTATGACACACATGTCATCACTGACACACGTAGCCATTTTTGATGACACATGGCCGCATAGGGGCTCAGTGCCCCTTGGGGCCTGGGAGCCACTTGGGGAACCACACACTGGCAGCAATGGCCCAGGCCATGCCCTGGCCTGGCCTGGGGGTGAGGGCTGCTCCTCCAGCCGGCCACAGGGTGGGGAAGGAGGGAACATCAAATAGCAGGCAGTGCATGCCTGGAGGCTGGGATGAATGTGGCTCCTACCAGGGTGGGGAGGAGGAGCTAGTTCATGGAAGGAGCATTGGGGGGTGGCAGCAGGCTGGGGAGGGGAGGAGCAGGGCTGGGTGGGGCCAGTGGAAGACTGGGCAGGGCTCTGGCCCATGTGCAACAACAGAGGAGTGCCTGGAACCAATTACCATACACTTTTAGCACCCTGAAAATATAGCAATGGCTTTACTCACAATTATTCCCTCTATATACTTTTGTGAGACCTTATTTTCACCATTAAATAATATCAAAATCAACAAAAGAAACAGATTGACAGATGAAGTTAGTAGCACTTGCTTGGGCTTGAAGTATACAAAATACCAACCTTCAATTGAAGATTTAGCCAATGAAACTCAACAACAAAAGAATCACTAATAAACAGATTGGTTAAAGAATTCTCCCTCCCCCTCACTTTTATCTTATCTTACTTTACAGCACCCCACACAAGTTAAATAATATTAAGACCAACAAAGTAACTGACTGACAGATGAACAAAGAAGTCACTAAGCAGGTAAGTTAAATAATTAGTTTTTGGTTTATTAAATAGCCATATATTACAATTATACATTTTTGTTATTTAAACTATAAATATCATAAAATTATGGGTTTTTTTCTTGAAGTGACACATCACTCGAGTTATGCTTGGGTTTTTTGGTGAATTTTGATACACCAAGCTCAAAAGGTTGCCCATCACTAGCCTAACCTGACCCCCAGGGCCTTAATTAGCAAATAAATATCAAAGTAAAGTCTCTAGTAATTAAGGAATTTATATCTAAGACAGGATCTAGGAATCACATGATGAATTTTAAAAATCATGTCTCTGCTCTTCTCAATGTGCCTCTTTCTCCTTATTTCCCCTCTCTTTAAGGAGCCCTTATGCTCCCCCATCCCTCTTCTTCCCTCCCACAGAGTCCTAACTCAGCTTCCCCAATTCTCAGTACTCTAAATCCACAGTGAGCCACTCACTATAGAGGAAAAAGAAGCCCTGAGAAGGAAGATCAAACAAAGACTTTTCAAGAGGGTCCTTTCCCCTACCAGAAACCAGCAGTGACTGAGTGTTTCCTGATCTCTTTAGCACTGTGGTTTCCTCAAGAGGGATTTGAGTTTTAATCTGTTTGGTTTCCTCCTTCCCCCATCAGATTAAAATCCTCTCTCAAAAGCTCTGATTACTCAGAGATTTGATCAGCTACTCATGATATTTCAGTCAGAGAGGAAGAATTCATTTCTCTCCCTCTTTTAGGAATCCAGCCCTCATTCTAGTTCCTGACAAGAATCCAGTCTCTCAGAGGTCATTTAATCCATCCTCCTGCCTCTGGCTAGACCACCATTCAAGTCATAGCAGATGGATAAATGTTAATCCTATTTTTAGACCTCTAGGAAAGGCAGCTTCTTAATTTATTTAAGTCACCTGGTCTGGTGCATTTCCTCTTCTTTCTAAGATGGCTCTGTCCTAGAAATTAGAGGGTAGTATGAAGAAAATGTCTGGCTCTGGGCTCCAGATTTTCCATCTTAGCACTAACTAGTTATGTGACCTATAGCACAATCATCCAGACAAAAAGTGTTTGACTCTCCCTTCCCTCATCTATGCAATGAGGGAGTTGAGTGAGATCATATATAAGATCCTTATTTCTTGAAAAAAAAATGCTGATTCAAAATGTTTTACATTATTGCATGTATGGAATTTATATCAGATTTCTTGCAGTCTCGGGTATGGAATGGGAGGGAGGAATAAAGAGAATTCGGTTCAAATTTTTTAAAAAATAATGTTTAAAATTCCTTTTAAACAAAAAGGGGGAAATAAAATATTTAAGTTTAAAAATATCCAATTCTATAAATATAAGTATATCCATAGAAAAGGAATTCAACTTATAAGAGAAAGAAGGGTTTTATTCTCCCTCCCGCCTGGGTCATTTCTTCAATTTACACACTTAACAAGAATCCCATCACTTTAGGTTTTGGGGCTTCTGTATCACACCATTGACTCATACTGAGTTTGCAGTCCACTAAAACACTCAGATCCCTTTAAGATGAATTGTCTAGCAACACCTCCTCCTCCATTTGTACTTGTGAAGTTGTTTTTTTGAACCCTAGGCTTCACCCTATTAAATTCCATCTTAATAGATTTAGCCCAATATTCTAAGTTGTCAAGATCTTTTTTAGATCCTAACTTTATCATCCAGCATATTCCTTCAAGCTTTATGTTATCTGCCAATATGAAAAGTATGTCATTTATGCTTTCACACAATCACTGGCAAAAAATGCTATACAATACAGGGCCAAGAAAATATCCCTGACTGGCCACACAAGCATCATTGGATGGAGAATTGGAAGGGACCTTTAAGGTCATCTAGACCAGCTCCCTGGTTTTACTTTATTTTATTTAGTAAATTGTATTTAAAACTTAATGAGCACTGTAAGAGAGAAGTTACAAAAGGAGAGAAAAATATCAGATCCAGCAATGCAAAGGAACAGTTCAAGTTGGGATAGGGCAAGGAAGACTCAAGATTCCAGGAAGGAATAGAGGAGCTGAGAGAATTCAAAACTGCCAGCTTACTCTGGTCAGCTCTTTCCTAAAGTGGACGGTTTGAGAGGAGGACCTCTAAGACAGAGGATCCCTCTGGACACTGACTACCTTCCAGTGAACCCCTAAATCTCTCTGGTTCAAACTGAAGACAAAAGTAGACTGGGACATTATAGGAAGCCATCTACTGAGAAGATCTCTCTTTCCCCAAATTGTTCTGAACTTCAACTCATAGACATATTAGCTTAGAAGGAAAAACAAAACCAACAATTGACCAAAGGAGCATCAGGCAGACAGGCTAAACCCCTCAGGATTTGGGGGGGGGGGGTCAGTTGCTAATCTGTAGGGATTCCTATCTCCTACTTTTCTCACCCAATACCCTTACTCTCCCTGCCCTGTGTGTTCTCAAGAATAAAGTGTTACCATTTAGATCAGGTCTGTCTGCTTTCTGACATCAAAGAAGGAGACTGAAGATTCAGGGAAAATCATACCATTCCCCAAAAGGGAGAACTAGTTCAAGACCAGGGCTGAGGAATGAACTAAATCTCAAAGGGAAAGATGGCAGTTGGGATATTGGGAGGATCCAGAGGCAGGAAACTTACTTTCCTCTCAGCACCAGCTAAGACTAAGAAGGGAGGCAGTGTATCATTTCTCTAAAACTTTCTCCCCCAGTCTTTAACCTCCATCTCCCAAACCCAATCTCTGAGGAGACATATTCTGTCCCTCTGGAAAATAAATTGTGCTAGCTTCCCCAAGGGGAAGAAAGGGAAGGATCAATCTCTTCCCTCTCTCCATTTCTTCAGTTCTCTCACCCTCTCTCTCCAGTTCCCGTGTGTCTGTGTGTGTGACCTCCTTCTGTTCATATATTACAGTACCAAATAAAATAGGCATTTTGACATGTAGAGTAAAATTAAAAAAAGAGGATTGTAAATAAAGCTTCATGTCTCTTCTATGTACAACTTGTTTTTCTTTTAAAATATAAAATAAGTTCAACCTGTAGCTTTCAAAGCTGTCCTATCCATCTATGCTTTTTTTCTGGCCATGCTTCTGTTCTCTTCTCAGTCTCTTGATTTTATAGCTAAGTCCCAAAGAAGAGAAGTGACTTACCTCTTTATAAAGGAGAATGATCCTTGTTCTGCACCCTTCTCCCAACTCTCTTTTGTAGACTTCTTTAAAACCTTACCTTCTGTCTTAAAATTACTATTGTGTATTGGTTCCAAGGAAGAAGAGCAGAAAGAGCTAGACAATGGGGCTTAAGTGACTTGCCCAGGGTCACATAGCCAGGAAGTATCTAAAGTCAAATTTGAATACAGGAACTCCCTTCTATTGACCCGTCTCTTGAGCCATCTAGTTGCCTCCTTTAGTAAATATTTTAATAAATATTTAGTATAATATTTTTTTAATATTTGTTGGATTGAAAGGTATTAAGTCCAGACTGGAAAGAACTATGATGTTGCATAAAGAATAATCTCCCTTATCACTGTGGCCTTAGTAGAGAGAAAAGACTATTAAAAAAAAGGAAAATTGGACCATGAATTACTCTTTGAGGTGGCTGCCCCCAAATTCTAAACTAAAATACTTCAGTCAAGAGTGGAGATGGTATTTGCCTGTGTTTACCCCAGCAAATCAGTAGCAGAGCCCAAGAAGTCCAAGGTTTTGATGGTCTGGTTGAAGATGTAAGAGCCTTTCAAAAAGGAAAACCCCTCACAAGCTTTCTTCTTTGGCTCCCTTGCCATAGAAAAATGAACAAGACTGAATGCTTTGGGGAAATAAAGTAGAAGGGAAGAAAAGCTACCCTGTCAAGACTTCAGAAGATTCTGTCCTCTCCTGGGGATCCCCTGCTTCTCTCCTTATCTGTCCTGTATAGATTAGTATCTTGCAGTCTATTTGAAATGGAGTCTCAATTCCATTCTGTTTATTCAGAGCCATATTAGCAGCATATTCCATGAGCTCTTTATCAGGAGCTGACAGGTTGGGGCTACAGGGAGAGAAATAAAGAGAGAGGCAGGGGGAAGGGAAGGAGAGAGAGGAGAGAAGAGGAGAGGAGAGGAGAGAGAGAGAGAGAGAGAGAGAGAGAGAGAGAGAGAGAGAGAGAGAGAGAGAGAGAGAGAGAGAGAGAGAGAGAGAGAGAGAGAGAGAGGGAGCTGGACATTCATCACTGTACCTAGGGAGCTGCCACAGCTGGGAAATAATACTTGTCAGTGCCTAGAAGATACAGCCCCTCCTCACACCCAGTGTGAGCATAATTGAAAACCTTAAACCTTCATGACCTTCAAGAGGCAGCATGGAAAAACTATTGACAACCAGAGCTCAGCTCAATGTGGCAATTTAGTTTCGAGGGCTTTGTGGGAGCCAAGCTGGGAATGTGGTGCCAGGCAAGAGGGAATCCCAGAATAATGAATAATCCTACTGTGTCAGAGCTTGATAGAACCTTGGGAATCATCCAGGCTATTCCCTCCCTTCATTGCACAGATGTGAAAACTGAGACCCAGAGAAGAAAAGATGCTCAAGCTCCCCTAATGGGTTAGTAGAAGACCTAGGATCTTAGTTAGTAAAAGTACCCAGGAATCCTGATTCCCAGTCCATTTGCTTTACATTCCACTCTACTGGCTTCTTAAGAAATACACATGGTGACTACTAACTGGTAGCTGTTATTATTAGAGTGATAATGCAAATTATGTAATGATTAATCATGTGTGGGACCTGTAAGGCAGTTCTCTCTAAATTCTAAGTGTTGTAATAATAAGATTGTATATTTACATGGCACTTTACAATTTATAAAACATTTCCTTATGACAATCATGTAAGTTAAGCAATACAAGAGTTAATTCCCCATTTTTCAAAATAAGAAACTGAAGGCTTCTCCAAAATTTACATGATATTTTTGTGTGTGAAAAACATGTCAATTTTTGTAAACCCTTACTTTCTGTCTTAGAGTCAAGCTTGATTATTGGTTCCAAGGCAGAAGAGGGTTTAGGGCTAGGCAATGGGGATTAAGTGACTTAACCAGGGTCATACAAATAGACAGTGTCTGAGTCCAGATTTGGATCCAGGACCTCCTGTCTCTAGATTTGACTCTCAATCCACTTAACCATCTAGCTACCCTCAGTTTGCCTATTTTTGCACAGAATAATAAACACAGGACACAAAACTCCAGCTTAGGTTCATGGGATCATGGATCTGAATCTGGAAGAGAATTTCAGAATCATCTAATCCAACTCCCTCATTTTACAGAGAGGGAAACTAGAGCCCAGAAAATTTGGATAATTTGCCCAAGATCACACAGGTGATCACACAGCTCAGAAGCTGACTCCAAGTGCCTTGCTCTCTCTGCTATACCATATCACCTTTGTAGAGTTATCTCCTTCCATTCATTCATTCATTCATTCATGGAGGTTCAGTATTCAGTCAATAGCAGGCAGAATCCTGATCTGAATACCACATTGGGCTATCTGGCTCATTGGTAAACAAAGTAAAGAAGGCAAATGACACGAAAAAGGATACTGAGAACAAAAAAAAAATACATAAACTACCATAATAATACTAGGCTGACTTCTCCCACACGCACAAGGTACTGCCTCCCACTCTTCATGGGTGCTCAGGGAATTAAAACTCATTTTAATACCAGCCTAAGCAAAACATAATCAGGATGGCAAATCTGTCGTTGAAAAACCAAACCCCAACAGCAAAAATACTACATTGACATATGATGCAATTGAAAACCAACTAGGAATGATTTCTTTTTTGGATTATCTGCATATTTGGATTATCTATGCCCCATCTGCTATCCTCAATTAAGGGACTGCCAAGGTTAGATGTAATTGTTAAAGAGACATTTAACATTTTAATGAATTTTAGAATGGATATTTAGGTACAGTATGCAAGAATGCCTAGACTATATATGTGTACATGGATGTGATCATTAAGGTCCCTTCTTGCTCAAAATTCTACAATCCTATGAGCCTTTTTTAACTTTTTTTAGGTATTGTGACTTTTTCTCGATTATTTTATTGAATTCCACATGTCAATTACATGATCTGCTTTTTGGTGGGGTTAAGGATGCTACAGACAGTGTGTTGTGGTAGAAAGAGTACTGAATAGGAACTAAGAAAACTAGGTTTTAGGTCCAATTCTCCCACTAACTGGCTGTGTGACCTTTGGCAATTCCCTAAAGATCTCTGGCTATAGGTTTCCTCTTTTAAAAAAAGAAGACGGGTCAAAGTCTCTGGGGGTGGGTAGAGGCATATCCGAAATCAGAATTAGGATGAGCTCAATAGCAATTAGAGGTGTCCAAAAAGAACTTAACAGTGCTTGTTAAGGTAATAAGACCTTTGGCAGCTAGGTGACACAATAGGTAAGATCACTGAACTTAAGAGTCAGGAGGACCTGAGTTCAATTCCTGCCTTCAACATTTACTATATAGGATCCTGAGTGAGTCACTCAACCTTAGTCTGCTTGAGTTCTGTGTAAAATGAAAATAATAATACACCCTCTCTCAATTGTGAAGATAAAATAATATTTGTGAAGAACTTAAAGAGCTGTAAAAATGCTATTATCATTATTATTAGGTCACTAACTATTTTGGGAACTTGGGCAAATCAGTACCCTGTGCTGAGCACATTTTTGGTAAATAAGAAATCCTTAGGGGGTAGCTGGGTAGCTCAGTGGATTGAGAGCCAGGCCTAGAGATGGGAGGTCCTAGGTTCAAATCTGGCCTCAGACACTTCCCAGCTTTGTGACCCTGGGCAAATCACTTAACCCCCATTGCCTAGCCTTTACCACTCGTCTGCCTTGGAACCAATACACAGTATTGATTTCAAGATGGAAGGTAAGGATTTTTTTTTAAAGAAGTCCTTAATGCTTATTGACTGCCTGATTTCATTTTTCTGGGACCTCAAGTTTCATTTTTACAGAGTTAGCTACCTAAATGATTATTGAGATCCCTTCAAACTAGCTATAAAATTATATTTTTAATATGCATTAAAATGTTAAGTTCTAAATTCTCTCCCTCAAATACCTCCCCTACCTATTTAAAAAAACAAGAAATATGATATCAATTATTTATATATAGTGGAAAATGCAAAAAATTACCATATTAACCATGGTGCAAAAAAGGAAGAAAAATAAAGTATAAAAATATCCTTCAATCTACATTCAGAATTCATCAGTTCTCTTTCTGGATATGGATAGCGTTTTTTAGTCATGATTCCTTTGGAATTGCCTTGAATCGTTGTATTATTAAGGGTAGTCATCCTTGATATTTGATCATGCTTACTATATTGCTATTACCATTTACAATGTTCTCCTGGTTCTGCTCATCTCACTTTGCATCAGTTCATACAAGCCTTCCCACATTTTTTCTGAAACCATCCCCTTCATCTTTCCTTATAGCACAAAAGTATCCCATCACAACCATTTATCACAACTTATTCAACCATTTCCAGATCTTGAGGTATCCCTTCAATTTGTAATTCTTTGCCACCACAAAAAAAGTGCTATAAATATTTTTGTACCTATAAATTCTTTCCCTTTTTCTTTGATCTCTTTGGGATCCAGATCTAATAGTGGTGGCATTGCTGGGTCAAAGGGTATGCAGTTTCAAAGCCCTTTGGACATAGTTCTGAATTGTTCTTCAGCATGGATGGACCAATTCACAACTCCACAAACAGAGCATTAATGTCCCAGTTTTACCCTTTTACCATTCCCCTTTTCTTTCATGTTAGTCAATCTGACAGGTATGAGGCATATGATACCTTAGAATTATTTTAATTTTCTTTTTCTAATCAAGAGCAATTTAGAGCACTTTCTTATATGACTATTGATGGCTTTGATTTATTCTGAAAACTTCCTTTTCTTATCATTTGACCATTTATCAATTGTGGAATATATATGTATATATGTATATTTTGGGGGTAATATATAGAAATATTGATGATTTATGGGTGTTTGTTTTATATCCTATAACTTTACTAAGTTATTTTTGATTCTCTAAGTATACCATCATATCTGTAAAGAGTGATGATAATTTTGTTTCCTTATTGCCTATCCCAATTCCTTCAATTTCTTTTTCTTTTTGACATATCTAGCATTTTAGTACAATATTGAATAAAAATAGTAACAATGGGCATTCTTGATATTGATCCTAGCTTATCCCTATCTAATGCAGATAGCTCTTGCTCTTGTTTCATCATTTTAAGGAAAGCTCCATTTATTCCTATGTTTTCTAGGGTTTTTAATAGAAAAGGGCATTGTTTTTTGTCAAAGTGTTTTTTGCACCTATTGAGATAATCCTTTGATTTTTGTTGTTTATGCTTTGATATGGTCAATTATGCTGATTGTTTCCCTAATGCTGAAACAGTCCTGAATTCCCTTTTTTTTTTAATTTAAAGATTTTGCACCAATATTCATTAGGAGAATTGATCTATAATTTTCTTTCTCTGTTTTTGCTCTTCATGGTTTAGATATTAAAACAATAAAATCAGTATAATAGAATGAAAGCTGTATTGAGCTTAGAGTCATAAAACCTCCATTCAGATCTTTCACAATCATAGGAGACAAACAGGTTTAAGTGACTTGCCCAGGATCACACTGCTAGGAAGTGTCTGATGCTACATTTAAACTCACAAAATGAGTCTTCCTGACTTCAGATATGACATTCTATCTACTGCACTACCTCCCTGCCCACTTAAGGATGAGGACCATGTTTTTGCTTTTGTCACCCCAGGATAGCGTCTGGCATAAAGTGTTTACGAAATGCTTGTTGACTCACTATAATTTGTTCATTAGTCTCTGAGTCAGGTTTTCCCAGAATTAATCTCACAAAAGAGTCATATCACTCCTCTACCTCTTCCCTCATCATAAGCAACATGAGATGACAACTCAAGCAGACGGCAGTAGCAGTCCAGTGGAGAAGTGGCAAATGGAAGTTTCAGAAGTAGAACAGGAGCTTCAGAAACAGAGACTAAGTGGATGATACTTATTAGAGTCATGTGGAGCAGCACTCATAAAAGGAATGTTTCAGCAGTTGGAGCAAAGAAGTAGTGAGACACAGCTGGCTGCCTGGAGAGGGATCAATAAAAGATGTTTCAGTCTCAATGTAATCCTTCCTCACCTAGGAACATGAATTTTCTGGGAAATGGCCTTCCCCCTATCATCATGGGAGAAAAAAGATTGATTTTAATTCTTGATTTTCCCCTGTTATTTACTTTGCTATTCTGTCCTAGTTAAATGCTTTGCTATTTAATTTGTAGTATCTGCCTAGTATGCTGATAAAGAATTGATTTAAATCATCTTATAAGTCATTTGTATAAATCATAACTACTCAAAACACCCCACTAAAACTGTGGTGGCAAGTGGTTCCAGATCAACTTACACTAATAATACTTTCTATTTTTATATCATTTCTCTTATTTCCTCTTTCTCTCCCTTCCTCCCTTCCTTCCTTCCTTCCTTCCTTCCTTCCTTCCTTCCTTCCTTTCTTTCTTTTCTTTCTTTCTTTCTTTCTTTCTTTCTTTCTTTCTTTCTTTCTTTCTTTCTTTCTTTCTTTCTTTCTTTCTTTCTTTCTTTCTTTCTTTCTTTCTTTCTTTCTTTCTTTCTTTCTTTCTTTCTTTCTTTCTTTCTTTCTTTCTTTCTTTCTTTCTTTCTTCCTTCCTTCCTTCCTTCCTTCCTTCCTTCCTTCCTTCCTTCCTCCTAACATTTATTAAGTGCCTACTATTATGATAGGCACTAGAAAAGGTCCAGGGTTTGAATAAGACATGTCCCTACCCCTCATGGAGATTCATTAGTTGCTTGGTTGATATCCATCATTTTCTTTTTTTTTCCTTTTTTAATATAGAAAAATAAATATTTTATTGTAAGCATATTTGTAGAATAACTGGTTACATTGATTGATAAATTCTATAAAGTGAATCACTGGGTACTTTTTTATTTTTAAATTTTATAATATTTTATTTGATCATTTCCATGCATTATTCATTAAAGACAAAAAGATCATTTTCTTTTCCTCCCCCCCCCCACACCCCATAGCCGACGCATGATTCCACTGGGTATCACATGTGTTCTTGATTCGAACCCATTGCCATGTTGTTAATATTTTCATTAGAGTGTTCGTTTAGAGTCTCTCCTCTGTCATGTCCCCTCAACTGCTGTAGTCAGGCAGTTGCTTTTCCTCGGTGTTTTTACTCCCACAGTTTGTCCTCTGCTTATGAATAGTGTTTTTTCTCCTAGATCCCTGCAGATTGTTCAGGGACATTACACCGCCACTAATGGAGAAGTCCATTACGTTCAATTATACCACAGTGTGTTAGTCTCTGTGAACAATGTTCTCCTGGTTCTGCTCCTCTCACTCTGCATCACTTCCTGGAGGTCATTCCAGTCTCCATGGAATTCCTCCACTTTATTATTCCTTTTTGCACAATAGTATTCCGTCACCAACATATACCATAATTTGTTCAGCCATTCCCCAATTGAAGGGCATCCCCTCATTTTCCAATTTTTGGCCACCACAAAGAGCACAGCTATGAATATTCTTGTACAAGTCTTTTTCCTTATTATCTCTTTGGGGTACAAACCCAGCAGTCCTATGGCTGGATAAAAGGGCAGACAGTCTTTTATCACCCTTTGGGCATAGTTCCAAATTGCCCTCCAGAATGGTTGGATCAGTTCACAACTCCACCAGCAATGCATTAATGTCCCAACTTTGCCACATCCCTTCCAGCATTCATTACTTTCCTTTGCTGTTATGTTAGCCAATCTGCTAGGTGTGAGGTGATACCTCAGAGTTGCTTTGATTTGCATCTCTCTGATTATAAGAGATTTAGAGCACTTCTTCATGTGCTTATTAATAGTTTTGATTTCTTTATCTGAGAACTACCTATCCATGTCCCTTGCCCATTTATCAATTGGAGAATGGCTTGATTTTTTTGTACAATTGATTTAGCTCTTTATAAATTTGAGTAATTAAACCTTTGTCAGAGGTTTCTATGAAGATTTTTTTCCCAGTTTGTTGTTTCCATTCTGATTTTAGTTACATTGGTTTTGTTTGTACAAAAGCTTTTTAGTTTGATGTAGTCGAAATTATTTATTTTACATTTTGTGATTCTTTCTATGTCTTGCTTGATTTTAAAGTCTTTCCCCTCCCAAAGGTCTGACATGTATACTATTCTGTGTTTACCCAATTTACCTATGGTTTCCTTCATGTTTAAGTCATTCACCCATTTTGAATTTATCTTGGTGTCGGGTGTGAGGTGTTGATCAATTCCTAATCTCTCCCACACTGTCTTCCAATTTTCCCAGCAGTTTTTATCGAATAGTGGATTTTTGTCCCAAAACCTGGGATCTTTGGGTTTATCGTATACTGTCTTGCTGAGGTCACTTGCCCACAGTCTATTCCACTGATCCTCCTTTCTGTCTCTTATCCAGTACCAAATTGTTTTGATGACTGCTGCTTTGAGGTCTGGGACTGCAAGGCCCCCCTCATTTGTGTTTTTTTTTCATTATTTCCCTGGATATCCTTGATCTTTTGTTATTCCAAATGAACTTTGTAATGGTTTTTTCTAAATCAGTAAAGAAATTTTTTGGGAGTTCCATGGGTATGGCACTAAATAGATAAATAAGTTTGGGAAGGATGGTCATTTTTACTATATTGGCTCATCCTACCCATGAGCATTTAATGTTTTTCCAATTGTTCAGGTCTAGTTTTAGTTGTGTGGAGAGTGTTTTGTAGTTGTGTTCATATAGTTCCTGTGTTTGTCTCAGGAGATAGATTCCTAGGTATTTTATTTTGTCTAAGGTGATTTTGAATGCGATTTCTCTTTCTAGTTCTTGCTGCTGAGCTGTGTTGGAGATATATAGAAATGCTGATGACTTATGTGGGTTTATTTTGTATCCTGCAACTTTGCTAAAGTTGTTGCTTATTTCAATTAGCTTTTTGGTTGAATCTCTAGGATTCTTTAAGTAGACCATCATGTCATCTGCAAAGAGTGATAACTTGGTCTCCTCCTTGCCTATTTGGATGCCTTCAATTTCTTTTTCTTCTCTAATTGCTACTGCTAGTGTTTCTAGTACAATGTCAAATAGTAGAGGTGATAATGGGCATCCTTGTTTCACTCCTGATCTTATTGGGAATGCATCTAGTTTATCCCCATTGCAGATGATATTAGCTGATGGTTTTAGATATATACTGTTTGTTATTTTTAGGAATGACCCTTCTATTCCTATGCTTTCTAGTGTTTTTAATAGGAATGGATGTTGTATTTTATCAAAGGCTTTTTCTGCATCTATTGAGATAATCATGTGGTTCTTGTTGGTTTGCTTGTTGATGTGGTCAATTATGTGGAAGGTTTTCTTAATACTGAACCAGCCTGCATCCCTGGTATAAATCCTACTTAATCATGGTGGATGACCCTTCTGATCACTTGCTGGAGTCTTTTTGCTAGTATCCTATTTAAGATTTTTGCATCTATATTCATTAGGGAGATTGGTCTATAGTTTTCTTTCTCTGTTTTTGACCTGCCTGGTTTTGGAATCAGTACCATGTTTGTGTCATAAAAGGAGTTTGGTAGAATTCCCTCTTTGTTTATTATGTCAAATAGTTTGTATAGTATTGGGATTAACTGTTCTCTGAATGTTTGATAGAATTCACTGGTGAATCCATCAGGCCTTGGGGATTTTTTCTTAGGAAGTTCTTTGATGGAGTGTTGGATTTCATTTTCTGATATGGGATTATTTAAGAATTCTATTTCTTCTTCTGTTAGTCTAGGCAGTTTGTATTTTTGTATATATTCATCCATATCACCAAAATTGGTGTATTTATTGCCATATAATTGGGCAAAGTAATTTTTAATGATTGCCTTAATTTCCTCTTCATCAGAGGTGATGTCCCCCTTTTCATCTTTGATGCTGTTAATTTGCCATTCTTCCTTCCTTTTTTTAATTAGATTGACCAGTAATTTGTCTATTTTGTTTGTTTTTTCAAAGTACCAGCTTCTTGTCTTATTTATTAAATCAATAGTTCTATCACTTTCGATTTTATTAATTTCTCCCTTAATTTTTAGGATTTCTAATTTGGTTTTCTGCTGGGGGGTTTTAATTTGGTTGCTTTCGAGTTTTTTTATTTGCATTTCCAATTGATTGATCTTTGCTCTCCCTAGTTTGTTAATATATGCACTCAGGGATATGAATTTACCTCTGATTACCACTTTGGCTGCATCCCAAAAGGTTTGAAAGGATGTCTCGCCATTGTCATTTTCCTCGATGAAATTATTAATTGTTTCTATGATTTCTTCTCTAACTAAAGGATTTTGGAGTATCATATTGTTTAATTTCCAATTAGTTTTTTATTTGGTTTTCCATGTACCATTACTGATCATTATTTTTATTGCCTTGTGGTCTGAAAAGGCTGCATTTATTATTTCTGCTTTTCTGCATTTGTGTGCCATGTTTCTATGACCTAATGTATGGTCAATCTTTGTGATGTGTCATGTGGTGCTGAGAAGAAGGTGTATTACTTTTTATCCCTATTTATTTTTCTCCATATGTCTATTAGTTCTAATTTTTCTAAGATTTCATTCACTTCTTTTACCTCTTTCTCATTTATTTTTTTATTTGATTTATCTAAATTTGATAGTGGTTGGTTCAAGTCTCCCACTAATATGGTTTTACTGTCTATTTCTTCCTTCAATTCTCCTAGTTTCTCCATTAGAAATTTGGGTGCTATATTATTTGGTGAATACATGTTGATTAGTGATATTTCCTCATTATCTAACGTCCCTTTTAACAAAATATAATTACCTTCCCTATCCCTTTTGATCAGGTCTATTTTTGCTTTGGCTTTATCAGATATCATGATTGCCACTCTTGCCTTCTTTCTGTCAGTTGAGGCCCAGAAGGTCTTACTCCATCCTTTAATTCTGACTTTGTGGGTGTCCACCCGTCTCATGTGTGTTTCTTGAAGACAACTTATGGTAGGGTTTTGGATTCTAATCCATTCTGCTATTCGTCTACGTTTTATGGGTGAGTTCATCCCATTCACGTTCAAAGTTATGACTGTCACTTGTGGACTCCCTGGCATTTTGATATCCTTCCCTACTTCTAACCTTTCTTCTTCAGCTCTACCTTTTAGTCCAGTGATTTACTTTAAATCAGTCCCCCTTGTACTTCCCTTTCTACCCCCCCTTCCTTCTTATTCCCTCCCTTATTTTCCCCTGTAGTCTTTTTTAAATTCCCTCCCACCCTCTCTCTCCCTTGTACTGCTTCCCTCCCCACCAGTCTGTTTTTTACCCTTCCACTCCCCTATAGGGCGCAAATCTATTCTCTTCCCCAATGGATTAGATTGTTCTTTCCTCTTTGGGTCAGTTTCAAAGTATGTAAGTGTTGAGTATTTCCTATCTCCAACCTCTTTACCCTTCCAGTGTATTGATGTTCTCACCCCTCCCACCATGAGCTTCTTTGTGACATATAAATTTACCCCCATTTATTTCTTTTCCCATTTCTTTTAGTCTTAACCTCTTTTCTTTTTTAGCTTTAATCATGTATATATATATACATACACATGTATATGTATTTATGCATGCATATATCTATATACCTATTTATGTCTTGACCTTTCATCCTATACAGTTTGTCACTGTTCCCTCTGAGTGTAGTTCTTCTAGCTGCTCAGGTGTGTAATATTTATTGGGAAAGGAAATAGGATTGGGAAAGATGGGGATAAATGGGAGGTTTGTATGGGGTAAGGAGGAGTTAAGGGGAGAGAGGGAACACTGCTTGGTGAGGCAAGGGAGGGAGATGCCCCCTGCTGAGAGGAAACATTGTTTACATTGTTTTTCCAAGACCTTGGTTTGTTATTAGCTTGGAATAATTGTGCCTTTAAATAACAGTCTCGAACCATGTGACCTATTTTTCCACAGAGGAAACATCTGGGTAAATTTCTCCTTTGATTACTTTGTATGTAATTTCTTGTGGGTTTGTATGATTGCAGAGTGGCTAGATTTTTTATTTCTTCAATTTCTTTATATTTACTTGAGCTATTTGCCTCCTTGAGCTTGGCTTTAAGGGCTTTTATTATTTCATCCTTTTCCTCTAGTATTTCTTTATGACCTGAAAATATGTAGGTTGCAGTTTTTCTTAAATCTTCCAGACTTAGTGTTTCCCAATCTGGGAAGTTTAAAATATGATCTAATAGGTGTGTTACTGCCTTTCACAAATTGTCTCCTTATGTGTTGGAGATTTTGTTCAGTTAAATTTTCAAATCCTAGCACATCCTCTGCTACTTAAATCACTCTATCGAGAAACTTAGATGGATGTTCCCCACCTTCCTGTCTCAATTTCTCAAATTTTCCCCAATTATCTGGTCTTTTTGAAAAACTTTTCATTGCTTCTAATAAGTCTTCTCTGGCCTTTCTTAGATAATGTAGATTTTCATTATTAGATAACTCTAAATCTGTTCCTTCCTCTGGCCATGATGTTAAATTTGGATTTTTTCTTGTTTCATCAATGAATTGTTGTTTTCCCCTTTTTGAAAATAATTCTGAGAGAAGAATTTCAGTGTCCTGGAAATCTGGATCATAAAGTCTAATTACTCTTTTAAATTCTTTTAAACATCTCATTGGTTCTGAAAACCAGGAAGGCATCCTTCTTTTCAGACTTTCAAGGTCAGCTGTTGTAAATGGTTTATGTGTTTTAATATGAATTATGCCGCTATCTGGGTGTAGGCTTGTTTGATCTCTTAGTGGCAATATTGGTATTTCACCTTCAGCCCCGTCTGTATTTTCTTACTGAACTACATTGTTATTTTTAGGTATGTCTTATTGTGTGTTAATACCTTTGCCACATTGTTTCTCTTCAGTCAATTGCTTCATCATTTCCTCTATTTGCATTATCTCCTCCTTCATGGCTAAAATTGTCACAGCCATTTCATTATCTTTTGCTTTTTTCCCAAAAATTAGATGCACACCTATTTTTAGGACATAGTATAATTTGGTTATGAAGAATAATGCTCCAGCATATGTGGGAATGAATGAAATCAAGCGATACATACTTATATTCAGCCATTGCAAACTTTCATAGATGCTAAGCAGAAGATAAATATAATCTGGAATCGTGACAATAAGTCAAAAAACGTATAAAAGAAATATGCAATCCAGGCTAGATTACCCATGGCAAGTAATAGTTTCTTTGCTGTCTTGTATCTTGAAAAGCTTTTTGCAACAGAAAAAAATGTTTTTAAGTCTGGCCCTTTAAGAGTCCCCTCCTCCCTTCAGGAGGAGTGGTTTCTTTTGGGTGTGGTATCACTAGGCAGATTAGTTGCACTCAGCACTGCTCTCAAAATGGTTACTTTTCACAGTCACACAGGCTTTTGAAATGTATGCAGGCCCAACTTCTCTGAAACCTCCAGTTGCTTCCTTTTCCCAAATTCTTAACAAAAATAGGTTGGAAAACCTAGCTGGCTCTGCCAAAAACTGTAATATTTATTGGGGAAGGAAATAGGATTGGGAAAAATGGGAATAAATGGGAGGTTTGTATGAGGGTAAGGAGGAGTTAAGGGAAGAGAGGGAATACTGCTTGGTGAGGCAAGGGAGGGAGATGCCCCCTGCTGAGAGGAAGCCACAGGGGTCCAATAAGGACGGTTTGTCTTTGAATGACTGAAACTGAACTTCAGCTCCCTCTATGACCAAAACTGAACTTCAGCTCCCTCTATGACCAGAAAAGATAGTCCACTTATCTGACTGCGAATTCAAATAATATAAAGTTGAATAATCCAGTTGGAATTGGAGTTTTTCCTTAGCTTCAGAGTATAGGACCAGGCCCTAGAGGCTGACAGAGAGTTTGTCCCACTCCTGTCTACTCTTGTTGTTCTAATTCAGAATCTTAGCAGTACACAGAAAGCAAACAAGAACAATTCTAACCTTCAGAAGCCTGAGTCTTTGGGTTGAACCAAGAAGAGCATGCCACTCCAGACTGGGCTGAACAAGCTCCTCTCTCCTCCAACACCAGGACACCAGTCCCCTGTCTTCCCCCAGCAGGAAGGAAGTGCTAGTCACAAGACCCAACTGCCACTCCCCGTTGGCCCTTCCCACACACAAACTGTCAGTCTTGTTTCCTTTCCACAGGTGATAGCAACAGTTTTTAAGAGTTGCCAGTGACTTTTCTTATAGGGATACATATCATTTTAACTTATTGAGTCTCTTAAAAATTTGTTGTTGTTGTTGTTGTTTTTTCCCCTCTTTTTTAATTACCTTTTCATGATTCTCTTGAGTTCTGTGGTTGGACTTAAAATTTTCTGTTCAGGTCTGGTCTTTTATTTATGAATGCTTGGAACTCTTCTGTTGTGTTAAATGACCATACTTTCCCCTGTAAGAATATAGTCAGTTTTGATGGGTATTTTATTCTTGGCTATAGACCTAGTTCCCTTGCTTTCCGGAATATCGTATTCCATGTCTTTCGGTCCTTCAGTGTGGATGCAGACAGATACTGTATTATCCTCACCGTGTTTCCATGGTATCTGAATGGCTTCTTCTTGGCAGCTTGTAATATCTGTTCTTTCATCTGATTGTTTTTGAATTTGGCTATAACATTTCTTGGTGTTGTCAGTTGGGGATTAAATACAGGGGGTGATCTGTGGATTCTTTCAATCTCCACTTTCCCCTCTTGTTCTAGGATCTCGGGACAGTTTTCCTGGATAATTTCCTCTAGTATTATGTCCAGGCTTTTTCTTTTGTCGTGGTCTTCTGGTAGTCCAATTATTCTTAAATTGTCTCCTCCTGAATGATTTTCTAAATCATCTGTTTTGTGAATGAGATGCTTCACATTTTCCTCAATTTTTTCATTCTTTTTGTTTTGTTTTATAGTGTCCTGCTGCCTTGTAAGGTCACTTGATTCTAGTTGTTTTACTCTGGTTCTTAAAGATTGGATTTCATCTCTGGCTTTTTGGTTGTCCTTTTCCTTCTGGTCTGATTTTCTTTGAAGATCGTCTTTCATCCTCTTTACCTCGTCTTTCATCTCCTTTGCCTCATCTTTCATCTCCTTTGCCTCATTTTCCAGCTGGATGATTTTGGCTTTCAGGACACTATTTTCTTGTTTTAGTTCAAGTGCCTCTGTTTCCAGATGACTTATCTTAATTTTTAAGTTCTTTTCCCAATTGTCTTCAGCCTCTCTTAGTTGTGTTTTGAGTTCTTCCACAGCCTGTATCCAATTCGCTGGGATTTCTGGTTTATCGTTTGCTGATCTCTCCCCCTCTGTTCCATTTGCTGAGTAGTAGCTGTCTATTGTAGTTTCTCTCTTCTGTTTCTGTTGTTTGTTCAAATTCACCCCTTCTTTACTCCCCGTATTTGTCTGTGCTCTTGTTCCTCTCATTTTTTGGTTTTTTGGGGACTTCTATCGGTCTCCCCTCTTGGAGCTTTAACAGAAGATCTCTTGGTGTAATCTCTGGGGGAGGGTTGTTGGGGGTTTGAGCTTTCCTGTCCTCTGGAGGCTTTTGATTGGCTTAAAGTCCAGCAGTCAATGAGGATGGATGGGGAGCCTGGGCTTCCCTGAGTTCTGGAGATTTTTGATGGGATTGAGTTCAGCTTAGTTGGGCTGGGTTTACTCTGAGTTTTAAACTTCTTGGACGGCTGGAGCAAATATGGAGGATCTCCAAAGCTCTGGCCAGGCTGCCAGGTCTATGCTCCTTCTAGGATGCCATCTTGACTTTGCCTCTACGTTTCTGTTTTTTCAGAAGACCCTGCTCACTAAGGTGTGTGTGTGGGGGGGGGTGCATGGCCTCCCTGGGCTCTGAGGGCTCCTGATGGGATTAGGTTCACCTGGTTTGGGCCAAATGAGCCCTAAAGCAAAAAACCTCCTCCACCACAATCTGTGTTGAATGCCTGGAGACTGACCCGGGTTACTTTCAAGGTAAGCTCTTCAGAGCAACCCCTTTGCCAGCCCTGAGTTTTCTGTCTTTTCAGTAGCTCTGAGGGCTCCTGATGGGATTGGGTTCAGCTGGTGCCCTAAAGCTGGGACCTCCCTTGAGACTCAGATGGAAGAACCCAGCCAGGGGGCTACAGGCTTCCCCCTTCTCTCTATGTTTCCCTGCCGTCTGTGTTGGGTGCCCTGGAGACTGGCTCAGGTTGCTTTCAAGGTGAGTCCTCAGAGCCCTGAGGTTCCTGCTGCTGCCGTGGGCTCAGCACTCTGGGTTGGGGGGATGGGTCCTGGGACCTTCCTTCTGCCTACCCCTTAGGTCTGAGTGATGTAGGGTTCTGGCTTTTGGGGTGCGGTACCTTTTGATCCAGGTCCAGGAGGAGGGTTCCCCAGGTCTATCCTGTTGTTCAGCTTGAATTTTGGTGTCCTAGGAGCACTCTGTTTGCGATCGGTAAGGAAGGGTTTCTGAGGTCTGAACTTTCGCTGCTTCTACGCCACCATCTTGACCAGAAGTTGCTGTCCATCATTTTCTTTTTTTTTTAAATAAAACCCTCACCTTTTGTCTTGGAGTCAATTCTGTGTATTGGCTCCAAGGCAGAAGAGTAGTAAGGGCTAGGCAATGGGGGTCAAGTGACTTGCCCAGGGTCACACAGCTGGGAAGTGTCTGAGGCCAGATTTGAACCTAGGACCTCCTGTCTCTGGGACTGGCTCTCAATCCACTGAGCTACCCAGCTGCCCCCGATGTCCATCATTTTCAAAGAGGACTAAAATGACATCATTGGTGATGTCTTTTGACTCACGAATAAAATGGATTTAAGTGAGGCAGATTTGCACCAAGTCATTGGCCTTGCTTTTTCTTCCAGAGTCATCGAAGACTAGTGGCAAGACAAAAGCTAAGATGACTTGGGATGACCCAGAATGCAATAGATGACCTTGGCTTCTTTGATATTTAACTGGACTTTTTTTGATGTCTAAGAAGACTCTAAGTGCTACCCAGTACTTGTTTCTGCTGCCTTCTCATTCACTGGGACAAATTATTCTCATCCTCCCGTTTTGAGAAGGGAAATCTTTACATGCTAACTCCTAAATCACTAATTAGTTTGAGACTTATCAGTACCCTCAACCTAGTTTAATGCACCCTCCCAGGAAAATGACTTTCAGGTTGTGGCTACTACCCATGCTACAGCTTCTTAAAACCACAGGTGAGAGCTAGGTGGCAGGTGGATATCAAAGAAGAAAAGCAGTCCTGAAAAGAACTCTGCAAAACCTCACACAAGAGGAACTAGTCTTTCCTGAAGATCTCATATAACCAATATATCTCATGGAGATTAAGTTTAGGCAAAGGATAAGTCACAAAAATAGAATCATATACAGATAACTATAATACATAATATTACATGATAATTGCATCACAGAGATGCAAAATAAAGGGCTATAGCAGAATTGAAAGAGAAACTCATTGCTAACCTGAGAGAATGATGAAGTAATTTGGCATTTGGTTGGGGCTTTTAGAGGGTAGGAATTCAACTGGAAAAGAAGGGAAAGAGCAAGTTCTAAGAATATGAAAAAATAAAAGCAAAGAATAGAAGCATGAGTAAAAGTCATTTTGGGGTGTCAGAGAGTAGGCTGGAATGAAGAATGAGCAGAAAAAAAGTAATATGAAATAAGACTGCTAAAATTGGGTGACACCATACTGTGAAGAGCCTTAAATGATTGGCAAGGAATTAAAAATGGATTTGGAAGGCAATGGAGAGCGTTGTATGTATATATACACACACATATGTATGTATAGTAGGTGCAACATGAGTACTTGTTTCCTTTCTTGAGACAAAGGCTAGATGATCATTTCTGTGAATTTTCCAGAGCAGCTTCTTTTATTTTTCTTTAAGGAATACATTTTATTGATGATTTTTGTCTTTACATCCCAGTAGTTTCTGGAAAAAAATACCCCTGCCCCAGATTGAGAACTCTTTCATGACAAAGAAATCAAAACATCTATTGCAATGACTAGATCTAATTAGTGTATGCAGCATTCTGTTCTAATAGCCTCCATCTCTGTCCAATGAAGAGGGAGAGAGATGTTGTTCTGTGTCTACACTCTGGGACCTACACTGACTTTTCAGTTACTCAGTGTTTAACTTCCTAGTAGAAATCTTTTCTGTATACATTACTGTAGTCATTTGGTATTTTTTTCCTTGACTCTGATTCTCCACCCTACCCTGCTGTGCAGCTGGTGTCTTCCTCACCCCACCTTTAAATTATCTTGTCAGGGGTGGCTGGGTAGCTCAGTGGATTGAGAGCCAGGCCTAGAGTTGGGAGGTCCTAGGTTCAAATCTGGCCTCAAACACTTCCCAGCTGTGTGACCCTGGGCAAATCACTTGACCCCCATTGCCTAGCCCTTACCACTCTTCTACCTTGGAACTAATACACAGTATTGATTCCAAGACAGAAGGTAAAGGTTTAAAGAAATAAATAACTTATCTTGTCACACACACATACACACACACACACATATACACATGCACACAATATGTATGTGCTATAAATTCAAATATACTTACATATATAAACATACATGTATTATACAAGATAATTTGACATTTGAGGAGGGGTGATTCGGAATTTGTATATACTTATATATACAAAGATTGATGAGCATAAATATACATTTGTGTGTATGCACAGACACACACAAGATAATTTGAAGGCAGACTTAGGAAGTTGGCAAGGAGATACGAATCAGAATTTTTGTACGTATATACATATTTGAGTCTGTGTGTGTGTATATATAAGGACAGATAGATAACTAGCCAGCTAGCCATACTTATGAGTACCGATTGGTTACTGCAAGAGATTGTACATTCTTTGAGAGCAGGGAATGCTTCATTTTTGTTTTTGTATCATCAGCACCTAGGACAGTGCTAGGAACATGGTAGGGTCTTAACAAACACTTGCGGATGAACTGAGACCTGGGAGATGATGCAGAGAACATTTGAGGAATGGAGAAGGGGATCTGAGGAAGTCCACATAAGATGGCCTCAGTCTTTTAGGTCAGATTTTCTGTGGAAAATGTTGGAGATGAGGATGTAGTTGGGAATGAGAGAAGAAAATGTTTCGAATAGTCGTTGTAGGGAATGAGACAGGGAGCTTAATAAGTGAATTTGCATCTCTTAGCTGACTTATTATTATATCCCAGATAGGGAGACATTATTCTCCAGTTCATTTTCAGATAAGGAACCTGGAACCCAAAGTGGTTAAGTGACTTCTCCCAATCCATGGAGCTTAACCTAGAACTTGGGACTCTGATGTGTTGCAGCCCTGCCTCCAAGCCAGTGTTGTCTTAGAATGATAAATGTATTTAAATTTGTGAAGTTCTCTGAGCTCAAAGATAAATTCAAGGTTTTATAATTATCTTGCCCCCTCCAAATTTCCCCCTACTTGGGAGTTGGGTGGAACCAAGCTCACATTTTTTCTTATCAGATTTGATTGAACTTAAAATCTTAATGAGCTTCCTCAGTCTGGTATTTTCCTCTTGTTTGTGCTGGAAGCTGCTCTTTTAAATCAGAGCAGGAGAGAGGGAAGGAGCTGAATGTTAACAGCACACTTCAGAGGGACTGAAGGACAGCAGGGAGACAGAACACTCCTCAGCATGCATGAAAGGAAGCCAAGGTTTGACACAGGACGGGATCCATTACTCCTGGGATGCTCTGGGGAGTCAGCCCTGGATCCCTGACAAGCCTCCTCTGGGGACAGAACTCATCTCCAGACCTGGCTGGTGTTAGAGAAGGGATGTTTCTGGACTCAGCCACAGCCCCAGGGCCAGCTTAGCTGGCAGGCTGAGCTCAGCCTGAAATGACAATGAAAGAGAAGAAATGTGTCACAGTTGCCCCAAGAGGAAAAATTTCCCTCCTGCCAGAATGTGGGGGATTCTGAATTATATGACTAATGAATCAGTCAGTACAGTCTTTAAAAACAGTGAGTTCTGCTCAGTCTGCAATAAGTTGTGGTATGGTAAGGTGGTCCTGGCCAGAGGCAGGAGAATGGGCTTGGGGTCAGTTGAATAACTTTAAATGGGCCATCTTCTATGAATTTGGTGAAGAGAAGGTGACCTGTGCTTTGGGTTATATTACTCAGATATCAGACAAAAATGGAAAAAGCTCGTTGTAATATTCTTTCTATCCCTTCACTAAATTGAAGTGAGCCTCTCTCTTAAGTAATATGTTATCAGTACAGTAAAATGACAAATGCACCATTCATTCACCCAGGAGGCCTCCTAATTGGCTGGAAGTTAGCCTGAAATTAGAGGAACGCATCATTGAACTTCACCAAAGACAAGGTGGATGAATTCTAAAAATCTCTAGCAGGCAATTCTGGGAGGAAAGATGCTATTTTCACCTGGAACCACAAAGAAGAAATTATGATATAAACCACCTAGATCAAGGAGAATCTCAAGTTCTGGACCCACCTGTCCTCCCCATGGCTACTCACTTTTCCCATAGAAAGATTACATAGGACTTAAACCTGTATAGATATTACATATCTGTCAAGGTTTGTCAACACAACTGCCCAAGTACTAGAAATGCTCTATGGAAACTGGCATTGGACCCAGTAGTTCAATCTCAATGGCTACAAGTTGTGGAGGGTGAGTAATCTCACCATTTATAAGACCTTACTTTTCAAATATCCCCATTCCCCCCAAAATAGAGTTTTGTAAAAGGGGGCACTTTTGAGTCCATAGGGATACACACCAGAAAACTCCTTCACATATGAATCTTTGTCACATTTTTTTTCTCTACATATGGGGTCTGGCCATATATACCTCCCATGTGTGCCCTTTTTCTACATCCATGTCTACTTCCATATCTCCATATATATGTCCACTCCTTCCAGGGATGGTTTATGTATTCATGGGAAAAGGTACCCCAAGTTTGTTTATGGGGGACTTTTTAATTGTTTTTTTTCTAATACGCCATTGAAATAAATATTCTTATTTGAATCAATGTTGTTCTCTAGATGATTAGCAAAAGTAAATACATGGGTGAAGACTTGTATATATGAACTCACAGAGTATATGAAACTTGGGGACCCACTGTGAGTTGGAGAGGCATTCCCAGCTTTCTCTCTTTCTTTCTATCCTTCTTCCCTTTTCTTCTCCCTCTTCCTCTCTCTCCCTTCTTAAATTCTCTATTCCTCCCTTATCTCTTTCATTCTCTCTTATTTCCTCTCCCCTTCCTCCCTATGAGTTCAGATTCATATAGAGCCAATAAGATCAGATTTACTGTTTTAGGGTCTTCAAAAATCTTCTGTTCCTAGCTTTCCCTTCATTTCTTATGTTAGTTCTGTGGGGATCAACTTCCATCTACTTAAATTATAATTCTCCTCTTGAATTATATGTTCCAGAGGTCCATTCAGCAGCCTCTCTGAGGATCCAGGGTTGTCTGCCCAAGTGTGGCTTCACAGTTGGATAAATGAGATGAGACACACTGTGCATTCAGCCCACGTACGCAGGCATCACACACAGTGCTCTGCCATAGTACCATGGTATATTTATTATATAGGTTTTTGGTAAACACACTCAATTCTCTATGTATGTGACATTCTACAGTTTGAGTGGATATTATCAAATCACCTAAACAACACTCTTGTGATGTTACTACAACAAAGAATTCTGTGATCATTTACTAGGTTTCTATAACACTCTGTGATAGATATGATTAATGTGAATAAAGCCATTTGTAGGTTAGTACCCCTTGATCTGCTGAGAGAATCATTGTGCTTTTGGTCAGCTTTCACTATCCATCATAATTGCTTGGGAGATGAACAACAAAACATATTCATATCTAGGTATGAGGACTTTAAGCAGACCAATTTTGGGGTTTTCCTCAATTTACAAGTTCTGTTTTTCTTGTGTTACTTTGAAATGCCTAGCAATGTTGCTTGGCTTCTGTTCCAACAAACTCATTCAAGTGTGGTAACTGTAGGACAAGATTCATTATAGTATTTATTGTAGGGCCTTGGAGTGTATCTTGTGCTTGAGAAAGGAGGGGTCATGGGCAGTAATCTTTGGACTTTTATTCTGTAAATGCACTCTTTTGGGGGTAATAACCTAGGGGGCTTAAAGTAGGGTATATATTTATTGATCCTATAAATATTTGCTCTCATTTTATTACTCCTGTATTAGGGAGAGAATAATAATTATAACAAGTCTACTAGTGAGGAAAATTTGGGGAAAGAAGTCACAAAGGAGGATGAGCAGGGGGCCCTCATTCTGGGGTCTGCTTTGATGACCTTCCTTCTTCAGACCATGACCTTGTGAATTGGTCGGGGTATGATGGCCTCCAGCAATATATTACCATCCAGGACAGGAGTTCTTAACCTAGGGTTCATGGACTTGAGAGAGAGAGAGAGAGAGAAAGAGAGAGAGAGAGAGAGAGAGAGAGAGAGAGAGAGAGAGAGAGAGAGAGAGAGAGAGAGAGAGAGAGAATTAATTTCTTTTGTAATCCTGTGCATTTTAATTTATGCATTTAAAACATTCTTCCCATAAGGAGTTCATCGACTTCACCAGACTACTGAAGGTGTCCATGGCACACACACACAAAATATTTAAAAGCCCATATTTAGGGGTAGCTAGGTGTCTAATTGAATAGAGAACTATACATGGATGTTCTGAGTTCAAATCTGACCTCAGAAATTTCCTGGCTATGTGATAATTAACTCCTAATGTTGAGCCCTTTCTACTCTTCTGCTTTGGAACCAATACATGATATTGATGCTAAGACAGAAAGTAAAGTTTTTTAAATTCACAGTTAGGGATAAATATTTGGTATGCATTTGTAAACCTGATCATAGATGACCTGGTGAGGGATTCAACTGTCCTGTCAGTTATAGCTAAAAGGAAGTATTTAAATACTGATGCTCAACTAGTGTTTGATAAACCCAAAGATACCAGCTTTTGAGATAAGAACTTGCTATTTAACAAAAATGCTGGGAAAATTGGAAAACAGTATGAGAAGAACTGGGTTTAGATCTACATCTACATCTATACTATATATGCCTATACCAAGATAAATAGTATAACTATCATATCTGTGGGAAAGGAAGGAATTTAAGAATAATCAAGAGATAAAGAGCATTACAAAATATAAAATAAATGACTTTGATTATATCAAATTAAAAAGGATTTGTCCAAACAAGACAAATGCAACCAAAATTAGAAGGAAAGCAACAAACTGGGAGAACATTTTTATAACAAAACTCTCTGACAAAGGTTTAGTGTCCCAAATATATAAGGAACTAAGTCAAATTTACAAAATATCGAGCCATTCCTGTGATAAAGGATGGAAAGGTGTGCAATTTGCAAAACTGTACAAAAACTGAAAAGTACAAACTTAGGTATGATTGACAGTGGCATGTGATCAAGGGTCACATGGGAACCTAAGTGGGAGGATCTGGGAAGATTCCAGCTTGCTGCAATAGACTTTTCTTCTGATCTCCTAACGAAGTCAAGAGGAAGGTCTGAAGAGGATATTCCCTGTGTTGAACTGAGGAAGGGTTCCTGTATCTAGCTGTTGGCAGCATTCAGTCTCACTTGGACATCAGTACTTGCTTGGACATCTAACAACAACAGATCCTGGCTCTAACTGGTTTTGGACCCCTGCTGTGATATTTGGGTATTCTGTTAAGTTCTTTTAGTTTAGTAACCTAGTTAGCATAGTTAGTTATTTTTTTAAATAAGAATAAGCATAAGTAAATCCCTAAGCCCTTATTCCTTTCCCCTCCAAAACAATAAAGTAGATTTTTATGTGTTTTTCCTCTTGTGTTTCTCTTATCCAAAAAATCCTATCTTAACATTCCCCGATGAACAAATGATAAAGGGACATGAATAGGCAGTTTTCTGATGAAATCAAAACTATCAATAAGCAGATGAAAATATTCTAAATCCTTCCTGATTAGAAAAATGCAAATTAAAACAACTCTAAGGTACCATCTTAAACCAGCAGGCTGGCCAATATGGCAGCAAAAGAAAGTGATAAATGTTAGAGGCAAAATTGGGACACTAATACACTGCTGGTAGAGTTGTGAATTGGTCCAACCATTCTGGAGGACAATTTGGAACTATGCTCAAAGGGCTTTAAAAGACTGTCTGCCCTTTGACCCAGCCATACCAGTCCTGAGTCTGTATCCCAAAGAGTTAATAAGGAAAAAGACATACAAAAATATTTATAGTTGCACTCTTTGTGGTGGCAAAAAATTGGGAAATGAAGGGATGCCCTTTGATTGGGGAATGGCTGAATAAATTGTGGTATCTGGTGATGATGGAACATTATTGTGCTGAAACAAATAACGAACTGGAGGAATTACATGTGAACTGGAACAAACTCCAGAAATTGATGCAGGGTGAAAAGAGCAGAACCAGGAAAGCCTTATACACAGAGACTGATACATTATCAAATGAAATGGACTTCTCTACTAGCAGCAATGCAATGATATAGGACAATTCTGAGGGACTTATGAGAAAGAACACTATCCATATCCATAGAAAGAACTGTGGGAAGAGAAACACAGAAGAAAAACATATGATCGATCACATAATTCAATAAGAATATGATTAGGGTTTTAATGTTAAAAGATCACTCTACTGCAAATATGAATAACATGGAAATAGGTTTTGAACAATGATATATGCATAACCCAGTGGAACTTGCTTGTCAGCTCCAGGAGAGGGGGGGGAAGGGGTGAGGATCATGAATCGTATAACCATGGAAAAATATTCTAAATTTTAAAAATTGTCTTCATGGACTGGAACAACCTCCAGGAAGTGATGCAGAGCGAGAGGAGCAGAACCAGGAGAACATTGTACACAGAGACTAATACACTGTGGTATAATCGAACGTAATGGACTTCTCCATTAGTGGCGGTGTAATGTCCCTGAACAACTTGCAGGGATCCAGGAGAAAAAAACACCATTCATAAGCAAAGGATAAACTATGGGAGTGGAAACACCGAGAAAAGCAACTGCCTGAATACAGAGGTTGAGGGGACATGACAGAGGATAGACTCTAAATGAACACTCTAATGCAAATACTATCAACAAAGCAATGGGTTCAAATCAAGAAAACATCTAATGCCCAGTGGACTTACACGTCGGCTATGGGGGGTGGGGGGGGAGGAAAAGAAAATGATCTATGTCTTTAACGAATAATGCTTGGAAATGATCAAATAAAATATATTTTTAAAAAAATTGTCTTCATGGAAAAAAGTGATGCTTTTTAGTTGCCTACTCTGTCAAGGACTCATAAGATGCATGTCCTTTCTCTTGATGAAGCATCAGAGGTTTAGGGCCTCTTCCTCACTTTTATAGGTTTACAGACTATTTTATCAGTTCACTGAGAGCTGATCAGTCTCCAAGAAACTGATTCATGCTAACCTTGCCCATGATTTATAGACCAAGATACCAACTTATTCATTTACCCTTCAATATAGATCATGAATGAGGGCCACTGTTAGTCATGTGAATATGACATGCTCTTCTGGTGGGTAATTTCTTTTAGGAGACCAAATCACAAAATGCAGGAAGTTGTTTGGTAAGCATAGAATTAGAGCAAAACTGCTGCCCTTCAGCCCTTTCTCATGACAAGCATTTAACAGTTTCCTTGATGACTTCTTTTCAGTGAGAGGATTAAAGGAGAGGGGGCATTTATTAAACACCTATAAGCACTTTACAAATATCTCATTTGAGCCTCACAAAAAACTCTCTAAGGTAAGTACTATTATTATTCGCGTTTTACAGTTGAGGAAACTGAGGCAGATAGTTAAATGATGCTCCCAGTATCACACAGTTACTAAATATCTGAGGCTGGATTTCAATTCAGGTCTTCCTGACTCTAGTTCCAGTGCTCTAGCCAAAGTGTTCTCTAGATGCTATGTTCTATAGTTTATGTCCTAAGCAAATGCTCTCTATTTCATGATATGATTCTAAATTTCTTGCAGACTTAGGAGATACTATAGTCTTTTCAGTAAGACATTTGCAAAACCCCTCCTGGAGCTGGGGAAGTGGGTAGAATATTATTCTACAAAGGACACCCTTTTGTGTTGATGTTTTCCATACATTAGCAATCTCATTTATACTCCTGGAAGGAGATACCCTGGTGTCCAGTCACTTAGGTGATGAAATTTCTCATAGGATATTCTTGCTTCTGATCATGGTTTGATTTCACTTTGATCCTTCAGGATCACTCCACAGATGTCATTCCAGTACAGTGGGCTTTCTGCCCCTGTTTTGCCCCCAGAATGGGGCAATTCCTTCAGAGTCCTAGGTCTATCTGGGTCTTGGTCTCCTAGTTCTAGAAGGATTGGGAAAACTTATCTGCCAAGAAGAAAGGAATAGGACTGGAAAGAGGAATGAAATACTATCAATAAGTGAAAAATTAGGATTAATTAGTTTAGAGAAAAGAAATGAGGTGTGTCCAAATAGCCATCTTGAACCTCGTTTAACATATTAAGTACAAGTTCATGAGTCAGAAGGTCTGGATTCTAGTGTGGCCTCTGGTACTCATTAGATTTATGCCTAGCAAACGACTTCTCCAAGCCTTGATTTCCACATTTGTAAAACAAGGATAATAATTTAATTGACAAGTACTTATTGAATGCTTATCTTGTACAAAGGCTATACTAAAACAATGAATGGCATACAAAGGAATATAAGCTGTGATTCTTGTCTTCTATGAACTCAAACTCTAGTAAAAGAGATAAGAGATAAAACAAAACAAAAAAAAAACCCTCTGTAATGCAGGGAAGCTTCAAGTAAATGAAAGACAAACCAAGCACTCCAAAATTTTCTAGGAGCTCAGAGGAGAAGGAGAATCCTTCCATACAACTGAGAAGAGTAAGGTCAATTGGATAGGAAAAACCAAAGAAAGCAGGAGAAAGGCAAAAGCAGGAAAGTCAAGGGAATTCATTTCCGCAAATTTATTCAGTGTCTCAAATTCAGGAAAAAGTTGTCAAAAATCACTTTTTAGTGGTTTTAGTAAATCTCTACCTGCAAAGGACCTTTATTTTCTGTCTTAGTAACAACTCTAAGACAGAAGGGCAAGGGCTAGTAGTAATAGTCTCTCGGTAACCGAGGATGACGATTGTCTTTGTGTGCTTTCATCTGTGATGTAGATGAGTGTGCACAAAAACACTTGTGCATGAAGGATATTTAAGTGGAAAAGTCGATGCACAGAGACAGTCCCACTCTCTCAGCTTTGGAAACCTGGGTCCAGTGGCACGAAAAGTCGTTACACCTAGGGCAAAGGCAAACAGGATTAAATGGCATGCCTAGGGTCACAGAGCTAGCAACCTTTTCATTTAAAGGGTAGCCCAGGAATGGCCACTGACCTGCCCATATAGACAGTAAAGCCTACAGATGTGGAGTCTGTATCCTTTTCCTCTTTCCCTTCATACTGATAGCCTTAGGTTTGTTTGTTTTTCCAGAGAGGAATCCAGCCATGGTTATTACCATAGTGATATAACTCAGACTCTCAATGTCCCAGGAATAACCTGGTGTGTGTGTAAAAGCACTCCTCCCTAATATGTACTACTATAGCTTCTAAGTCCTGATTACTGTACTTCTAATGAATACATCTTCAATCTTACTAACTTTGCTGAGTCTTAAACATAGAACATTTACTAAATGAGAGGGGAAAAGGTAAGAATGATCATAAAGTTTATTCAACAGAAAGCAAAAGCAGAAATTATCAAAATATAGCAGTTCATTTTAAAAGCTGGATCATATTCTTTCACTAATTCAGAGAATATTAATGGGGGTGAGTGGGCATACATTTAAAGAAACTTAGCAAGGAGACACAAGAGTAAGGAAAACCATATGCCCAAGGCAATTCATAATTTGGACAATAGAACTCCCACTCTTTAGAGAACAATTTAAAACTGAAGTTAATTTTTTTTTAAATAGCTTTTCCACTACTTTTAGGTCGCTGAAACAGTGCCAGGCTTTTTTTTTCTTTATGCATACAGCCACTTTTGTCAAGGTGCTGAGAAAGTGTTATGCTCTTTCAGTGTCAAACAGTTCCTTTAGTCAGGAGAACTGCCAAACTCCACACATATGCTCTAGGGCTCTGAGTGGTTTTTCTTCTTCTCAAAAAAGGTCATGTAGTCTTTCCCTACACAGCTTTCCAAATAAGAAGTGATTCTGTGTTCTCCAATCAGATTTTAGCCAGCACAGCTACCAGCAAAGCAGTTGTAAAGCCTGTCTTTCCCTTCTCTTTCTACCTCTCAGACTCCAGAGATTAAAAAAGGGCCACATTGGCAAACCTTGGAGAAATTTCATCTTTCAAGAGCAACACTACCTACCCTTCTTCAGTCAATCAAGTCTCAGGAAAGCAATAGTTCTCTTCCATTCAGCATGGTCCCAGAAAAACACCTGCAAAATGTATTTATATATCCAATATCTCTGTACTGCCTTCAGGAAGTCGCTCTCTTTGCCTCCTGTGTCTTCAGTCCCTGATGTCTCCTGTGTTCATCATCTTAATCTGATCATCTTCTTACCACTTCTACAGTTTCTAACATCTCAGATCAGTCATCACTCATAAAGAGTGGTCCATCTCTAGTTAGTGATGTAAAAAATACATTTCTTTACATTATAGTGACCCCAACAGTTCTTACATAATCATCATGCAGTTAACCAAACAGTTATTTTTCTAAGCTATAACCTTCAAAATTAAGGAGAAAAATTAAAAATTCTTCCATTCTATATTAGTAACAACTTGTAGCAACTCTAAGAAAGAAGGGCAAGGGCTAGACAAATGGGATTAAGTAACTTGTCCAGGGTCACACAACTAGAAAGTATTTCAGACCAGATCCAAATCCAGACCCAGTGCTCTATCCACTGAGCCACCTAAATAGTCCTAATTCATAATTCTGAAAATTCTCATATATAAATGAGCTTCAGCCATCTTCAACTATGATGCCTCCAGAGGACAGAGAGGAATGGTGCTACCCAGCTCTCAACAGAGAGAAGATTGACTAAATATGCAGAATGAGATGCATATTTTTGAACTTGATCAATAGGGGAATTTCTCTTGCATAACTATACATATTGGGTAAAAAAAAAGTTGTTTTTATTTTCCCTGAGGCAGGAGGAGGGAGAGGAAAAAATCAGTACTGATTTTTTAAAGTTAATTTAATAAAAAGCAAATGGATGGTGAAGTAGTGGACATAAACAGTATAGACACTGCCACATGAGTGGAGGAGAAATGAGATGGTTGGTTGAGGTTGGAGCAGGGGCTAAGGGAAATCTGAAAAATCTTTATTCAACATCTATTTGTGCATGTATGCTGCCTTGCTTTGCTGTGTGAGTCATTCAGATAGATCTAATTTCCTTCCTGGGGAAATCCCCTTACCTCAGGCTCCATTCTTGCTTGCCTTGCTTTTTTCTTTTTTTGGTGGGGGAGTGTGATAGGGATGGAAAGGATTCCAAGTTGTTTTCTCCAATAATTATCCCTTATTCCTGTGCTTCCACATTATAGAACAAGGAAACCTTTTCCCAAGTTACATATATCCTCTGTAGTGTTTTTTTCAAGAGATAACTATCTTCCTTATGTCCTCTTCTACAGAAGGGAAGTGGTCTTTACTGGGAGGAATCACTACAGTAAGTTAAAGAGCCAAATTTAGAAAAGGCAAGGGAAGTGAAGAAGTTCAGATCATAAGAAGGAAAAAAAAGAAGGCATCTCCCTGTGCGCAAAGCCAAAGCTTGATTTAGCAAAAAGTGGAAATAGAAGCAGGATTGTTCAAAAGTTGAGAGAGGTTCTGGTTATAAGGAGGAGATGACTAGAAGGAGTGTAACTGGTCCAGATGTCAGGGTACTGCCTGGAATGCCAATTTGAACTGGCATCAATTAGAACACTTTTTTGGTCCCTTGTCAAATTGTAGCTGAACTGGAAGGAAAAATAATTTGGAATTAAAAAGGGAAATCTCCAAAGAAAGTCCCAGGCAGGATGAAGCTGGGCTCTGGAATAGTACCATGTAACTATGTCATCCATGCCAGTTCTAGAAAAAAGCAAATCAAAGTGCCTACCCTCATTCCTTCCCTTTGGGGAGTTGAAGCTATTGGGGAGGACCAGACTATGTACACAAGGAATTAATCAACAGGGCTGAAGAAAGGGAGGGCCTCCATCTGGTATTACATAAAGAAAACGAGATAAAAGGCCCATATCACTGTGATTCTATCACTAGTGAGTGGGTGGGAGAGAACAGAGCCTGTCTGCCTGGCAATGACAGCATCTATATCCTTCCACACATAGCCCTGAAACTTCTTGTCCCCTTAGATCACTTTCCCGTCCAGTCTCCCTCAAGGCTGCTCTTCTTGTTCATTTAACCCACATTCAGCTACATAAGAAGCATTTGTCCCAGGTCCTACTTTTCTTAAGTGGTGACCATACCCATTTGCATAAAGTTTTTGCCCTTCAATGGGGTTTTCTTTTATTCTAAATGCTGAATGACTCTCTATTGGCTTCTGACTGACTAGTAAAGAGGAGAAATTGAAAAGGAATAAAGGAGCCAGAACTATGGACCCAAAGCTTCAGAGGATTGAAGGGCCCCTTCTCTCTTCCCTTTTCAGACCTAACTGATGAGAGAGAATGTGGTTCATGGGATAAACAAGGAGTTTCCTTTGGGGGCTACCCCTGAGAGCTCTGCCCATGCCCCTGATAGCATGAATCCCATTGGAGTCTCAATCATTTCAGGGTCCTCTTCCAAGCTGCCCTTCTCATCAGGAGTCTCTTTTTCCTACATTACTTTTGCACTTTATAGGATTCTAGCATGCTGGCTCTATTGAAAAAGGATGTTTACCTTAAAATATACTGGCTAGAACTGAGCAGAATTCAGAATTCATTCTCTCTTCCTTTGCTCAATCTCAGGTAGCCTTTCTCTTTGTCAAGACTACATTCCCCAGTAGTGAAATCTTCAATAGTGTGTCCTCCTTGTACCTTTGGGGACGATACCCCAATGACCATCCCTTTTCTCTGGTCGTGAGTCTCTGACTTTTGTGTTCAACCTCACCATCTACAAAATATCTTCATATCTTCCCTATTCTTAAAAATATCTTCATTTAAAGTGACAATTTATTCAATCATCCCATGTCCTTGATCTCTTTTAATGCTAAATTTCCAGGAGTAGTAACTTAACTGCCCTTATTTCCTCACTATTCATTCACTCATCCAGCCCTCTGAATAAAGCTACTTTCTCAAAGGGCACCAATAGCCTCTTTATTCCTAAATTCCATAGTCTTTTCTCAGTTCTCATCCACCTTGAAAATTCTTTTGAAAATATCTAATAGCTATAATCCACTCTGCCTAATTTCTCTGTACTTTCTCAATTTCCATAACACTGTTTCTCTCTCACTTGCTCTGTCTCTGCCTCTTTCTTTCCCTCTCTACATCTCTGTCTCTCTGTTTTTCTCTTTTGATTCTGACTGCTTCTTTTTGGGCTCTCTTATTGTTTCATTTTCCTATTCTGATCTTCTATATTTAAGTTTCTTACAAAGCACTCTCTCTCTGTCTCTCTCTCTGCTCTCTCTCTCTCTCTCTCTCTCTCTCTCTCTCTCTCTCTCTCTCTCTCTCTCTCTGTGTGTGTGTGTGTGTTCTCTCTCCCCTATCCCTGTCTGTCTTTGTCTGTCTGCCTCTCCTTCTCTTTGTCTCTCTCTCTGTCTCTGTCTCTCTCCATCTCTCTCTGTCTCTGTCTCTCTCTGTCTCTGTCTCTGTCTCTGTCTCTGTCTCTCTCTCTGTCTCTGTCTCTCTGTCTCTCTCTGTCTCTCTCTGTCTCTGTCTCTCTGTCTCTGTCTCTCTTTGTCTCTGTCTCTGTCTCTGTCTCTGTCTCTCTGTCTCTGTCTCTCTCTGTCTCTCTCTGTCTCTCTCTGTCTCTCTCTGTCTCTCTCTGTCTCTGTCTCTCTCTCTCTCTCTCTCTCTCTCTCTCTCTCTCTCTCTCTCTCTCTCCTCTATCTCTCCTCTCACTTGCTCCTATGGTAAGTTCCATGATTAACTCTATGTAGCTGAGGCCACCACCTATCTGTCCAAACCAAATCTCTGACTTGAATCTACTCCTATATTGAAAACAGTTGCCTAGACATTTCTACCTGCCAATCTACTTGTCACTCAAACTCAAGAGTATCCCAAGGGGAATTTTTATTTTCTCTTAAGTCTAGACTGCTAAGTAGTATAGTGGATAAACCCAGAGTCAGGAACACCTGAGTTCAAACCCAGTCTCAGACATTTACCAACTATGTGACCTTGAGTAAACTAATTAACTTCTGTCTGCCTCAGTTTCCTCAGCTGGAAAATGGGGATTATAATATTATTAACTTTCCAGAACTGTAGTGAGAATGACATGAGATAAAATTACAAAGTGCTTAAGATAGTGCCTGTCACATAGTAAATACTTAATAAATCCTTATTCATTTCAACCCATCCCATCCTTCCAATTTCCTCCTTTCTTCTGATGTCACCATCATCCTCCAAATCATTCAATTATAAAATCTGAAGAATCTCTCTATCCTTTCCCTCTCTTTCTCATACCCAACCCCATATCTAATCCGTTGTATAAGTCCTATTGATTGGCAGTTAGGTTGCAGTGGATAGAGTACAGGGTCTCAAGTTTGGAAGAAGACCTGAATTCAAATCTGGCTTCCAACACTTACTGGCTGTATGGCACTGGGCAAGTCATTTAACTCTGTTTATCTTAGTTTCTGCATCAGTAAAATGAACTGGAGAAGGAAATGACAAATCACTCCAGTATCTTTGCCAAGAAAACCTCAAATGGAGTCATGAAGAACCAGGCACAACTGGAAATGACTGAACAACAACTGAACTTGTTGATTGGCATCTCCCACATCTTTATACTTCTCCAATGTAATCATCATTTTAATTTGAACCCTTATCATCTAGAACATAAGAAACTCTTGAGGCCTCTCTAGCCAAACCCCCTCATTTTACAGAGGAAAAAACTGAAGGCTAGGGATGCCAAGTGACTTGTCTGAGGCCATATAATCATCAGATGTGAATTTCAACCCAGATCCTTTGACCATTAGAGTCCATGCTCTTTCCTCTTCACTCTGCTATTTCCTTAACTTGTGTGAGTTTTAGATGGTATCACATATCATAAATCTCTCCTCTCTTTCACCTATCCTCTATTCTCATAGTCATAGTCAAACTCAAATAGAAATAGGGCCACTAAACCATCTTGTGGATCTCTAGGGTTGCATATTTACTTAGAAAATCACACATGAACATTACTTACATTTTATTGCATTTTAAAATTAAATATCTCCCAATTATATTTTAGTCTGGCACAGGCAGCACTAGAGAGTGCTGCTGGCTACAGCCATATTTGATCCCTTTCCGAGACTGGCAAAATAATCTTCATAATGGATGGGAGGGATGGGGTGCAACCATTTCATCAGTGACATTCTTACTGGTCAAGTCACCCTTTGTGATTTTATTTACTTAAAAACTATTACTGTAATGGACTTCTCCATTAGTGGCAATGCAGTGATCCTGAACAACTTGGAGGGATCTATGAGAAAAAACATCCACATTCAGAGGAAAAACTGTGGGAGCAGAAACACAGAAGAAAAACAACTGCTTGAATACATGGGTCGAGGGGATATGGCTGGGGATGTAGACTCTAAATGAACATCCTAATGCAAACACCAACAACATGGAAATTTGTTCTGATCAAGGACACATGTAATATCCAGTGAAATTGCGCATCGGCTGTGGGAAGGGTTGGGGGAGAGGGGAGGGAGGGAAATAATGTGATTCTTGTAACCAAGGAATAATGTTCTAAATTGACTAAATTAATTCAAAAATTTTTAATTTTAATTTAAAAAAACTATTACTATGTCCCCTTGCTAACCATATGGTATAATAAATAGAGCACTGAATTTGGAGTCAGGAATAAATCCAAATTTCGCCTCACATACTTACTAGCTATATGCTTCTGGGCAAATTTCTTAAATATCTTTCTGCCTCAGTGTTTCCTTTTCTACAAAATATGGAGAAATCACTACCTACTTCAAAGATTTTTGTGGGATTTAAATGAAATAATAATTTTGCAAACCTTTGATGCACAATATAAATGTTACTTATTCCTACTTCCTCATATAACACATTAGAGATTTGTATTAATATTCATAAGAGATGGTTCAAAGCATCACTTGATGATGAAAATAGACCACTGTAGAGATTTTGAAGAATATGTTCCATTTTCCATCTCTGTATTGACTTCCTGCTAATTTCTTCCATAAATGCTCTTGGGACGATAGAGCTTTATTGGGTCTTATGTCTTCATCTCAAAATGTCTATTAAATCAACATCCTCTCTACCACTTTTTTTCCTGTTTTCTGAAGCAATACTTATTGTAATCTTCTGACATCCTTTCCCAGAGTGTTTTACAAATCACCTTATATTCAAAATGTACTTCTTGACTTCCATCTATATCTACTTGCCAAGGCTATCAATTTGTTTTGTTGTTGTTGTTGTTGTTGTTGTTGTTGTTGTTGTTGTTTAGTAAAGTACATTTTGGGTCCTGGTGACCCTAGGTCACTGCTCTGCATTGGTTAACATTTAACAGTTAACAGAGCTGATAATCAAGGTTGATATCTTTGCCTTTTCCATTTCCCATTTTTGAGCACCAATGGTTTGTTTGAATAGGTCAGCTTAAAACTGTTACAGTTGTACACAGTGTATAATTCTCATCCTTATCCTTTTAACCCCTTCTAGCTGGATGTTGATTTTTGTTTTTTCTAATCTCCCAATTTATTAGCATTACTGGTCTGACTGCACACAGACCAATTATTATGTTTTAACTGCCAGTTGCTTCCTGTTTGTTAAGGTGTCATTAATTTCATTTCTTATGATTTTGTTTGGTGCTAACTGCTATGCCCAGAACTTTTTGAATCTGTTCTTCAAGAAAGCATTTATGGGTGGGAGGCAGGGAGGGAAAGAACATGAATCATCTAACCATGTAAAAATATTCTAAATCACTTAAATAAATAAACTTAATTTAAAAAACAAAAAAGTAAAAAAAAGAAAGTATTTATGGTGTATAGTCAAAAGTCTTCTTGTAGTTTACAAACCTTTAAAAAATTTTTTATTTCTTAAATCTCAACCACATTTTACAAGGTATTTCTCACCATTCTCACTCCTTTTGCATTAAAGTTTCAAAACATCTATTTGTTATTGGTTGGATATTGATGTAGCTTAAAGGATGCTATGAAGTTACTCAAGGAATTTCTCTGTCTCCTTATACTCAGCAGCAGATGCTGGTTGATAAGCTTTAAATATCTTTATGGTCCTCTGTTTGCTTTTGTTAATCATGAGCACTGCAGAATGAGATAGCCAAGCATTCCATGAAATTATGTTTCTTATTAGCTTTGTGGGGATGGTGAAACCAGTCCTGCCAATTCCTTTCTTTGGCTCTCCAAGGAGAACCTATGGGGATAGCCATCTTTTCTGTTACAACCTCCTTTTATCCTTTACTTTCATTTAATGAGAATGTCCTTAAAGTGGACTGCAGTCTTAATGTGAGTCAACAGTTCAACATGGAAGTAAACAAAAAAAAAGCTTCTTTAAGAGAGGTATAGTCCTAACAATGAGGGGCATGACAGTCCCCTGATCAGATCTCATCTAGAGTACTGTTATGTTTTGGGGAATCACATTTTAGGATGGACAATTAATCAACAGGACAGCATCTAGAAGAGGAGGAGGAGAAAAGTAAGATGATTCAATATGAAGATCTGTTGATAGAAATGGACATATCTTAGTCTTGAGAAGATAAAAATTTTGACCTCTTTCATGATGGCTAGATAGGGAAACATGGCAAATAAGATCAAATACTTGAAGAACTGTCATGTGGAGGAAGGATTAGACTTGTCACACTTGGTCCCAGAGGACAAAACTGGAAGCCATAGGTAGTAGAGAAAAGTATTGATTGAGACTGGGCAGCTATGTGGCATATTGGATAGAGTGCTGGGCTTGGAATCAAAAAAGACTTATTTTAATGAATACAAACCCAGCCTCACAAACTTACTATCTGTGTAACCCTGGGTAAGTCACTTAACCGTATTTGTTTCAGTTCCTCATTGGTAAAATGAGCTGGAGAAAGAAATGCCCAACCACTCCAGTATCTTTACCAAGAAAACCCCAAAATGAGGTCATGAAAAATTAGGCACTACTGAAATGACTGAACAACAATAATAGATTGAATCGATTTAAAGAAGACTTATGAACAATCAGGACTGTCCCAAAGTGGAATAGGCTGCCCCTTATTGGAGGTCTTCAAGATAGGACAAGGGACAGCTATGTGGATACTTTATAGCTGTGTGACCCTGAGCAAGTCATGACTCCAACTGCCCAGCCTTTACCAGTCATCTGTGTTAGAACTAATTCTTAGTATTAATTCTAAAACCGAAGGTAGGGTTTTAAATCAACAATGGGAGCTGCTAAGCAATACAGTGGCAAGAACACTACTGGAATTAGGAAGATCTGAGTTTCATTCTGACCTCAGACACTTCCTTGCTGTGTGACCCTGAGAAAATTACAACCTCAATTTGCCTCAGTTTCCTCATCTGTAAGGGAGCTCATAATAGCACCTGCCTCCTAGGGTTGTTATGAGGATCAAATGAGATAATAATTTGTAAAGCACTGAACACATAGTTCTGGCACATAGTAAGCATGACATCAGTGTTTGTTTTTAACACTTTTACTATTCAAGCCATTTCTAGAAACACTGTTGCTTGGATGCTTTAGGAGGGATTCTTGTTCAGGTGACAAAGTCCAAATGAGCACAAGAACAAGCAAGTGGAAGAGAAATAAGCTCTGCTTTCTCTCTTTATCATCAGCCTCTACATTTTAAAGATGGCCCCATGGGGTTTTTTTAGTCTTCTACTTTCCTCATTAGAGCAGAAATCAAGTGGATGTTGTACTTCTCTTCACTTTCCTAACCATTGTTAGCTCATCCTTAAGTCTAGCACTCTTGTCTCTATTCTGCCAGAACCATGCCACAGTTGGTGCCTGACACATGCCCATCCATCCAACTGCCATTTTCTGGACCTTATCTGCAAGGCCCAAGACAACCACTGTCCCCCTTCGGCACCCACTCTAAAGACCAGAGCTCCAGTATCAAGGCTGCTACTTTCTGAAGAGAAATGCAATCAGCTCTGGGGGAAAGGTGAGAATTGCAGGAGAGGGACTGTGCCCTACATTCTTGCTGGCAGGAATAGTGCCATTTCCAAGTGGATGGCATTAGAGAATATAGTGTGAGCCAAGTTTCCATTGGCTGCTGAAAACAAGAGAAAGCCAGCAGATCTAGGAGGTTTTCATAATTGCTGTGTGTTATGTTCGGCTAGATGGCATAGTACAGTGATGGCAAACCTTTTAGAGACCAAGTGCCCAAACTGCACCTTCACACTGCATGTGAGCCTCCCCCTTACCCCAGACAGAAGAGGGAGTTCTCATTGAGCTGCTGGGCAGAGGGGTGGGTGATGGGAGAAATGTCCTCAGACATGAGTGGAGATGGAAAGGGGAGCAGCCCACTCTGGCACACATGTCATAGTTTTGCCAACATGGGCATAGTGGATAAGAGTGTTGGGACTCAAGTCAGACAGACCTAATTCCAAATCTGGCCTTAGACATTTACTACCTGTTTGACCCTAAGCACCTCACTTAACCCCATTTGTCCCAGTTTCCTCACCTATAAAATGAGCTGGAGATGGAAATGGCAAATTATTCCAGTATCTTTGCCAAGAAAACCCCAATGGAATCCCAAAGAGTCAGACACAACTGGATAAGTCCCATTTAGCCCCAAATGATTCCCCAAAAATATTTTCTATCTCTCTCTGCTTTTATATACTTAATTTATGCTAATGATGTCAGGGGTCTCCCTCTTGCTTCCACATTTACATTTCTGGGGTCCTTGGGGTTATTTAGTTAAGAGTTCTTAGCTCTTCCCCATTTTCTCTACTCCCTAATTCTGAATCATTGCAGTTACAGGGGAGTATTCTCAACTCCTATGGCTTCTCCTTTAACTCTGCTTTAGCAGTAACAAGGCACTATAACTGTTATTCTTGGAACAGAGAAGAAAAAAAAAACAAATATAGATTTTCACTTAAAAGTAGATTGCCTATTTTCACAACATGTTAGAGCCAGAGGGCTCTTAAAAACAATTTAATATAGTCCCACCTTTCCCAATTTTACAGGTAAGGACATCAAGGTTCATCAAGGTAAAATGGCTTACTTCTAAGTTATACTTACTAGTAAATAATAGAAATGAAACTTGGGATTTCAAAAATGGTGCTTTCCTCTACAGAAGTGGTGTCAAACTCAAATAAAAACAGATTCCTGTGGGTCACATGCTGACTTAGAAAACCCACAAATAAACAGTATCCATGTCATGTTGTATTTTTACTTATTTTGCCAAATATTTCCTAATCAATTAAACTATTATCAGCAAAACAAGGTTCCAAGATAACCCCAAAGAAATCATGATTTAAAAAATTATGTAGCCAAAGAAGAAACTATTAGAATCTGATTGCAGATCAAAGCACACCAACCTTTACTTTACTTCCTTCATGAGTTTTTTTATTTTATATGTGATATGTGTCTTCAGTCACTACATGGGGAATATGGAAATATATATTGCATGAAAGCACCTGATATTACCTATATCAGACTAGTTACCACTTTGGAGAGGGAGCAAGAGGAAGGAAGAGAATATGAATCACAAAATGTCAGAAAAAAATGTCATTGTCATTTGTCAAAAATTGTTTTTACATGTAATTAAAAAAATAAAATTCAATTAAAATGTTTCCTAATTATATTTTCATCTGAGTCAGTCCACACTTGTATTTTTGATCAGTGTTTGCAGTGTTCTAACTGCTTGAAGCCCCATAAGTGGCTGCAAGTTTGATAGCTTTTCTCTACACCATGCTTTATCCCATCAGGAAAGTAGGAAGAGGAATGATGAAGCAGCAAGTGGATTAAACTAGCCTTCTGGATAGCTGACAGTCTGCTCAGGTAAGTAGAATTAGGTAAGTGGACAAACAAAGGTAGTTCAGGAGCTCTTCCTTGAAGATGAGGGATCAAGGCAGTTGGGAACATTTGCGATTTGTCTGAATGTCTTAAGCTAATGGTGGAGGAAGCAGAAAGATCATGGTGAAAAGTCAATTGGTGTTGGAGGAGTGACTGAGGTGTCCTTCCTTCTAGAGGATGTGGTAAGAGCATCTGCTATGACTAGAAATCTTCTGCCAACTAAGCTGGACTACTTTTTCCCTAAAAAAGCAATGAATGCATCCATAACTCTCTTAGTTGGTCTAGGGGACTAAGCTTTAAAATTTGACACAGCTTCCTGAGTGCTTATAGCATAAAAAATCTCAGTCTAGAATAAAAGTAAGGTAGTACTCCTCTGGTTTGACATACCCTTCTGAAGAAGCATAGCACCATGGCAAATGTGAACATGGGAGGAGTAGCACCTACCTGAACCTATGCTGTATCTGCGCTGGAAATCTTTTCCATGTTATTGTTGAGTAAATTTCTTTTTTGATAAATGTCAGATGTACTCCAATTGGTTCATTTCTTCAAATTCACTGTTTTATCTTCTCACTATGCTACCCCTTCAGAGAATGATGGAGGGAGCACTTGGAGCAAAGACCACTCATGATCCATATTGCCCTAGTATCAAGCTTCCATTAAGTCTCTAAGTTTATAATCGTGATAACATGACCAGAGCCAACAGTAAGGGAAAAAATACCCATTATTTTCACAGCATTGGTATCAGGTTATCACATACTGTTACCCTGACAACCCCATTTTCAGATTCCTGGGACACAACAGATGTTCCTAGCTCATTTGGAGACGAGTAGGGTCACAGGTAGGGATGGAGGGCTGTGACTAAAAATAATGCAAGGATATACTTTGGGGAAATTGGGAGATGGAGATAGGTGGACACTAAAGCAAAAATCCATGAAGCGAGAGGCTGAAACTCTTTTAAAAGGTTGTAGGTGAAAGAAACTATCAAGTTGCAAATGAATTCACACTCAAACTCTTCTGAAGGGTTATCTAGAACAAATGCAGCAATTGGTCAGAGACCTGGGAAGCAGAATTGGGCAATTGAATGTGGTTCTTTTCCCCAAAAAGACCAAGAAGGTAACAAAATGTCCAACAGTCATGCCCTTGGCATGCTCAGGAAATTGAGGTCACAGGGCATCAGCTAAGAAGACATCTATACCAAATCAGAGAATGGCTCTGCCTTTCAATGGTAATATCATTCCTAAGGTCTGAGAAACAAGAGTTCTGGCAGCATCTCCAATGCTATAAATACCTCTGCACTGTCCCAAAAGAGAATGAGCCAGCCAGGTTTAGGGGGATTTAGGCAAGAGGAGAGGAGAAAGCTCTTTCTACATTGATTGACACTGGGAAGTCTACAGTAGGGCCTGATAAGACTACAAAGGTACAGAGAAGGAAAAGCACAAGACCAAGGTGTCCAGACTGGATAACTTTCTCAGGTGGCTAATAATAATGTTTTGTGACCATCTACCAGAACACAAAGAAGCATCTACTCCATAAGGGGTTAGAGATTGAAATGCAGATTTAGGAGGTTCACACTCTGATAATAAACTTCATACATGTGACATAAAACATGGGCTAATTTCCATGTGTCTAGTCATATGAAATCACAGTAGTCTGTTGCTTCAAGCAATGACCTAAAGTTTGGGCTTTATTTTTAACCACCTGGGCTAATTGTTTCCCCTGAATATAGTATCACATTTGGCTTACCTGGTTTCTTAGCCTGGTATCATGCTATCATTCAAGTTCCCTTGGGAAATCATGCTCTCCTAGTACATAGATAAGTAGGGCTGTCTAGGAATTAAAGTTGAGTGCCAGTTCCTGGGCAGGACACCTGAGAGCTGAAATAAGGACACTAGAATGGCTTCTTTTACTCTGACCTTAGTCCTGCCTCCAGAAAGAGTGAGTAATGGAATTTTAACTCTTGTTCAGAAAATTCAGCTGTAAAAGATGCTGTTTGGAAGCCTCTATGTAGCTTATTATATAAAGGAGTCAATCCCTACCCAGAAAAGAGATTCTTTGAGGTGATAAGGAACCTTTTTGGCAGATTTGCTTCCTAGAGAACAGGTCAGTCTATTAATGGGCATCTCCTCCATGAAACCTTCCTTGATTTTCTCCTCCCATTGGGGATGACTTTTCTCCCTTGAATTTTTCCTAGGACTTTCTTTTACAATTCTTTAATGCAACCACAGTGCATTAGTTCACCTTATGAGTGCCTATAAATAAATCTGATGCTTCCAATAGATTGTAAGTTCCTTGAGGACAAGAAAAGGGTCCTATCTCAACTTCACATCTCCCATAGGTATCTGTGATGGTATTCTACAAGCTATGGCTGCTTACTAGATATTGTCTCCCAGTTGTGTGTGATAATAATTTTAAGAATAGTTTAAATACTACAGCACCCATCTATCATCATTCAATCCATATTCGTCCTTCTGTATTTATTTTAATGTCTGCAGTCCTCTTTTATCCAGGCATCCTTCCTTCCCCCATATCTCTACTCCTCTAATAGCTGGTGGCCCCTGAACCTTTCCTCCTCTGACAGTGCCATTTTCTACCTCTTTAATGCTTGTATGCAGTCACATTTTGTGAGCTAGTGGTGCTCCTTCAGCTCCTGACAACCTATGCTATGGATTCACAGGCTTTTGTCAAAGGAATCTAGGAAATAGCATGTTTCAGCACCAGGCACCATACCACACCACACCACACACACACACACACACACACACACACACACACACACACACACACAGGAATACACACAAGCTGAGGATTGAGGATCAGCCTTGGTGGGAGAAGCGGTCTTGCTTATTTCATTCACAAATGGCCTGGGGAGACACAGTGGAGATGGAAAATCTGACTTATGAATTTTTCAACAGTACTTGGGCTTTCTCTTCAGACAAGGAAGATCATCTTTAAGGCTGAATTTTTTAAATAACCCAATGGACCCTGACCTGATTTCATTTGGATTTTATTCTCTGGATTTCTTCCAATGTGGGGAAGAGAAAGGGAGGGAGATTGTCTGAAGGAGATGAATACAACTGTCAAAGTCACTGTCAGAGTCCAGAGCTCTGCTGGTTATAAACCTTCCTGTAACCTGTGAGAATTCTTCTCACACAATGCCTCCCACTCAAATTTCCAACCCCCACAGTCTCTCCCTATTCCTCACTCCCACATACAAAGTCTTAGCCCCACAGCCCCACAACCTGTGCCTAAAATCTAGAGTTTAGGGAGGCCAATCTGGTTCCAGATAGCCCAGAGAAGGAATATAAATTCCTTGAAGGCAGGGGCCATCTCCCATATGTATTTGCACCCCCATTTCCTGGCAGAATGCCTGGAATACAGTAAGTTCTTAATGACCAATTAATTCCCTTGGCACTATTCTTCCTATTTGCTACCTAATTTATGAGTCAAACATCCTGACTTTGAGTCTTGGTACACTTATAAAATCATAAGATTTAGAGCTCTAAAGGACCTTAGCATTCCACAGGGGACACTTCCTGAAGGAAGCAGCACCAGAGCTGGGACGCTTCCATAGAGGGAGCATGAGATTTGGAGGCTGAGGCCATAGTTTCAAATCTGACTGCTCCTTACAACTTGTGTGACCTTGGATAAGTCACTTCACATTGCTGAGCCTCAGTTTCCCTATATAAGATGAAGCAAGGCTAGATAATCTATACAATTTCATTTACCTCCAGATCTGGTGAACAGGTACAGATATGGGGAATGGGACAGGGAAGAACAACTCATTCATGGAGAATGGCATTTAAGAAAGCATGGAGGAGACAGATAAGTGACTCAGGAAAAATAGTACCAGGTCTGAAGTCAAGAGGTCCAGGGTTCAAATCTGGCCTTAGATATTCATACCTGTTTGAGTTTGGGTAAGTCACTTAACCCCATCTGCCTATCTCTTACCTTTCTGTCTTGATGAAGAAAGGGAGGAAGGAAGGAAGGAAGGAAGGAAGGAAGGAAGGAAGGAAGGAAGGAAGGAAGGAAGGAAGGAAGGAAGGAAGGAAGGAAGGAAGGAAGGAAGGAAGGAAGGAAGGAAGGAAGGAAGGAAGGAAGGAAGGAAAAGAAAGATCATAAGATGTAGAAGAGGACAGGGTATGCTTAAGGATCAATTAGTGATCAGACCAGTCTGGTTGGATTAAAAAGAAAAAGAAGAATGGAAGGAATTATGGCTTGTAACATAAAGATTAGACCAAGGTGAAGAAGAGCCTTTAATGCTGGACAAGGGGAAGAATAGATAGTTCAATTAATCATCTGTTGATTTAAATGGACAAAGCTCAGTGTACTTGATTGTGACAATGAAAAGTCAAATTGAACTTCAATCAGTTCTGCCCCCTCTCAGATTTCCAGGACACAATGAGGATGTGGGCTGGATTTTGATTTCTATGACTTGTTATGAACAAGCACATGTACCCTATAGGTCCCACCAAAACTCCATACTTATGAAAATATTTTGTTTATGCTGTTGGGGTAGGTAGGGATGAGTAATGGGCTATAGGCAAGAAAAAGAATCAGAGCCTCTAGGCAAGGAGCTGGACCATTTGAATCTAATGCCAATATATAATATCAAAGGCTAATGAGAAAAGTGCAAGTAGTGGAAATTTCAAATAACTAGGAGTCATAGAGGCAGACAGATAAAAGTCAAGAGCCCAAAAGAAAATCTAGAACCTAGACAAAGATGTCAAGTAGTAGGGGTGAGCTGCCAATGGTGTTTAAATTCAATTCATGAAAAATTTATTAAACATGTACTATGTTCAAGGCCCCATGGGAGACATGAAGGTTAAAAATGACAATTCTTGCCCAAGGGAGTTGATGATTCTGCTGTACTCTATGCTGCTCAGGCCATATTTGAAGAGTTGCATCTAGTTTGGAATGGCTTGTTATAGGAAGGACATTGACAAACTGGAATGCATCCAGAGGACAGTGACTAGGATGGTGAGAAAGATGGGGATAACTTAAAGGAAGTAAAAGGCAGAATAGTAAGGACACAGAACTCATAGTCAAAAGCGATCTAGGCCTAAATCCCACTTCTGACATTAGCTAGCCATTCTCTTAGTCTTGTTTTCCTTAAATGTAAAATGAGATGTGACCCTGGGCAAGTCACTTGACCCCCATTGCCTAGCCCTTACCACTCTTCTGCCTTGGAGCCAATACACAGTATTGACTCCAAGGAGGAAGATAAGGGTTAAAAAAAATGTAAAATGAGAACAACCCCCATAGTAGATATATTATATCACATAAATACATCATAAGAGTAATTCAGTAGGCCTGTCTGGACTACTTGCCTTTGAAGGTTGAATACCAAGAAAGGTATTCCTGCAGGTTCAAGGTATTCTGTGTATTCATACTCCTAAAACTAAAACTTATGAGGCCCCACCAGTGCACTTAACTTTTATAGACAGTAGATACAATTAGCTCAAAATAAAGGCATTACTGAGATGGAGAATATTAACTATAGCATAATTTTCATCTTTTTCTAGGGATCTAGGGAATATTTTCCCATAGGTACACACAGCATCACTGAAAAGAGTTGTTACTTGGTGTACTAGTACAAAGGACTATACAGAGAGTATGTGTGATTGAGGCAACTTACATCTCCAACATTTTAACCTGGTTCTGCTGATTTGTGGGCTTAATGTTGTCTGTAGGTGGCATGTTTGACACCTCTGCTCTAAATGTACATGTTTGCTACAACTTGGAACATTCCCATCCTGACACTAATGCTGTGGTATTAAATGTTTCTTGCTCAAAACATCCCCAATTGGAGATTGGGAAATCAAAGGTCAAATAGAGAGACATGAAATGCCTCCCACATTCAATTAGGTGCCAAATATTGTTAATTTTACCTCCCTTATATATCTTGCATCTATCCTTTTCTTTCTTTCTTTCTTTCTTTCTTTCTTTCTTTCTTTCTTTCTTTCTTTCTTTCTTTCTTTCTTCCTTCCTTCCTTCCTTCCTTCCTTCCTTCCTCTCTCCCTTTCTTTCTTCCTTCCTTCCTCTCTCCCTTTCTTTCTTCCTTCCTTCCTCTCTCCCTTTCTTTCTTTCTTCCTTCCTTCCTCCCTCCCTTTCTTTCTTCCTTCCTTCCTTCCTTCCTTCCTTTCTTCCTTCCTTCCTTTCTTCCTTCCTTCCTTTCCTCCTTTCCTTCCTTCCTTTTCTTCTTTTTTCTTCCTTCCTTCCTTCCTTCCTTCCTTCCTTTCTTTCTTTCTTTCTTTCTTTCTTTCTTTCTTTCTTTCTTTCTTTCTTTCTTTCTTTCTTCCTTCCTTCCTTCCTTCCTTCCTTTCTTTCTTAATTACTTTCTTTCTTTCTTTCTCTACCTACTGTCTTAGTCTAGATACTAAGTACTGATTACAAGGCAGAAGAGAAGTAAGGGCTGGTGATTGGAATTAATTAATTAAAATGACTTGGTCAGGGGTCACAAGCTAGGAAGTATCTGAGATCAGATTTGAATCTAGGAGCTCCCATTTCCAAGCCTGATGCTCTATCTACTGTGTTACCCAGCTGACCTGACATCTCCTTCTTTTCTGTTCACATGACTTCTACTCTAGTTCAGGTCTCTATCACCTTTCACCTTAACTATTACAATAACCTTCTAATCGATCTCCTTATATCAAATCTCTCCTCTATCCAGTTCATTTTCCACACCACAACCACATTGATATTCCTAAATCTGACTATGCCTCTTTCTTCTTTAAAAAAAAATTCCAGTGCCTCTTTTGTCTCTTAAATAAACTAAAAACTCCTCTGGATTTTAAAGCCCTTCACAAAGGCAGCTCCAGGCTATCTTTTCTGGCTCTCTTCTCAACTCACAGGACATCAAACTCCTCAAAGCTTTCTACTGACCTGAGTGCTGGTTCTGCTCTCTGCTGGTCACAGGGTCTCCATTAGCTCTTTTGCAAGATGTCTTGGCTGGTGTAGGAAAGGAGAGGGATCATTACAGCCATAAGGCTCATTGCTTTCCTTCCCACACTCTGTATCCCATTTTTGCTTTTTTATCCCCAGCCCCTAGAACAGCACCTGACCTATTTGTAAGTTCTTAATAAATATTCACAATAGATATGAACAGGGCAATGGAAGGATCCATGATGAGCTTAGGATAGACTACAGACATTCTCAGGGTTGGTCTGTGCTCAAGAAGAGACAACAGAGATTTCACTAAGATGTATTCACAGAAAAGGAAATGAACTTGTCATGTGGTAAGAGTAAAAGATAATCTATAGATAACCACAATGCTTTACCAATAGCCACAAAATGTAAATTTTAAAAAAAGACCTAGAATAAGCACCTCTAACACACTGAGTGGGAGAACTATGGAAGAATATCAGCAAAACCTGGGTGGAGGCGACAGGAAAAGTACTCTACAAATGGATGGTATAACACCACAACCCTCCACTCTTTATTTATGTTGATGAGATTAGGACAGAGCCACAACTAAGGTAGGGCTACTGGACTTTGTCTCTGGATACCAAAATTTGAAGGATGCTAAAAGGAAGTAAAAATAACTGAATTTAGCACCTTAGCAGGATTAATTGGTAAAAATAGGAAATTATTGCTGGTTAAATATCACATTTATCTTTGTGAATTCCCCATCTGCCACAATTCCCCCATGGCTTGTCCATATTTTAATTGAGGTGAGTAAATCCCTTTCACCTCTCAAGGTCTGAGGTCCAAAGTTCCCTGGACTACTCTAAATTTAGGCAGTTAATTTTCAAAATCTGTTAAGAGATGTAGTTTAGGTTTGTTTCCCCTATTTTATAGAAGAAGAAACTAAAGAGGAAATGTTGCAACTCACATAATATTACACAGAGCCCAGGCTACCTCTATCTTGGTCCAGAGCTTTTTTCCTCACAGAAGGTACTGATCTTACTTTTCTCTAAGTTTTTCTTCTGTAAAATTGGTGTCTAAAATAGTTTTATATACCAGTGAATCTGTGATTGAATCAATGTGGTTATTCCCTCCAGTGACACAAATCACAACCCATTCAAGTCTAACGAGACCACAGAGACTTTTGCCCCATCTGCCCACAAGTCCTCCATAGGGGGTCCATCCAATAGACAGCAGGACTTCCTCTCAAGTCATTAAGGGCAGAACAGAGATGTCTTTCTTATATTTGCTCCCTCCAAAGGACAAGGATATGCTACTCCTTACCCCGCCCCTTTTAAAATACATACATATAAACCTTGAAAATAAGACTATGAATAAAATATTTCTAGTTCTCAATATCCCTGCTGCTGTTTTTTTATTTTTAATTTGAAATTTTTTATTTAGTCAATGATTTAGAATATTTTTCCATGGTTCCATGATTCATGTTCTTTCCCTTCCCTCCTCATACCTCCTCCCATAGCTGATGTGCAATTCCACTGGGTTTTACATGTATCATTGATCAAGACCCATTTCCATATTATTGATATTTGCACTAGGGTGATTGTTTAGAGTCTATATCTCCAATCATATCCCCATCTACCTATGTGACCAAGCAGTTGTTTTTCATCTGTGTTTCTACTCCCATAGTTCTTGCTCTGGATGTGGAAAATGTTCTTTCTCATAAATCTCTCAGAATTGTCCTGAATCATTGCACTGCTGCTAGTAGAGAAGTCCATTACATTCGATTGTACCTCAGTGGATCCATCTCTGTATATAATGTTCTCTTGGTCCTACTCCTTTTGCTTTGTATCAATTTCTGGGGAGGTCGTTCCGGTTCACATGGAATTCCTCCAGTTCATTATTCCTTTTATCACAATAGTATTCCATCACCAACATATACCACAATTTGTTCTGCCATTTCCCAATCAGAGGGCATCCCCTCATTTTCCAATTTTTTGCCACCACAAAGAGCACAGCTATGAATATTCTCATACAAGTCTTTTTCCTTATTATCTCTTTGGAGTATGAACTCAGCAGGGCTATGGCTGGATCAAAGGGCAGACCGTCTTTTATCTCCCTTTGGGCATAGTTCCAAATTGCCCTCCAGAATGGCTGGATCAATTCACAACTCCACCAGCAATGCATTAATGTCCCAACTTTGCCACATCCCTTCCAACATTTATTACTTTCCTTTGCTGTCATGTTAGCCAATCTGCCAGGTTGTTTTGATTTGCATTTCTCTAATTATAAGAGATTTAGAACACTTTTATGTGCTTATTGATAATTTTGATTTCTTTATCTGAAAATTGCCTATTTGTGTCTTCTGTTTTTTTGTGATTTATTGAATATGCACTAATTAATTAACCAACCAATATTTTAAAATATATGTTATGTGCCAGGCACTGGACTCATTACTGGAAACATAAAAACAAAAATGGAGCAGTCTCTGATTTTAAAAAGCTTATGTTCTATTATGGGCAAAAATGGAATATCTATATACATATGCTGAGTGTCCTAAAAGTTTTAGTATAGTTCTTAAGTTTTAATAGTTTAAAATTTCATTATTGTCTAGTTCTTTTCTTTAAAAAGAAAAAGAGCATTCAGAAAGATGTAATCATAGAGAATGCTTATTTTTTCAAGGTATCAACATTTAAAACTGCACCAAGAATTTGGGGGCCCTATATACACAATATATAGTACATACACATATAGTGGAGGAGGAAATGGCAAACCACCCCAGAATCTTTGCCAAGAAAACCCAGAATGAGGAATGAGGTTATGATGAGTCAGACATGACTGAAAAATGACCAAATAACAAAATGCATATATAGAAAAAATCAAAATAAATACAAAGTAGATTAGGAAAAAATCACTAAAAGTCTTGCAGTGTGTGGGGGGTGTATGAAGAGAAGAACCAGGAAAGACTTCATATAAAAAATGGCGTTAGAAGTAAGCAATTCTACAGGATAGGCATGAAGGAGAGAAACCATTCCAAGAATGGAGAGAGGCAGTGAAAAGGTGTAGAGATGAGATTGAACACCATATGTGAGGAATTGCATGAAGGCCAATTTAACCCTCAAAGAATGTGAGGAGGGGAATAACGCACAATGGGTCTGGAAAAGTAAGTTAGGGGCCAAGTTGTGAAGGGCTTTAATAGTCAAGCAGAAGCAGCTGGGAGACGCAGTAAGGAAGGGAAAGGAGTGGCATTTATATAGCATCTACTGTGTACCAGGCACCACACTAAGCACTTTTACAAATATTATCTCATTTGATGTTTTTTGTAGTTTGCTAAGTTATTGTAGCTTATTGAATTGGAGAGGGATATACAGGATCAGTCCTGTATTTAAGAAAAGTCATGTTAGTTACCTTGTGGAGGATAGATTAGAAAGAAAGACATTGCAAAAATCTAGGTGAGAAGTGATTACGGTGTAAACAAAGGTGGTCATGGTTTAAGGAAAATGGATGTAAGGATAGAAGGAAGAATGTGAAAGATACTATCAACTCATTGGCTAAATGGCTAAAGAACTTATAAAAATGCCAGTTAGTACTATCACATTCTTTAGAAATGAAGACAGTAGTACCCTCTGAAGAAATAGAGGGGCAGGTTTAGGAGTAAAGATAATGACTTCTGTTTTAGAAATGTTGAGTTTGAGATGTGTATGGAATATCTACTTTGAAATGTCTAATAGTTAGTGAACAGAGAGTCAGACCTGAAGTCAGAAAGACTCATCTTTGTGAGTTCAAATCTAGCCTCAGATACTTTCTAGCTGTGTGACCCCAGGCAAATCATTTAGTCCTGTTTGCCTCACTTTCTCCATCTGTAAAAGGAGCTGGAGAAGGAAATGGCAAACCAATTGAGTATGTCTACCAAGGAAACCCCAAATGGGTCATGAAAAGAGAGCCATGAATGAAAACAACTGAATAACTCTCACAATTGGGATATCGGATCATCTGTAGATGCATCAAAAGCAGCTTCACAACAACTCTGGTAGCAGACAAGACAATGAGGAGAATATGTTCCTTCAAGGCTTTCATTTCTTCCTAATCCTTCTCTATATTTTGAAAACTTTTCATTCCACATAGCTTGGAGATCATGGGTATTTGGTGTGGTGATGTCTATTAAAATGCTGCCTTGAAGTTTTTATTGATAAATGTTAGTCAGAATGGTTATGAACAATGATTTGACAGTGATAATGTTCAAAGTTCAGCTCAGTTTATTGAGTGCTTAAAGAAAGGTTGAGAATCTCCTCCTTCACCTTATTTTCTTTCTCCTCCTCCTCCTCCTCCTCTTCCTCTTCCTCCTCCTCCTCCTTTCCATCACTGCACCTAACTGGCACAGTAGATACAATACTGGTCTTAGAACCAGGAAGGTCTGAGTTCAAACTCTGCCTCAGACCCTAACTAGTTGTGTAATACTTCCACTCGGTTTCCCTTAGTTTCCTCTACTATAAAGTAAGGATAATAACAGCACCTACCTCCCAGGGTTGTTGTGAGGATCAACTGAAATTATATTCATAAAGCACTTAGTACAGTGCCTGGTACATAGTAGGCATAAATAACTACTTATTCCCTTCCCTTTTTATTATGATTGTCACTGTTGCTTTGTGTAGCAAAAGCATGGGAGAACAGATAGTAGGACGGCTTCCCTGGTATCTATGAATTACTGAAAGAATCATTAGAAAGCTTCTGGGATGATGGTTGAATGTTTTGTGAAGCATTTACAGAAAGGATAAAATTCACACCAGCTGAGGTGGGATGGAGTGGAGGATTGGCAATCCACCAGGAAAGCAGGACCTGCCTGGGCATCTTGCCACATTCTCTGCCTCTCTCCCCTTATCCAGAACTGACCTCCAGAAACCATGCCCTTGGGAGCCTTAATCTACTCTTTTTTGTAGCTCTTTGTTCTGGGGCTAAACTGTCCTAATCGATGAGTGAGGACAAACTCACCAAACTCGAGCCATTCCCCACCCAGGCTTCACATTCCATGTTGTGACAATCCGTCAAGAAACCTACTTTGAGCCTCCTTCTGCATTTTGCCATCTGCCTTGATACCCTATGTGTCCTTTATGGTTCTCCTCTCTTTCTACCCAGCTTTCATTTTCCACTTTTTATTCTGGGAGCAATGATCAAATCAATACTAAGATTGCTACTATAAAGGGCTTGACTATCCTTGGTCCAGTTGTTTCTCTCACAATCCTGGTAACTTCCCAGATCTAACCCCCTTTTTGTGGTTCCCACCCCTATATGTGATATTCCTCTCTATTCGAATATAATATTCCAGTGTACGCTTCTTGAGGATGGAGACTGTCTTAAAAGAAAATCAGCATAGGACTGATTGAAATGAAAGCAACAATACTTTGGGGTTCTTTAAAAAATCTCCTATTCCATACTTTTCCAGCTACCAGGGACCTTTTGAATCATTTTGTTTATCCCTCTCATTTTTCCAAGTAAGTTCCTAATGAGGTAAAATAACTTGCCCAAGCTCACATAGCTAAATAATAGCAAAGCCAATACTATAACCCAGATTGTTTGAGTGTCAGTCTAGTGGGCTCACCTTGCTGCCTTCCTGGCTTTTGGTTTGGTTTCCATGGGAACCTGTATTAGAGGGAAAAGTCTAGGTCTGTGTCTCTTAATGGTATTTGGGGCAGCCTAAGGGAAGTAACTGGCAGCTAAACTTACTGGCTGTGACCAGAGATGCTGCTAATGAGTTAGGGAATATGTGATTGGAAAGATGGAGGGAGCTGGACCAGGTGCATACCAGACACTGATGTCACGCTATCTTTGTGGGGAAGGGGAAGTTGCTAAATGAGACACACAACTCAAAAGCAAATGCAAAAATACAGTCAAGGAGATGGCTGTTCTAAGCTCTCATTATATAATAGAAATGACCTTTGAGAAGGATGCATGATTACTGGGCTGCGTCTGATTAGGAGGTAAAAGAGAATAGCATGGCAGCAGTTATCCAAGCATGGCAAGGGTGTGTTTTGGGGTTTTAAAAAGATGCTTCCAGGCTTCCGTTGCCAATTCTTTCTCATTTGAAAGAAGCTTCATTATTTAAATTCTCCTGGAACAGCTAGGTAGCTCAATGGAGTGAGAGCCAGACCTAGAGATGGGAAGTCCTGGGTTTAAATCTGGTTTCAGACATTTCCTAGCTGTGTGACCCTGGGCAAGTCACTTAACCCTTATTGCCTAGCCCTTATCGCTCTGCTACCTCGAAACCAATACATAGTATGAATGATGCTAAGATGGAAGTAAGGACTGGGCAAATCACTTAACCCCACTACCTAACCTTTACTACTCTTCTGCCTTGGAACCAATACATAGTATTGATGCTAAGATGGAAGTAAGGATTAAAAAAATAAAATAGAATAAAATAAACTTCACATCCCAGGGTCCGTTGTATGGTCTCATAGAAAGACCACTAGACTTTGAAACCCAGGTGTTTATTCTGTTACCAACTAGTTATGTGAACATAACTGAATAGCCTTAAGTCTCTCAGCCTCAGTTTCCAAGTCTATAAAATGAGAGCTGTGAGCACCAATTTTACAGAATCTCAGGATTTGAGAGAGAGAAGGAATATCAGCAGCCATTTTGTCTAAGCCATACCCAAAAGAAATTCCCACTATTACATTCCTGAAGAATGGTCACTGCTTGAATATTTCCAGGGATGGGGAATCCTTTCCAGTGACTCTAGTTGTTAGTTGTGCCTTTTTTTGTTTTTATATCAAGTCTAAATTTGTCTTATATCAAGTCTAAATTTGTCTCTTGACAATTTCAACTCCTGGTTTCTGATTCTGATCTTTGAGATCAAGTAGGTTTAATCCAATTCCCTCCCCACACAGCTGCCCTTTAAAGACTTGAGCACAGCTATCCTGTCTCCCTTCCCCACCCCACCCCCTTCCCTTCTGGCTAAACATCCTGAATTCCTTCAAAGGATCCTAATAGAGCATAGATCATTCTGCTGACTCTCAGTATTCCATTTGAATTCTGATGAGGATGGCTGGAAACTATGTCTCTCCATCCATTTGAAGATTGTATTGGCTTTTTTTTTTTGACTACCACATAAGCTGATTCAAATGGAGCTTGCATTCCACTAAACCCACTGATCTTTTTCAGAAAAAAAACTGCCATCTTACTGTGCTTCCCTTATCTTATAATTAAAGTCGGTCATTTTATTACCTAAGTGTAAAACTTCACATTTATCTCGATTGAATTTCATCTTATGAGATTCTGCCCACTGCTCTAGTCTGTCTATAAAGATTTTTGCGGATCCTGTCGTCCCTTTTATTATCTATCCCTCCCACAGGGTTTCCCAGGGTTGTTGGAAGAAAAGTACCTTGTAAACTTTGAAAAATTATAAAAATGTGAGTCATTATTATCCTTGTGTGGCACCAAATAGCTGGAATTGCATGAGGGAAAATTGACTAGTTTCAACACCTAGCTTAACCTAAACCAAGGGAAATTGAGCTTGCAAGATCAACTCACCATCTTTTGGTTGAAGAGGAACTGGGTCATGGTTTTAATAGAAAAATAAGCTTCAGAACCAGGGGACATCTTAGAGGTCCAACTTCCTCACCTCTTATTTGACAGATAAAGAGACTGAGGCTCAAAGAAGAAATGATAATAGCTAACATATGTGTGTGTGGGTTTGTATAATATATGTGTGTGTTTGTATAATATGTGTGTGTGAACACACACTTATATTAGCTATTGTTTTAAGTATATATGACTGGTTCTTGCTAACACAATCAGATTGGAAATGCAGCAGCCACTCAAGGACCTCTGCTGATCACCATAGAAGCTTTGATCTATTCTATTCCTGATCCTGGTAAGTTTTCATCTCATCTTCCCAGAGGTTCGCCATAATGGTGCCAGATAGTACAGACACCCAATCTAGCACTATTGAAACTCAGAACTCTTGAATTCAAGGCAGCTCTCAGCCTCAGTCTTCCCAGGAACAGAGATTATAGTCTTCAACCACCACACCATACCCTACAATTATAAATTAAAGGGAATATGCCTATCTTCATGGATAGAAAGAATTACTATGTTGGGGATTCTCTATAACAGTGAAATTACAAGTCCCATATCACCCCTTAGCCTTTATTTCCCCAGACCTAGTTCAGGACCTGGGATATATTAGACACTTAGATGCTTATTGAATTAATGAATGAATACACTGAGAACCACACTTCTACTCTAGACCAAGAATATTCTTCTGACTCTCCTACATGCAAATCCTACTCATTCCTCAGAGCCTTATTTAAGTCCTGTCTTCTTTATGAAGTCTTCCCTGCCTGCTCTAGCCCTTACTTATTTCTCTTTCTCTAAAGACAAAAATAATGGCAAAATATTGGTCTTATTTTCCAGTTGTCTTGTGGATGTATATCTTTTTTTTTTAACTCTTACCTTCCATCTTGGAATCAATACTGTTTATTGGTTTCAAGGCAGAAGAGTAGTAAGGGCAAGACAATGGGGGTTAAGTGACTTGCCCAGGGTCACACAGCTGGGAAGTGTCTGGGGCCAGATTTGTACCCAGGACCTCCTGTCTCTGGGCCTGGCTCTCAATCCACTGAGCTACCCAGCTGCCCCCACATGGATGTATATCTTATCGACATTGTCATGCTGTAGATTCCTTGAGTTACTTAATCCCTCTTAGCTCCTAGCATTAGGAGGCAGCATGGTGTCATCCTAGGATCAGAGAGCCATGAACTTGCTTTTAACAATGATGTTTCAATATAATTGGTTTCCTTTGTAATCTTTTTTTTTTTCTCTTTAAAAAAACCAACACCTTACCTTCCATCCTACAATCAGTATTGCATATTGATTCCAAGGCAGAAGAGAGGTAAGGGTTAGGCAATGAGGGTTAAACCCAGTAATCCTTTTTATTTTATGCATTTAAAAATATGACACTGAGGGGTCCAGAGGCTTTATTAGACTACCAAAAATGATTCTCAATACTAAAAATGGTTAAGAAAATGAGATGTTGGATGGAACACTGGACTCGGAAGTAGGAGACCTGGATTTCAGTCCTATCCCTGATTCTTAACCACTCTTGTGTGATACAGAGAGAGCCACATAGTGAAATGGATGGAGCATAAGACTTAGAATGAAAAAAAGATCTGAATTTAAATCCATCCTTAGATATTTACTAGTTGTGTGGCTCTGGGTAAGTAATTTGATCTCTATCTGCCTCAGTGACTATATCTGTGAAATGGGAACAGGAATAACATCTACCACCCAGCAATTTTGTGAGGATAAAATGAAATAAATTTTGTAAAGTACTTTGCAAATCTTCACACTAGCTGTTTTTATCATCCTGAGCTATTATCTTTTAGAACCTTAGATTCTTGCACTGCAAGTAGGGGATAATAATACCCACACTGTTTACCTTATAGCAACTGACCACTAAATAGAAAATGCTTCCTTTTTATATGTTATTTTCTCATTTGATTGTAAGTCCCTTGAGGGCAGCGACTGTTTTTCTTTTTGGCTTGTATTTGAATTTCCAATGCTAAATACATTTCCTATGCATAGTAAGTGCTTAATAAATGCTTAATAATTTCCATGTAAATTCCATTGACCATAATGGCAAATAAGGTAAAATTGCCCAAAAAATCTCAAAATGGAGTCACAAAGAATTGGAGACAACTGAAATGATTGAATATCAACAGAGGGGTGGCTAGGTGGCTAAGTGGATAGAAAGCCATACCTGGAGATGGGAGGAGCTGGGTTCAAATCTGACCTCATATACTTCCTAGCTGGGTGACCCTGGGCAAGTCACTTAACCCCCGTTGCCTAGCCCTCACCACTCTTCTGCCTTGGAACCAATAAACAGTATTGAAACCGATATTGAACCAATAAACAGTCTTGGAACCAAAACACAATATTGATTCTAAGAGAGAATGAAAGGGTTTAAAAAATCAAAAACCTTGCCCCCTACCCAAAGAGTGTCAGTTCCAAGATCATGAATGATAGGAGATGACTGTATAGTCAATTACCAAATTATTCATGGGCAATTTGCCCTACATATCTTAGGAACTCTTCTGGTAATCACAGACTTCTATGTGCTATTATCCTAAGCTGAGCAATCCAGCCATATTCAGAATCTGGGCAGCTGAGTCTCCCTATCATCCCTAGAATGAAATCAGATGCTGCTATATTAATATAATTCATTAGGATTAGCCTCTGTAAATGTGACTGCTAGAGCAGAACAGAAAATAATAAACCACTGTACAGAGAGGGCATGAAGAATACAATTGGGGAGTCAGGTGGACCAGTGTAAGACAGGGCCAAGCAATTAGGCAGAGCAAGAATTTCAGTCAAGGTGGAAATGATGAGCCAGCGCCTTGGGCCTCTGGGTCCCTAATAGCCCAGCAGCCAGGTGTTTCTGTAAGTAAAGATATTTCTGCATGAGAGAAAATTGATCCATGAATTTGGTTAACTCTTCTGAAGTGTTCATTTTTAGAGCTGTAACTACAAAGAAATGTCCTGAGGTTCCTGGAGGAAGACTTCCTAGCAAGGAATAAACAAATCTATCTAGATAGGCAAAAGCCCCCAAGCCAGTGGTCTGCGGAGACTGGTACCACTAGAGACCAAGGGTACAGGTGCACAGTAGACCGTCACCCCATCTACAGCTCAGCAGCAGCTGCTGGGTTCTGTGAAAACTCTTAGCCAGAGTCTTGAAGAACCAGGGTCATAGAAATATCTAACACTTGGTTATTCGCTTTGCTGTGAAAGGTTATCAAAGACCAGGGATTCTTTTTTTTGTTTGTTTTATTTTTATTTCATTTTAATCACAAATTTACATATAAGTTTTCCAAATGTATATAATTCATGTTGTCTCCCTTCCCTCCTCCCTTCCTGCTCTGAGAGTTGACAAGCAATTCAAAAATGGGTCTTAGGTGTATTATCTCTCAAAACATATTTCCATAGTATTCATTTTTGTAAGTGAATAATCTTATAAAACCAAAACCCCAAATAAACAAGTGATAAATCATATGCTTTCACCTGCATTTCTAATCCAGCAGTTCTTTCTCTGGAGGTGGATAGCATTCTTTGTCATAAGTCCCTTGGAATTGTCTTGGATCGTTGTATTGCTGAGAGTAGCAAAGTTTTTCACATTTGATCATCCCTCAATATTTCAGTTATTGTGTATAATGTTCTCCTGGTACAGAGCTGGGATTCTTCTTGACTTTATAGCATAGATACCTAAACAGAATCAATGGAAAATTGCTTTCCTTGTTGACTAGAGCTTTCCCTCAAATGTACTGTGGTTTGAGTTTGTGTCTCTTCCTCCAGATCAGCTGATTATTTAGTCATTTCATGGCCCCATTTGGAGTCTTTTTGGCAGAGATGCTAGAGAGGTTTGCCATTTCCTTCTAAGAGCTCATTTACAAATGAGGGATTGATGCAAATAAGGTTAAATGACTTGCCCAGGGTCAAACACCTACTAAGTGCCTGAGTACAGATTTGAACTAAGAAAGATGAATCTTCCTGACTCCAAGCCCAGCATTACAGCCACCATAATAATAATAATAGTTTATATATAATAATAGTTTTAGAATAATAGCTTATATATAGCTTTATATATTTATATAATATATGTAATATTTATTTTATACGCATATATACTCTATACATATATACATATTTATTATATACTCTATATACATGCATAATATATTTATGTATGCTTTAAAGTTTGCAAGCACTTAAAAATATTGATCTCATTTTATCCTAACAACAACCCTGGGAGATAGGTGCTATTATCTCCATTTTACAGATAAACAAATTAAGGTAGACAGAATGTAAGGAACTTGCCCAAGATCAAACAGCTAGCAAATATCTGAGGCTAGATGAAACTCTCAAGTTTTCTTCACTCTAGGTTCAGTGTTCTATCTACTTTACCACCTACCTGCCTTATTTAGGAATGATTCAAAGGAAATATATGTTATCTTCATGTTGCTAGGAAATCTGAAGCCTTTCAGCAAAGGCTTTCTAGTCTTATTTCCCTCTATAGATATTGGAAAAAAGATAAGGGAACTGTCCAGGGGTGGTTGGATTTTTCAACATGGCGGTCCTTGAGAGAAAATGGTCCCAGATTTAGCTAACTAACTCATTAGTGTTAGCTCTAAGGTTCTCATTGCCTAGAAGAAAAATAGAATTCTTTCATAAATAACTTGTTGGATCAGTGGAAGATGGTTCAGTCTAAATATCAGCTCCAACACTTCCATGTATTCAAATCCTGGACTGAGTAAATTGTTTTGGGCATTCAGAATGCCCAGAGTCAGTCAACTAAATATTTATTAAGCTTCTATTATGTTCCAGACTTTGGGCTAAACACTAAGGATACAGAAAAAGCAGAAGAAAGTCCCTGCCCTCAATGAGCTCATAGTCCAATGGGAGATAATATGTGAACAGCTATGCCCAATCAAGCTATATACAGGATATTTAGGAAAGACTTAGAGGAAGCCCAACAGAAGGGACTAGACTTTAAGTAGCATATCATCAGTAAGGGAGAGAGCTAGATGACTCAGTGGTTTGAGAACCAAGCCTGGAGATGATATGTGCTAGGTTCAAATCTGACCTCAGGCACTGATTAGCTATGAGGAGTTCACTTCACCTCAGTTTCTTCATTTATAAAATGGAACCAAATAATAGCACCTGCCTCTCAGAATCATTAGGATAAAAGGAGATCATGTTTGTAAAGCATCATATAAACTTCAAATTTTTATGTAATAGATAATAATAACTTTTTAGAATTCTGGACCCAGTGGCACAGGTCCTTTCCACAATGAACAGAAAACAGCTCCACCAATAGAGGTGAACTGATGGAGACTAAAAAAAAGCAGAATAAGGGAAAATATATACATAACAACTATAAATATGTAAATTAAAATAATTCTGACAACTCTAAATGCTGTGTGATTATAATTATCCAACTTGTCCTTCAAGAAGAGATGAGAAAAATGCGTCTCCCTCCAATAAAGAGGTGGGAGCCTGTGGATGTAGAATGTTCCATATGATGTCAGACTCAATTTATGTTTTGTTGAACAAATGTTATTTTTTTGATGAAAGTGTTTTTAAAATGTCAATAAAAATTAAAAAAGAAAACAAGAAAACAACCTCATCAAACCCTAAAGCCAGAGAGTTTTATTGAAGATGAAAAAAATCTTTAGTTCCAACCCCAACATTTCAGAGATTCGGAACTTGAGGCCAAGGGACAAGAAATACTTTGTCTAAGCTCAGCCAGCTAGTTATGGAAGCTAATACTAGAACCCCAGGGTTCTGGCTCCAGGGACAGCATCATCTCCAATGTACCACAAGCCCACAAGCCAAGTGTCTACTCAAGGAAGTTACTGTGCTATATTCTTTGAGGCAGAAGTGCCAAACTCAAATGGAAACAGGAACCACTAAATTGTACACAAGGATATCTGGGGAAATTAGTTTGGTTTGGATTCAAAATATGTTATCTGGGTTTTATTGTATTTTATTTCATTTCTTATATATTTCCCAATAACATCATAATCTAGTTGGGGCCACACTTATGAGTGTTGTGGACTATATAGAGGACAGAGCTCTAAGGGACACAAGCATAAAAATGGGGGCAAGTGAACTGTGGGTTCTTGTGAGCCTCATATTAACTTAATTACAAAATATATTATCTGGGTTTCATTGTATTTTTATTTCATTTCTTAAATATTTCCCAATGACATGAGTGTAGTGGGCTATATGGAGTCCCAAGCTCTAACGGACACAAGCATGTATAAAATATAGCAACCACTGAGACCTCGTCAGTCATTATGTAGAGGAAATTCCTGTTTAAATATGTGTTGGAGTAGATGACTTTTGGGGTACCATCTAATTCTAACACTCTATGTGATTTAAATCTCCTATCCTTGTTTTTCAGTCATGTCTGACTCTTCATGATCACCATTTCCATCTCCAGTTCATTTTTACAGATGAGAAAACTGAGGCAAATAGGGTTAAGAGACTTGCCCAGGGTCACCCAGCTAGTACATGTCTGAGGCTAAATTCAAAACTCTGCTCTTCTTAACTCTAGGTCTGGCCCTCAGGAAGCACAAAATCAGCTAAAGTTTGTGTGTGTGTCTCTCTACATCAACTTATATAATAATAACAGTAATAATAATCCCATTCACAGGATAATAATGTAGAGCCAGGAGAAATCTAATGGGAAATCTGTCCAACCCCCATATTTTATAGATGAGAACACTGAGGCAAAGACAGGTTAAGAGAGTGCCAAGGACCACTCAGGCAGTAAGAAGGAAAGTTGATATTTGAACCTAGTTTGCTTTCCATCATATCCCTAAGGTCCTGTCTAACTCAAAGATTCTATAACTCCATTTTAGAGTGGGTGATAATAATATTTGTAATTTACTAAACTCTTTCCTAACAATGATCCTGTGACAGAAAGTATTATTATTCCCATTTTGATAATAAGTAAAAACACAGAAAGGGAGTAGAAGGAGACAGGGAATAGTGTATTTTTATTAAGCACCTACTATGTGCCAGGTACTATGTTAAGCACTTTACAATGATTATCTTATTTGATCCTCACAACAACCCTGGGAGGTAGGTGCTATTATGATTCCCATTTTATAGTGGAGGAAACCGAGGCAAACAGAAGTGAAGTGATTTGCCAGGGGTCATACAGCAAGTAAAGTGTCTGAGATCCCATTTGAACTCTTCCAGACCCAGGGTTCTAGACATTATGGCACCACCTAGAAAGTTATGTGAAAGGGGGAAGTCAAGTCAAGTCAACAAGTGCCTGGTCACACAGTATGCATCAGGACTGGAATTCCAACTCACATCTTCTATCTACAACTCCACTGTTCTTTCTAAGACTTACACACCAGGAAAGCTAATAAAATGCAAGCTTTAAATAGAAGTTCAAGACAATAGAAGAGATATCAAAGCAGTGCATGATTAATTGCTCATGCTTGTTACAGACAATTGTTGCCATAGAAGTTCAAAAGAGAGTGAGATGAGGCAATCAGAAAAGGTTTTATGGAGGAGGTGAGACTTGAATTGGAATATGGGGACATTTAAGACTATAAGAACAAGAATGGATTGAAAGCTAAGCCTGGAAACAGGAGGTCCTGGGTTCAAATATGACCTCACCCATTTCTTAGCCCTGGGAGAGCTGCTTAATCCCTGCTGATTAGCCCTTACCACTCTTCTACTTTAGAACCAATATATAATATTGATTCTAAAATGGAAGGTAACGGTTGGGGGGGGGAGAACTAGGTAGCACAGTGGATAGAGTATTAGAGCTGGAGTCAGGAGGAACTGGGTTCAAATATTGTCACAGCCACTTCTCAGTTGTGACCCTGGGCAAGTCACTTAACCCTGACTGTCTAGCCCTTGCCCATCTATCGCAGAATTGATACTAAGATGGAAGGTATGGGTTTAAAAAAAAAAGATTTTTGTCAAAGTTGGGACATTAATTCATTGCTGGTGAGGTTGTGAATTGATCCAACCGTTCTGGAGGGCAATTTGGAACTATGCCCAAAGGGCGACAAAAGAATATCTACCCTTTGACCCAGCCATAGCACTGCTGGGTCTGTACCCCAAAGAGATAATGGGGAAAAAGACTTGTACAAGAATATTCATAGCTGCTCTCTTTGTGGTGGCCAAAAATTGGAAAACGAGGAGATGCCCATCAATTGGGGAATGGCTGAGCAAATTGTGGTATATGTTGGTGATGGAATACTATTGTGCTCAAAGGAATAATAAAGTGGAGGAATTCCATGGAGACTGGAACAACCTCCAGGAATTGATGCAGAGCGAAAGGAGCAGAACCAGGAGAACATTGTACACAGATACTGATACACTGTGGTATAATCGAACGTAATGGACTTCTCCATTAGGGTCATGTAATGTCCCTGAACAATCTGCAGGGATTTGGGAGAAAAAACAGTATCCACAAGCAGAGGATAAACTGTGGGAGTAAAAACACCGATGAAAAGCAACTGCTAGACTACAGGGGTTGAGGGGATATGACTGAGGAGAGACTCTAAATGAACACTCTAGTGCAAATACCAACAACACGGAAATGGGTTCGAATCAAGAACATATGTGATACCCAGTGGAATTGTGCATCGGCTATGGGGGTAGGGGGGAAGAAAATGATCTTTGTTTTCAATGAATAATGTTTGGAAATGACCAAATAAAATAATGTTTAAAAATCAAATAAAAGATTATAAAAGCAAAGGCTCAGAGATGAAAAGATCCTTAGGGCTTGATTTTACAGATGAGTTAATTGAGGCCCAGCAGGTAAACTGCTAAGGATCCCATATCTAATAAGTGGCAAGACTAGTCTGAACCTTTTGTGTGACATTGAACACTTAAATGATATTTGGGTCATTTTAGAATGAAAGTACTTAGGATAATTTGTGGAGACATGAGATTTCAGAGACAGACAAACTTGGCAAAAGAAAAAAAAAAGGTCTAAGAAATCAATATCCCCTTCAGGATTGATGGATGAATGGATGGATGGATGGGTGGATAGATGGATTGATCACTTAAGTGTCTGCTGTGCATTAGACATATTCAAATAAAAGCAAACTGGACACGCCCTGGCCTCAAAAGAGTTTATATTCTAAAGGGGAAGACAATACATAAAGTGAAGGTTAGGGGCTTACATATGCAATGGCACAGCTGAAGATGTCCAAGAAATGCCCTTGAGGCCTAGAATCCAGCAATCTAAAGCCAAAGCTGTTCTGTGTAAGCCCAAGACAATTCTAAACTCAAAGTCCAATTACAGGTGTGTTGTGCCCTTGGAAGAGTCTGGAGGTACAGTACTTAAAGGAACGTGGGATGGGAAGATCAGGGGGAGTCTTCTGGAGTAGAAAGCTTGAGTTTGACTGAAAAGGATATGGAACAGATGTGCAAAATTGTAGATATGAGAAAGTTCAAGTACTGTTTGGGGACTAATGAAAAGTGACTTACTGAAAAGTTAGAGCTTAGCCTACAAGTGCAAGGAATACAAGACTTTAAGATTCATTTGTCAGTTAAGAAGGATGTTGGTTCTTTAATGGCTGGTATCATGTCTTATTCCATTCCATTTCAATATTTATAGTCATCTCTACATTTCTTGTACCTAGCACATAGGCATAATAAATAGTTTTCTCTCTCTCTCTCTCTCTCTCTCTCTCTCTCTCTCTCTCTCTCTCTCTCTCTCTCTCCTATTTCTTTCTCTCTTTTCCTCTCTGTCTCTCTCCTCAGTCTTTCTCCCTCTCTCTCCCCTTCTCTCCTTTTCTCTATCCCTCTCTCCTTTTTCTTCCCTCTCATTCTCTCTCCTCCTCTTTCATCCTCTCTCCTCTCTATCTTCTTCTCTCCCTCCTCTCTTCTCCCTGTCTTTCCAATTCTCTATCTTCTCCCTCTCTTCTTTCTCTCTCCTCTTCTCTCCTTTTTCTCATTCCCTCTTTTTCTGCCTCTTTCTCTCCCATTTTCTCTCTTTCTCTACCTTTATTTCTTCCTCCTCTCTCTCTCTCTCTCTCTCTCTCTCTCTCTCTCTCTCTTTCTCTCCCCCCCCCTCTCTCTCTCCTCTCTGTCTCTCCAATTCTCTCTCTCTTTCTCCCACCCCCTTATCTGAGGAGCCCACCATAATAGCAGCTGGGACAAGGTCTCATCTAGTGGCTATGTCAAGTTTGGAATGAATCTGATGGGAGTGATTTCTATTTAGAAAATGTGTTAAGTTAGAGCCCACTCTCCCTAGAGACTGACGTGATAGAGGGGAAAGTGTGCTCCTTAAAGTTTTGGAGGAAGGGGAATTATGTTCTTCTATTCTTGGTATATCTTCTCAAGAAATATCATTTTGTAAAAGCTTTCAAAAGTAATGCAGAAGCAAATGGGAGCTGGAGAGGAATACTCCTAACAGATGGTTCAATTCCCAAAGGACAGAGAAGGAGGGGCCAGGACCATTATGTAGGAAATCTGACAACTTCTGGTCCCTGCTCAAAGTGGAAATGTCATAAGTTTGGGGCTCCAGCCAGAGGGAGCTAAGGGAAACTTTTCTCTCTGAGATAAGGAATTGTCCAAAGTTGACATGCTTGGAGGCATCACCCACCAACCCACTTGTTCCTTTAGAAAGCTCCTTGGTTACTTTCTCCAATCTCCCTTCTGCTGCTCCTCCCCCATTCTGCACTTGAAATCCAAAACATTTGGCTTCTAGTCAGCAATGGAAACAGCAGAGCTGTTGCAGTGTCTTAGATTGACTTTCATTTCAAGAGTGTTTCCCCCACACACTGACTGGGGTGAGGTGTGACAGTAGCCCTGTTCTCACCAGCTTTTCAAAACATTTCCAAGGTTTGATCTCGCTTGGCAGGAGCTGCCTTTCAGCTGTGGTGGGGAAATAACTAGCATTCCACATTTGCACAATGCTTTTAATCTTGGTGGCACTTTGCAAAGCATTACATCATTAGCTCATCCTGACAGTCTTCAGAAATTGCTCTGCTTGGTCCTCTGGTGCTCAGATCAGAGATGGTGCTCCCATACATCTAGGGAGGGCAACCTTCTTCAAATGGATGCCAGATGGGGAGAATTTCCTTCTCCCACCAAAACCTGAAACCGTTGTCCTTAAGGCATACTGTTCCCCACCATGTACACAGGTAGCATTTTCCCAAGGGACTGAATCATTCTTCGATGTGTCACTTAGAGGCATACAAAAACAAAACTGTAACTAGGATAGGGTGACTAGTAATTTCTCCCAGGACACTGAGATTCAGAGGGCACTGAATGCACATGTATATCTCTAGCATGAAGAAACAACTGTGCCTAGAACCCGGTTAGCAAGAATAATTGAAGTAGGAAGCTGGTAGGTGGCTCACATCATCCTTTCTGTGGCCACATGTCAGAAGAGCTTTCCTCTCATGGTAGCCATCTCATCAGCAGCCTCTTTGGGTTCTGAGGTCTCTCTAGCTCCACAATATCTAGCCTCTTTCCCAAAATTTGGACCCTGTGTACTAAGATCTGAGACGTCTTCCTCTAGCTTCTCTTCCACAACTAAATTTTGGCTTGACCTACTCCCTCCAAAGAAAACAAGTCAACTAAAAGCATTTATTTAGCATCTACTCTGTTTTAGACACAGGGGCGAGCCCTGAGAATTTAATCAGGAAGACTCATCTTCCTAAGTCCAAATTTGGCCTTACATATTGATTTGCTGTGTGACACTGGGCAAGTCATTTGGCCCTGTTTGTTCTAGTTCCTCATCTGTAAAAGTTAATTGAAGAAGGAAATGGGAAACTACTCCAGTATCTTTGCCAAGAAAATTCCAAAATGGGGTCATGAAGAGTTGAACAGACTGAACAACAGTAACTTGTTATCAGACACTGTAGTGTCTAATGATGATTCTGGTTATCCAAAGGGGAAAAAATTGCATAATCCCTACTCTTTTTTGAAAACCCTTACCTTCCATCTTGGAATCAATACTGTGTATTGGTTCCAAGGCAGAAGAGTGGAAAGGGCTAGGCAATGGAGGTTAAGTGACTTGCCCAGGGTCACACAGCTGGGAAGTGTCTGAAGTCAAATTTGAACCCATGTCCTCCTGTCTCTAGGCCTGGTTCTCAATCCACTGAGCTGCCCCTCATAATCCCTACTCTTAAGGTTTTGCATTCTACACATGGTTCAAGATCGTGGAGTTGGAAGCCATGTGAGTTGCTCATATAAAACTTGAGACTTTTCAATGAAATCTAGGAGAGTATGTAGTAGGAGGACTATACCTTCTCCATACTTGGGGTTCCACCCAGCTGTGGTTAAAATTTGAAGTGAATTTGATTTTTCATATCTCCTTGCCCTCTTGTCTTTTGTGTCCCTCCTTTACCCTTTTCTTTTACCCTTTACCCTTTTTCTTTACTCCTTTATCCTTTACCCTTTACTGGGCATTCTTTGGTGCCTTCTGCATTGCCAGCCCCTTGTACCTTTATGCTGTTCTTATATTTCAAGGCCCCCCAAGATGCCACTATACCAGCTTAAATCATTTCCCTAGTTTCTGGAGTTCCTCTCCTCTATCAAAACATTTACACCCTCTGTCTTATCACAGCAGAGAAAATATCTTCCCTATAATGTCAGTGGGTAGTAATAGAAAAATCAGATAACTAGACCTTTCTCCCCCTTCATATGTTTAGATAGCTGGTGGTTTGGTTCCCCATTAGCAACCGCTTCAGAAGAATACAATGCTTTACCCCATTCAAGTATTGTTATTTTTTAGGAAGATCCATCAAGATAATGATGAACATTTTGGTCTTCATGATAGACCAATAGGTAGGTATTTTTAGTAAGAGGGCAAGGAAGCCTTGGTACAGTTCAGATTACAACACCTGGACAGCTTTTGCTTTGCCTTTCAGGACAGTTCTGGGTAGGCACAGTAATCGAACACATAGATCCAAAAACATAGGGAAGGGCAGAAGTGTCCTGGAGCCAGCTCCTACCAGCTTAAGGGAGGTAATTATTAAATTTTTAATGTGAACATTTAAACTTCTGAAATCTGCAAATGCTAAAAAATCAAGGTTTAATTTATTGCTTTTTTGGATTCTACACTTAAGAAAGTGATAGATAAAATAATAGTGTAGATGAAACTTCAAAGTGTACTGTATGTACTTTTTTTTCCCAGCAAGCCAATTGTTAAACATTTGCCAGCACACTTCTGGGGAAGCTTGTCTAAATGCCCATAGGCTTTTCTCTCTTGAAATGTACTCTCTTGGGGCAGCTAAGAAGTGGCTCAGTGGAAAGAGTAAAACCTGGAAATGGGAGGTCCTAGGTTCAAATCTGATCTCAGACACTTCCTAACTGTGTGGCCCTGGACGAGTCATTTAACTCTGCTCTTTGACCTCAGAACCAGTACATAGTAATCATTCTAAGATGGAAAGTAAGGGTTAAAAAGTGTATTTATCTCTGACTGCCTGGGCTATAACATAAGACGTGGGACTAGAGAAAATAGAGAAACCAGCTATAAACCACTGGACTGTGAGGCCAGGCCACAGTAAAGTCCAGAATCGGGCTAGAAGGAAGCTTTGAAAATTTACCATCACTTGGGTTTCCTAATTTCTTTCTAGGGAGACTCTGTAGCCCTATCCATGCCATCAAACTTGGGAATTATGGACTGCCAGATTTGACTCAGATTTCATTCCTGGAATAGAAAGGAAAACTGGGTAAGGAAAAGAAGGATGAGGAAGAATGAGAAAACATTGAGGGAAGATCAGAAAGGAGACGGGGTGTGACCAGAGAGGCCAAGAGTTACCTTTCTTATACAAAGTAACTCTAAGTGACCTAATTTTGTTTAAAAACAAATCTCCTTCGTACATGGAGGATATTGTTGCCAGTAATACTAGCATATTGAAGCTGCACAGCATCAGGTCATCTTTGCTAGCTGCTCTGAAATTCTTCTCTAAACTGGTCAGCTACACATTTGAGTTTATGCATCTCCCTCTGGGTCAATCTATTAACTATCCACACTAGGGAATTATGGCTTGTCTTATTTTTCCAGGTAAACAGGAATGCTTGAGTGGGCATTGGTCTGTGTCTGCCTGGGGGATCTGGGAAGACGCTCTTTTCTAGATCTGAAATGTCAATGCTTTTCAGAAATGCTTCCTCTCAGAGCTATCTGCTCTCTGAGAATGAAGTATTAATTGCAGAGACAATAGCAAAAAAGCTAAAGACTTGAAGGACGTGCCAGAAATGTTAATCACTTTCCCCAGAATGACTTTGATTAATGCTCTTTCTAGCCTTACCCAGGTGTGTTTCAAGGCTCACTCAACACCAGCTGCTAGTAATTATTGTGCTAGGGAGGGAGGGAAGCCTTACCTTTCTACATCACCTTTTAGCAGTGCCACATTTTAGAAAATTGAAAAGCTAGAGAGTTTTCAGAAGGCCTGGAGATCATAATAATAATAGCTAACATTTATATAACATTTCAAGGTTTGCAAATCACTTTTACAAATATCATCTCATATTTATTCTCACAACAACTTTGGGATGTAGGTAGGCACTGTTATTGTCTTCATTTCATAAATAAGGAAACTGAGGCAGAGGTTAAGTGATTTTGCCCTGGAGGTAAGATAAATAACTAAATGAATGAATGAATGAATGAATGAATGAATGAATATGTGTATGGGGGGGGGAGAGAGAGAGAAAGAGAGAAAGAGAATCTGTGTGGAGCAACAGTAGTTGGCTCAGTGGATAGAGCACTAGACCTGGAGGCAGGAGATCATGGGTTCAGATCTAGCCTCAGATACTTCTTAGCTTCATGACCCTGGGTAAGTCACTTAACCCCTGTTGCCTAGCCCTCATCACTCTTCTGCCTTGGAATTGATACTTAGTATAAATTCTAAGATAGAAGGTAAAGGTTCATATATAATTGGCAGTATTTGAACTCAAATCTTACTGATTCCAGGTCTAAAACTCTACTTTACTGTACTACCTAGTTGTTGTTGCTCAATCATTTCAGTCATGTTCAACTCTTTCTGATCCCATTTGGGGTTTTCATGACAAAGATAGTGGAGTAGTTTGCCATTTCCTTCTCCAACTCATTTTACAAATGAGGAAACTGAGGTAAACAGGGTCAAGTGCCTTGCCCAGAGATACACAGCAAGTATGTGTCTGAGGTCAGATTTGAATTCACAAAGATGAGTCTACCTGACTCCAGAACTGGCAGTTTATGCATTGTGCCACCTAATACCATATTAGAATCTGTTTAAGGAATTGAGGATATTGTGCCTAGAAAAGAGAAAAGTTGAAATGGACATGATAACTGTCTTTAAGTATTTGAAAGATTGTCATGGGGAAGAGGACCTAGATTTGCTTTGCCTGACCTCAAGCAGAAGGAAAGGATTTTTTTGGCACCTACTATGTGCCTGGCTCTGTTAAGCACTTTACAAATATCTCATTTCATAAATGTCATCATAACAACTCTGTAAGATAGATATTATTATCTTCCATATTTTACAGCTGAGGAAACTGAGGCTAGATTTGAAAGAGGCCTCCCTAATCCCAGGCCCAGCATTCTATCCCCTATGCCATCTGGCTGCCCCAAGAAAGGACTGCTTTCGGGAGCAGGGTTTTTTCCTCAGTAGAGGCTTTGAAGCAAAGGTTCCATGAATAAATGAATGAATAAATAGCACTTAGTACATGCTCACTATGCCCTAAGACCTGAAGTGACAAGACTGAGTCATTATGTGACCTCAAGGAACTTACAATTTAGACACTATTTCATGACTCCAGATTGGGTTTGCTATGGAGGGTTTCTTGTTCAGGAACAGGTTGGACCCCCTGAGTCCCCTCTCACTCTGTGATTTTTCCAAAGTCTTCATTCCAAGTCCTGTTTCCCATTTCAGATATTTTGTTTTGGACTCCAATAAGGAGGAGAAATGAATAACTAAATGATTAAAAAAAAAGATAAAAGGGGTGGGGGGTGGGTAAAAGGCAGACAGAGGAAGAAGGAACAGCTGGTATATTTCCCTCTTGAGTCACCAAAAAGTTGAATGTAGATTAGATGGTATCTGATTACATCACTCTCTTCAAAGCCTCTTGCTTTTATCTTTCAAACTCCAGTTAACTCCATCCTTCCTCAGTGGCTTCAGTAACCAGATCACAATCCCACTTCAGAACTTGCTCTCATCTTGGGTGACTTCAATATTTAATTTGATGGCCCTTGAACTCTCTGACCTCCCAATACATCAACCTCCCCTTGAACTATGGCTCTACTCCAGTGGAAGTACTAACACCTCCTTTTCTAGGAAAGAAGGAAGAAATGAAGGAGACAGTCATTTAATAAGTACCTACTATGTGCTAGGTACTATGCTAAGTACTTTATAAATATGATCTCATTTGATCTCCACAACAACCCAGAGAGGTAAGTATTCTTCTTATCTCAACACTATAGTTGAGGAAACTGAAGTAGACAGTTAAGGGACTTAATTACCCAGAATTACTTAAGCTAGTAGCATCTGAGACTGAACTTGAACTCATCTCCCTAACTCAAGTCCAGTGCTCTATCTACTGTACTGTGCCACTTTGTCTATGCTGTCAAACATTCTCCATCCAAATTTCAAGGTCTTCAACTCTGATAGTTTCCTCTTGTTCTTTCAACAAATCTTTAAGTGTCTATGTGCCAGACCTAAGGAATGTAAGCAAGCATATAGTCTCGGTCCTCAAATTACATATATTTTTTATCATTCACCCATTAACTCTATAATATGCCAGTCATGAACTAGTTTTCAGCAATTACATCCCCTTAATCATGGCTGCATGAGGTTATAATTAATTGGAAAACAGAGACCAGACAAGTTGTCAGAGGTGACAGCCTATGCATTTATGATACAATTGTCAAAATCAGTGGCATAAAGATGGCTGTGATGTAGGATCCTGGACCTGGCCCCTAAAAAAAGCTCACCTCTTAGAACCTGAGGACCCAGGAGTAGAAACCAAGGTTCTGGTAGAGAGGCGAAAGAGATGATGGTCTAAAGGGAAAAGGTATGGCTTGGAGAGAACTACAGGATGGGGATATAAACAAAAACAACAGCCAGCTTCTAAAGCCTACATTTCTCATCCAAAATCTTTGTCTTCACACATCTTTCACTGACCCATTCCTCCTCAACCCTATTTTCAGTTTCACAGTGACTTTGGCTCTCTCGATTTCTCCCTATTCTCAATCCACCTCCTCGTCTTCTGGCCTCAGTTTTGTTTTCTTCAGCCTCAGACACTGGAACTCTTTGTCTTCATCCTTGACTTTCTTGCCCTTTTATTCTGCTTCTCATACCCTGCAGATCCTCAGCCCTAAATCTCCTGTACCAACACCCTTCTCTCCTGTTCCTGAAATGGTAAATGCTGTTGGAGGAAGTCATATAGCTGTGGGAATGAGACCAGCTATCAATTCATCTTATCTAACCTCCACTGGGGCCTCAGCACTGCCCAGAAATCCTTTTATTTATGTCTAAAAGACTCCCAATTTATCATTTGAAGGGCAAAGGGCCTGCTCAGGTTGCAACACATTACAAGTAAGGAATTGAATTGGAGACACTTGGCAAAGGATGTCATCAGACAAGTGTGTGACCAGAGAGGACAGACTGCCAACTGTGGCTAGAATGAGTGACAGTCAATGGACAACCTATGTGCTTTTCTGCTATCCATGCAGCGTCAAGAGTACTAACGAAAGTACCCTACCCAGACTCTCTATGGTGACTTTATGGAAAAATACAGAAAAGGTTTGCCTAAAATAGGCAGTCACAAATGACTTGTAATTAATACTGTTGGAGGGAATCACAGATTATGGGATTGTATTTGACTTTCTATGACACTTTCCACAATATAATTTTCTCTGCTTAAAGCCCAGTTCTACCAGAATCTCCCTTTTTTTCTGTATATATTTTCACTCCCTGCCCTATTGGGAGGAGGGAAGAAGCATAGAAAGGAGTAGGGATAAAGCATTTATTTATTAAGCTCCTACTATGTGCTAGGCACTGTGCTAAATCCTTTACAAATATCTCATTTGATCCTTACACCAACCCTGGAAGGTGGATGCTATTATCATCTTCATTTTTACAACTGAGGAAACCAAGGAAGAGACTGGTTAAATGACTTGCCTTTATATATATATATATATATATATATATATATATATATACATATATATATATATTATATATAACATATTATAATATATTATATAACAAAATTAATTGCCCCTGTAAATTGTCATACAATTAGTAAGTGTTTGAAGTTGGATTTGCATTCAGGTCCTCCTGATTCCAGGCCTGGCACTCTATATATACTATGTCATTTAGATCATCTTTACTGAGAACACTGAGGAGATCTAAAGTGATCTTCCCTACTCTCCCACCTTTCATCCCTTGAAGCTTCTTGGCCCATCTTCTCTTCCTTTGAAAAAAATCAAAGGATGAGGTAGCTCTTCTCAAAAAGGTATTAAAGTGAAAGAAGGCTGGAGGAGAGAAGGATCAAGAAAGGCCTATGTAAATCTAAGACCTCTTAGATATGATAGAGCAAGGGGCAGATAGATGCTAGATGGCACAGTGGATAGATCATGGGCTCAAATTCAAGAAGACCTCAGTTCAAACCCAGCCTCAGACACTTACTACCTGTATGATCCTGGGAAAGTAACTTATTCCAGTTTGCCTCTGTTTCCTCATCTGTAAAATGAGCTGGAGAAGGAAATGGCAAATCATTCTAGTATCTTGGTCAAGAAAACCCCAAAACGGGATCCCAAAGAGTCAGACATGACTGAATAACCACAAAAATTAACAAGTTCTTCCTTTGGCAGCTAACTGGAATTGGAGTCAGGAAGTCCTGAATCCAAATCTAGTCTCAGACATTTATTTGCTGTGAGCCCTGCTGGCCTCAAAAACCAACAATAATGCAAAGAAATGATTGAGCAAAGATTCCCAAGAATCTGCAATGGATCACAAATGTCTGCTATCCTACATTCAAACTTCTTGTCCAGCATTGAGTCCTGTTATTGCTTCTTCCCCACAAGCAAAGATTCACTAGTCCAATTCAAAATTAGTATATAAGCCAAAGTTTCTGTTATTTTAAGAGGGAAATAAATTGAGGACTGTAGATGGGTTTGGCCTCATGAGTTTTCACCTATGTGCTATTCTTTAAGAGATGATGGGTAGACTTCCCTGCCCTCAAATAACTTGTCCAATCACAATCTGTCAGTGTTGCCAAATTTCTCTTGTTAGAGATTGATTCCTTTTTATGAAGGCTTTGATCCCTTTCAAAATGTAAAATCTTCTCTCTTCCTGATATGTGCTAAGGCATTCACCTTAGCAGTCACTAATATGAATGAAGTTACAGCATCCTTGCAGGCAAACAGGTTTTCATTAGGGAGAGAGGGAATAGGAGAATAAAAGATATTAAACACAGAACTGGCAAGATGGGAGAAGGCATCTGGTCTCTGATCAGTATAGAGAGAAGCACAGAGATTGGATGCAGTGAGGAGTGGATAAAATGGATTCCTACTTTAGAAGTTGCTAAAAATGACAGGTGAAGACAGGAACAAGGCAAAGCCTCATTAGGGCTTTGGCAGGAATCTAATGCTAGTTATAGACAAAAGACAGCTTAGCAAACTAATATCCTATTATGAGATAAGGTCTACAGTGAATTAAGGGTGATTAGGTATCCCTCAATGTGTGAGCCTCCAACTTAGTAAATAGAGATGGCAAACAAGCAATTTGGCATTCATCAAAAGAATGCCAACAACCAAAGATTCTCACTTCTAGGAAGTTTCATAGATTACTCACATGTTTGCTTTGTTTGTGTCTCTGTTTCAGGGTTGAGTGGCAGTTCTATACACCAAATAGAAGTTGATCTTATTAGAAAATGTTAAAGTACAACAGAAACATTCCTGTGTTCTAAAGATTTTTCAGAGAGAATGAGTAGTTCCCTGGAAGAATGAAGCAAGTATTTTAAAGGGAAAGTCATAATAGCTGGTATTCATAGAACACTTTAATTCATAGAATGGGCTGTATTCAGGTTTTCTTCCTCACAGACCCTCATGGGGTAGGTGCCACTATTATACTCATTTCATAGGTGAGGAAACTGAAGCCAAGAGAGGATTTGCCCAGGATCACTCAGCTAGTAAGATTCATGATATGGTTTGAACTTAGTCTCTTCTGACTTAAGGGTCAGTTTGCTACCAACTCAATGGGATACCCAGCTGTCTTCAAAAATAATCAAGAAGTGGGCAGCTGGGTAGCTTAGTGAATTGAGAGTCAGGCCTAGAGACATGAGGTCCTGAGTTCAAGTCTGAGCTTAGACACTTCCTAGCTGTGTGACCCTGGGTGAATCACTTATCCCCCACTGCCTAGCCCTTACTGCTCTTCTGCCTTGGAACCAATACACTGTACTGATTCTAAGAGGGAGGGTAAGGGTTTAATAAATAAATAAATAAATCGACAAATAAATAAATAACCCAGAGATAGTGGAATTTTAGCCAGTTATCAGGAAGCTAGAAGATGAAAAACCATAAGGGAGAAAGTGAATAAGGGAAATAACTGAATGCTTTGATTTATGCAATAGATATACATGTTTTCTTTAGAGGATGGTCTTGTACATTATGAGGAAAAATGATAGTATCATGCCCCCAAAGAATGATGGTGTGGATCCATGACTGTCTTCAAGAGAGATGAAGAGACTTAGAGATTCCCTCTAATGGGATACTGACACAGCTCTATATCACCCTGAAATGAATGGCAGGGATCAGATTGGATACAGAACATCTGGAGATGTCAGACTCAACAACTACTATTCCCTTTTGATGATTTACAGAGAGATAAATAAGATGTATAAGAGATCAATTTTTTTAAAAAGACCAGGAGAAAACTAGAAAGTGTGGATAAAGAGCATGAAGTCACTAGGATCATAACCTAAGAGCCAGAAGGGACCTTAAAAGCCATTAAGTCCAATTTCCTCATTTCATAGATGAGAAAATAAAGAGAAGTTAAGTGACTTATCCAGGTTATCCAGGGTCACACAGTAACCAAGTACTTCTGAGTCCTTGAAAAGGGAAAGTTAAGGAAAAAGTTTATTTCTCCACCCTCCAGACTCCAATTGGAAGTCAGAGGCAATTGAAGCTGAAGTTGAGGTGTTGAGTGTCAAAGCTGAATGAGTTTTCATGGTCAAGAGATTTAAGGTGGATGTCTTATACTTAGAGGAAGGCAAGCTTGTGGAGTTGAAACCAAGCAGAGTCCTTGAGGGAAAATGAAGAGAATAGTCATTGATGGGTCATTGTCAACTTGGAAAGAGATCTCCAGTGAAAAGCTTGGGGAATTTTTCATGGACCTTTTGCAATTTAACCTTTTCCCCCAATGATTTAAGTGAAACCATGATTTTGAACTTTATAGATGACCCAAAAGCTGGAGAAATATCTAATATGCTGGAAGACAGAATCCAATTAAAAAGATCTTGACAGAATAGAATAATGGGCTGAATCTAAAAAGTTGGAACTAATTGAGCTAAATGCAAAGCCCTTCACTTGGGCACAGACACACACACACACACATACACACAGAATTGCACAGGTAGAGAAGGATAGACAAAAGAACCCATTCCTCAATTTCTTCATCTGTAAATGTAATAAAAAATTATACTGAGTATTATTAATAAAAAAGACATTTTCATGCTGTACTAAGATTTGTAAAAATGATTTTGTGAAGTAAGCAGCTTAAGTATTATCAGATTAATTAACTGAGGTTCAGTGAGATTAGGTAACTTGCCCAAGGTCATAAAGCTAAGAAATAGAAGAAATGGATATCAAACTTAGGTCTTCTGATTTCAGGACCAATGCTGCTACCTTAGGGCAGTTAGGTGGTACAGAGTGCTGGACCTGCAGTCAGGAAAACTCAACTTCCTGAATTCAAATTTAGCCTCAGACACTTACTAGCTATGTGACCCTGGACAAGTCATTTATCCTTATTTGCCTCAGTTTCCTTTCCTCATCAGTAAAATGAACTGGAAAGGGCAAATTACTCTAGTATCATCACCAAGAAAACTCCTAAGGGAGTCATGAAGTCAGACATGACTGAACAAGAACAATTAGCCTAATTAGATCGGATCTAATTACCATTAGATCATGCTTTTGTCACATGGATTATTATAAGATACTATACAAATTGAAGATGACATAATTTTAATTCTTCAAAAGATTGGAGGTTTTCCCAGTAAATGAATGAATGAAAAATTTCTGATTTGTCTATAAATGCAAACTTATCTAACCTACTCCATCTAGTTGGTGCTACACTAGGCTTCGTAGCTATCCAACTTCAGACATCTTGTTAGCTGCACTGTAGATGCTCCCTCTCCTCATCTAGAATAACACCCTCTAGACCCACTCTCTAAGGATGGCAATCCACTCAGTTTAGGAACTCTGCCTTGGGACTTCAGCTGTCCCAAGTATTAAGTGATTACTGATTCACACAACTAACTGAATAGTTGACCTGAACCCTACTTCACATCCATATACTCCATATTTTGCCATCTAACTTGCAGTTGTTCCCACAACAGGTTCTATATCTCATGACCTGGGAACAGTAATCACATTAATCCTGCCATTGCTTCTGGGAAGAGCATGGTGATTAACTTCACTATGGCTCCACTCACCATTCCTGTGATTCCCCAGACCAAATCTTTATTTTCTGTTCATTATTCCCTTTTATATGCTGACTCCCTCCATTAAAATGTAAGTTCCTTTATGATTCCTAAGGGACCATCTCATTCTTTTAGCTATATCCTCAGTGCCCAGCACAAAATAGGCACTTTTTCATTCATTAGTTCATTCATTCATCCATCAGCATAGCAATTCCTTCCCTGTTGTATTTAGTAACCCCTCCACAATTTAGCAAATGGTCTATAGAGATTCTATGCTCCCAGAGTTCATAATTTTGTAGTTAACCCTCTGGTAATGAGTCTTCCCAAACTTAGTTACCCTGGATCTTTGGCAGAAATACAGTTTGTCACAAGATCCTTTACTTAAATTCTTTCCAGACCAATAAGAGCTACCAAGACTTGTGTTCTAATTGCCCTTATATAAAAGAATTCATGATTATTTCCATAACTCCAGGAGGCAGCAGAGAGACAAATCAAGAGAGATATGTATTCTTCTTCTTCTTGTCAATAAAAGGCTGCCTCCACTAAAAAAAAAATAGGCTTCCATCTTCAGTATTTCCTCATGGTATAAGCAGCTAGGTGGTACAGATAAGAAGACCAGAACTTAAATCTAGTCTTACATATTTATTGGGTGTGTGACCCTGGGCAAGTGACTTCACTTCTGTCTATCTGTTTCTTCATCTGTAAATGAGCTTGATAACAGTACCTAAACCTATAGGGTTGTTATAAAGATCAAATGGTATAACATATAGAAAGTGTTTTGCAAATATTAAAGTGCTATAGAAATGTTAGCTATTATTTTCACTAAGGACGTAACTTTCCCTGGGTTCTCATGTCTATGCCAGTGAATATCTGGAAGATTCTAGGTGAAGTATGCTGCATCTCCAGGTCAACAACAGGTCATGTCATGGAGTAACCAGTCTTACTAAATGTGAATGGATCCCTCACCAAAAAAGATTTGACACAAGATAACTTATACCTTAGTTGAAACAACTCAGAAAATATGGAATAGTTGTCTATATTAGTGGATTGAGAGCCTACATCAAAGAAATCAATGAATATTTCAAAGTACTATTGTAAAATGAATTCATCTACCCACTCCTTCTGGTGCATTGGAGAAGGAAGCAGCAAGGGGTAGCTATCTGAAGATATTGGCAGTAATGAATCTCTTTGTTATGAATAAAGAAAAGAGCTAGAGACAAAGTGGGGAGAAAGAAAGAAAGAAAGAAAGAAAGAAAGAAAGAAAGAAAGAAAGAAAGAAAGAAAGAAAGAAAGAAAGAAAGAAAGAAAGAAAGAAAGAAAGAAAGAAAGAAAGAAAGAAAGAAAGAAAGAAAGAAAGAAAGAAAGAAAGAAAGAAAGAAAGAAAGAAAGAAAGAAAGAAAGAAAGAAAGAAAGAAAGAAAGAAAGAAAGAAAGAAAGAAAGAAAGAAAGAAAGAAAGAAAGAAAGAAAGAAAGAAAGCTTCTCTTTACCTCAGAAAGGTACCTCTTTACCTTTTCTTACCTTGGAAAATGGAAGGAAGGACTACCATAATTATAGTCCTGTCTGAAATATCTTACTAAATAAGTAAGGTAATGAGTATACTTTTTCAGGAGGTTGTTTGCAGTACATGTATCTACTTCTGTAAATCGTTCATATCCAGTTTTCCAAGGGTGACTTGATAGATCTTCAGTAGTTAGGTTCTTCACACATTTTAGATGTTTTTATCTGTTTCATTTTAAATAGTAAATATTTCTGTCATGGGCATTGTACCCCCAGAAACTCAGGCAAACTATTATCAGGGAAATTCCTTTGCTCCCTTACATCCTCGGGTTTCCTAACCCAAAATATCTAATGACCTCATGGGACCCTGAAAGGATTGTCCTCCTTTGATCCTCCTTTAGATTTAAGAAGGACAGAAAGGGGGCAGCTGCGTGGCCCAGCAGATTGAGAGCCAGCCCTAGAGACAGGAGGGCCTAGGTTCAAATCTGGCCTCAGACATTTCCCAGCTGTCTGACCCTGGCAAGTCACTTGACCCCCATTGCCCACTCTTCTGCCTTGGAACCAACACACAGTATTAATTCCCAGACATTAGGTAAGAGTTTTAAAAAAAAAAGAGATACACCTCCAGACTATACCTTGAGGCTGCATCTCAGACATGTCTGTTCCCTAAAACTAAAGAAATGTTATGAGGGTCATTCTCTATGTCTCCAGGCAGACCCCAGTCAGATGACCAAACCCCTGACTGAATGCCTAAGGGGTTACCACTCTAGAGTCACTTCCTCAACATGACACAGCATCTGTTGTAAAGAGTATAAAATCCCCAGAATTGATGTTGTCTGGGGGACTGCTTTTCCATCCATGCTGTCTTCCAAAGGAGCAGCCTTCCATCTTGCTGATCCACCTGTACTATCCTCCTGGACATTCTCAACATTACTTTCTAAATTAATATTTTTTTCTTTTTATTTTAAGCTTAGTTTTGGAGTCTTGCATTCTTGCAGAAAGGTATCCTTCCCTAACACAAGGGGTACACCTCTTCACCCCCACAACAGTTCTATATATGTGTTTATTTGATTTCTGTTTTGGTTAAAGTTATTGTATTCTGGGTTGGTTAAAATATTATAAAAAGATTTCCGGTCAAGATGGCGGCTTAGAGAAAGCTAAAGTTCAGATCTCTGGAAACCCTTCCCGACCGATCTCAAACTATAAGCTCCTAAGGTGCCGAAATTCAAAAACGATCAACAGCATAGACCCTGGGAATCCTCCTCCTGGACCTGGACCTGGATCAAAAGGTATGGCCCCCCCAAAAGCCAGAACCCGAGATCACTCAGACCGAAGGGGTAGGAGCACAGAGTCCAAGGCTCCGGGAAGCCACAGCCCCGCCCTCCTCAGAGAGCAGGGTCCTCTGAAACAACAGCAACCCTCAGGGCCGACAAAACAGCCTCATGGCCAGCTATTCTGAAGGCAACTTCCGGAAAGCAACCCGACCCAGTCCAGTCGAGGGGGCACCTTAGCAGCAGGGAAACAGAGAGAGCTGGGGGAAGAAGGTGGCCCCCTGGTCCGACCCTTCCATTCCAGTTCCAGTGAAAGTCATTGCCTTAAGGCATACTCAGTTTAACCCAGGGAAAGCTCATAGAACAGACAATCTGCCCAAGACTAAAGCCTCTGAACACCAGACAGAGATAAGAAAAGCTAATCTTCCCCATTCAGAGATGGCAAACTCCACAGAAGCACAGAAGCCCCCAAATCCCAAGAAAAATAAGAAGAAAGGGGCGACTCTGGACACATTCTACGGAGCCAAAATACAAAATACAGAGGAGATAGAAGACGATACACAAGAAAATGCTCCAAAACCTTCCAAAGGAAATGGAAACTCTCCACAAACCCACGAAGAATTTGAATCAGAAATGACCAAAAAGATGGAAGCCTTCTGGGAGGAAAAGTGGGAAATAATGCAAAAGAAATTCATGCATCTACAAAACCTGTGTGACCAAACTGAAAAGGAAAACCAGGCTTTAAAGGCCAGAATCAGGCAACTGGAAGACAACGATCATGTAAAAGAGCAAGAATTAATAAAGCAAAGCCAAAATACCAAGAAATTATAAGAGAACATAAAATATCTCACCGACAAGGTGACAGATCTGGAAAATAGAGGGAGAAGAGATAATTTAAGAATAATTGGACTTCCAGAAAAGCCAGAAATAAACACCAAACTCGACATCATGATACAAGATATAATCAAAGAAAATTGCCCAGAGATTCTAGAACAAGGGGGTAATATAGCCACTGACAGAGCTCACAGAACACCTTCTACACTAAACTCCCAAAAGACAACTCCCAGGAATGTAATTGCCAAATCCCAAAGCTCTCAAACAAAAGAAAAAATCCTACAGGAAGCCAGAAAAAGACAAGTTAGATATAAAGGAATGCCAATCAGGGTCACACAAGACCTTGCAAGTTCTACTCTGAATGATCATAAGGCATGGAACATGATCTTCAGAAAGGCAAGAGAGCTGGGTCTTCAACCAAGAATCAGCTACCCAGCAAAACTGACTATATACTTCCAAAGGAAAGTATGGGCATTCAATAAAATAGAAGATTTCCAACTTTTTGCAAAGAAAAGACCAGAGCTCTGTGGAAAGTTTGATACCAAAAAACAAAGAGCAAGGAATACCTGAAAAGGTAAATATTAAGGAAAGGGGAAAGGAGAAAAATGTTATCTTCTTCTTTTACTCAAACTCTCTTCTATAAGGACTACATTTATATCAATCTATGTATACTAACATGTGGGGGAAATGTAATGTATAAATAGGGGGTAAAGAAAGACCAAATAGAATAATCTTTCTCACACAAAGATTCACATGGGAAGGGGAGGGGAAGAAAACCCCTATAAGAAGGAGAGGAAGAGAGGGTTTTTTACTTAAACCTTAATCTCAGGGAAATCAACTCTGAGAGGGAAAAACATCCAGATCCATTGGGATCTTGAATTCTATCTTACCCAACAAGTTTAGGGAGAAGGGAAAACCAAGAGGGGGAGGGGGAGGAAAAAAAAGGTAGGGACTAAAAAGGGAAACATCAAGGGAGGGGACAAGGGGGACGGATTCAAAGTAAATCACTGGACTAAAAGGTAGAGCTGAAGAAGAAAAGGTTAGAATTAGGGAAGGATATCAAAATGCCTGGGAGTCCACAAATGACAATCATAACTTTGAACTTGAATGGGATGAACTCACCCATAAAACGTAGACAAATAGCAGAATGGATTAGAATCCAAAACCCTACCATATGTTGTCTTCAAGAAACACACATGAAGTGGGTTGACACCCACAAGGTCAGAATTAAAGGATGGAGTAAGACCTTCTGGGCCTCAACTGACAGAAAGAAGGGAGGAGTGGTAATCATGATATCTGATAAAGCCAAAGCAAAAATAGACCTGATCAAAAGGGATAGGGAAGGTAATTATACTTTGTTAAAAGGGACTTTAGACAATGAGGAAATATCATTAATCAACATGTATGCACCAAATAATATAGCACCCAAATTTCTAATGGAGAAACTAGGAGAATTGAAGGAAGAAATAGACAGTAAAACCATATTAGTGGGAGACTTGAACCAACCATTATCAAATTTAGATAAATCAAATCAAAAAATAAATAAGAAAGAGGTAAAAGAAGTGAATGAAATCTTAGAAAAATTAGAATTAATAGACATATGGAGAAAAATAAATAGGGATAAAAAGGAATACACCTTCTTCTCAGCACCACATGGCACATTCACAAAAATTGACCATACATTAGGTCACAGAAACATAGCACACAAATGCAGAAAAGCAGAAATAATGAATGCAGCCTTCTCAGATCACAAGGCAATAAAAATAATGATTAGTAATGGTACATGGAAAACCAAATCTAAAACCAATTGGAAATTAAACAATATGATACTCCAAAATCGTTTAGTTAAAGAAGAAATCATAGAAACAATTAATAATTTCATTGAGGAAAATGACAATGTTGAGACATCCTTTCAAACCTTTTGGGATACAGCCAAAGTGGTAATCAGAGGTAAATTCATATCCCTGAATGCTTATATTAACAAACTAGGGAGAGCAGAGATCAATCAATTGGAAATGCGAATGAAAAAACTCGAAAGCGATCAAATTCAAACCCCCCAGCAGAAAACCAAACTAGAAATCCTAAAAATTAAGGGAGAAATTAATAAAATCGAAAGTGATAGAACTATTGATTTAATAAATAAGACAAGAAGCTGGTACTTTGAAAAAACAAACAAAATAGACAAAGTACTGGTCAATCTAATTAAAAAAAGGAAGGAAGAAAAGCAAATTAACAGCATTAAAGATGAAAAGGGGGACAGCACCTCCGATGAAGAGGAAATTAAGGCAATCATTAGAAATTACTTTGCCCAATTATATGGCAATAAATACACCAATTTAGGGGATATGGATGAATATATACAAAAATACAAACTGCCTAGACTAACAGAAGAGGAAATAGAATTCTTAAGTAATCCCATATCATAAAATGAAATCCAACAAGCCATCAAAGAACTTCCTAAGAAAAAATCCCCAGAGCCTGATGGATTCACCTGTGAATTCTATCAAACATTCAGAGAACAGTTAATCCCAATACTATACAAACTATTTGACATAATAAGCAAAGAGGGAGTTGTACCAAACTCCTTTTACGACACAAACATGGTACTGATTCCAAAACCAGGCAGGTCAAAAACAGAAAAAGAAAACTATAGACCAATCTCCCTAATGAATATAGATGCAAAAATCTTAAATAGGATACTAGCAAAAAGACTCCAGCAAGTGATCAGAAGGATCATTCACCATGATCAAGTAGGATTTATACCAGGGATGCAGGGCTGGTTCAATATTAGGAAAACCATTCACATAATTGACCACATCAACAAGCAAACCAGCAAGAACCACATGATTATCTCAATAGACGCAGAAAAAGCATTTGATAAAATACAACACCCATTCCTATTAAAAACACTAGAAAGCATAGGAATAGAAGGGTCATTCCTAAAAATAATAAACAGTATATATCTAACGCCATCAGCTAATATCATCTGCAATGGGGATAAACTAGACGCATTCCCAATAAGATCAGGAGTGAAACAAGGATGCCCATTATCACCTCTACTATTTGACATTGTACTAGAAACACTAGCAGTAGCAATTAGAGAAGAAAAAGAAATTGAAGGCATCAAAATAGGCAAGGAGGAGACCAAGTTATCACTCTTTGAAGATGACATGATGGTCTACTTAAAGAATCCTAGAGATTCAACCAAAAAGCTAATTGAAATAATCAACAACTTTAGCAAAGTTGCAGGATACAAAATAAACCCACATAAATCATCAGCTTTTCTCTATATCTCTAACACAGCTCAGCAGCAAGAACTAGAAAGAGAAATCCCATTCAAAATCACCTTAGACAAAATAAAATACCTAGGAATCTACCTCCCGAGACAAACACAGGAACTATATGAACACAACTACAAAACACTCTCCACACAACTAAAACTAGACTTGAGCAATTGGAAAAACATTAGCTGCTCATGGATAGGACGAACCAATATAATAAAAATGACCATCCTGTCCAAACTTATTTATCTATTTAGTACCATACCCATTGAACTACCAAAATACTTCTTCACTGATTTAGAAAAAACCATAACAAAGTTCATTTGGAAGAACAAAAGATCAAGAATATCCAGGGAAATAATGAAAAAAAAAAACCACATATGATGGGGGCCTTGCAGTCCCTGACCTTAAACTATATTACAAAGCAGCAGTCATCAAAACAATTTGGTACTGGCTAAGAAACAGAAAGGAAGATCAGTGGAATAGACTGGGGGAAAGCGACCTCAGCAAGACAGTATACGATAAACCCAAAGATCCCAGCTTTTGGGACAAAAATCCACTATTCGATAAAAACTGCTGGGAAAATTGGAAGACAGTGTGGGAGAGACTAGGAATAGATCAACACCTCACACCCTACACTAAGATAAATTCAAAATGGGTGAGTGACTTAAACATAAAGAAGGAAACCGTAAGTAAATTGGGTAAACACAGAATAGTATACATGTCAGACCTTTGGGAGGGGAAAGACTTTAAAACCAAGCAAGACATAGAAAGAATCACAAAATGTAAAATAAATAATTTTGACTACATCAAATTAAAAAGCTTTTGTACAAACAAAACCAATGTAACTAAAATCAGAAGGGAAACAACAAACTGGGAAAAAATCTTCATAGAAAACTCTGACAAAGGTTTAATTACTCAAATTTATAAAGAGCTAAATCAACTGTACAAAAAATCAAGCCATTCTCCAATTGATAAATGGGCAAGGGACATGGATAGGCAGTTCTCAGATAAAGAAATCAAAACTATTAATAAGCACATGAAGAAGTGTTCTAAATCTCTTATAATCAGAGAGATGCAAATAAAAACAACTCTGAGCTATCACCTCACACCTAGCAGATTGGCTAACATAACAGCAAAGGAAAGTAATGAATGCTGGAGGGGATGTGGCAAAGTAGGGACATTAATTCATTGCTGGTGGAGTTGTGAACTGATCCAACCATTCTGGAGGGCAATTTGGAACTATGCCCAAAGGGCGACAAAAGAATATCTACCCTTTGATCCAGCCATAGCACTGCTGGGTCTGTACCTCAAAGAGATAATGGACAAAAAGACTTGTACAAGAATATTCATAGCTGCGCTCTTTGTGGTGGCCAAAAATTGGAAAATGAGGGGATGCCCATCAATTGGGGAATGGCTGAGCAAATTGTGGTATATGTTGGTGATGGAATACTATTGTGCTCAAAGGAATAATAAACCGGAGGAGTTCCATGGAGACTGGAACAACCTCCAGGAAGTGATGCAGAGCGAGAGGAGCAGAACCAGGAGAACATTGTACACAGAGACTAATACACTGTGGTATAATCGAACGTAATGGATTTCTCCATTAGTGGCAGTGTAATGTCCCTGAACAATTTGCAGGGATCTAGGAGAAAAAAACACTATTCATAAGCAAAGGATAAACTATGGGAGTAGAAACCCCGAGGAAAAGCAACTGCCTGAATACAGAGGTTGAGGGGACATGACAGAGGAGAGACTCTAAATGAACACTCTAATGCAAATATTATCAACATAGCAATGGGTTCAAATCAAGAAAACATGTAATGCCCAGTGGATTTACGTGTCGGCTATGGGGTGTGGGGGGGAGGAAAAGAAAATGATCTATGTCTTTAATGAATAATGCTTGGAAATGATCAAATAAAATATATATATATAAAATATTATAAGAACATAATAAAAAGAAGTTTGAAGAATCAATTTAAAGACAAAAACAAAGAAACAGGGGAGGAAGCAAAAGAGCCTAGCCCAGTTTAAAACATAGAAAACACGGGGGGAGGGGGGGAGCGAATAAATCTTCCTTATGTACTAGAGGACAGAGGAGAAAAGGAGCAGAGAAGATAAAAATCAAAGGATGTTCTAGAATACTTTTTGCCTACTGAGAAACAGTTAAAGGAAATGTGTATGGATGTGAAAGAGACAGACAGACAAAGACAAAGACTAAGACAAAAGTAGAGACTCAAATCACCTGTCCTAGTCTTGGGTTTTGATTTGTTTTTTAATCTGTAGAATTAATTGAATTAGATAGTCTTTAAGGTTCATTCCCACTCTAAAATCTACAATTACAGGCTAGCTATAGTCCCTGAAAGGGAAAAAAGTTAATGTGAATTCAATGTAAAAATTCTTACATCATAACCCTATCTGAGATAAATATAAAGCCCTCCCCTATCCAACCCTGCCCTGCTCTAATGAATATCAGAGCTCTGAGAGCTTCCATAATCTCCACCAATTATCTACCTTATCCTTATCCCGTACATGGATTTATTACATTATCTATCTAGCCTTTATTTGCCTTGTCCCTCTCTGAGTGCCCATCTTGGCATTGGGAATCCCCATAGGCCAGAGACTGTGCTTCACATTGATTTTCTTGGTAGAGAATGCTACATAATGCCTTGCATATACTTAGGAAGGGCTTGAGGAAGGTGGCCCATAGAACAGATGACAAGGGTGATGAAAGATTGCCAATAGGGAAAAGAGACTGCATTTCAAACAAACTATTCCTTGTGGGAATTGTGAGAATCTAACAAGATGGAATAATGAGCATAATTCCCCCATTCTTCAGAAGAAGAAGCAGGAACACCAGATGGAGCTGCTGGACACACTCTAACACAGGGACTAGTTACTTTTCATTTAACATGCAGTTTTCTTCCAAAGAAATGTGCCCTGGAGGCCTTAACAAGGAACCAAGACAATAACCAGGCTCCAGACCTAGAAACATGCTTCCAGGAAGCTGAAGGACAGCAGCTAATTCTTTCCCAGCTCATTAAGCATTACAACCTTGGGTTTTTATTTGAATATAATCAAATCAGACAAACCGGTGGCTTGGCTGGAGGCCAGGGGGAGCTTTAAACCAACTCAGCTGTGGTTATAACATACTTCCTCCAAAAGGATGTACTGGTCTTAGTTAATAAACATTTACGACCTACTATGTGCAGAAAGCTGACCTCAGTGCTATGGGTGAGACACAAGGAAGGTATCATCCCTGCTCTTAAGAGATAGGCAATCTAGTCAGAGTGATGAGGTCTGTATTCAGGAGATAATAAGAATAATTACAAGTCACTGCAAGGAAGATGAGGTGACATAATACAAACCAAATCCTGATTGGAGGTGAAGAAGCCATTAAGCAGAGAGATGCCTTTAGGGCTTAATTCAAATGCAGTCTTCTACATGAGGGTTTTCCTGACTTCCCCATTTCTTATTATTTGTTGCTATCTCTACCTACTCCCCAGAATTACTGACTATGCCTCTATTTTGTATTGACTTTCCCCCAATAGAATGTATTAATCGAGAATAGGGACTATTCCATTTTTGTCTTTGCATTCCTTAGTGCCTTGCAAACATCAGGTACTTAACTGTATGTTGAATAGATTTAAGGATGACTTCTTAGAGATACTGATGCTTATCTAACTCTTAAAGGAAGCCATGGATTCATACTGGTAGAGGTCACAGATCATATTTCCCCTTCATTCTTCTATCCCTACTGGTAGATGAAGGCAGACTTGTAATGATTTATTATCATCCAATATCTAAATTGCCAGCTTTCGTCTCAGGCTACCAAATCTTTTATACCTCAAATAGCCCTAAGGCTTAGTCTTGAATTTCTTTTAGTCTTCACATTAAGTGTAGATTAACCTGGGCCCTTAAGAGGTTCCATCCTCCAAGATACAGAGAAAAGTAAATACCTCTGCCTTTTCCAGCTGTGTTTTGGATTCTGTGGACTTTGCCACCATAATTGAGTTGCCTTCTCAGTGTGGAAGTTCCCTTAGTGCCTAGGGCCATCTTATCCTGGAATGTCCTTCCAAATAATGGTCCTCTTATTCCTTCAGTGAGTTCCTTTTGGGGGTCTCCCTCCTAAGGATAGGCCAAGGCTGGCCATTCTTTACTCTCTTTCCAAAGCTGTGCTTCTGATTCCATGAAATTTGTCAGTATCCCCCAACCACGTACCTTGCACCACTGCTCTTCACCTCCCTGTTAGATATTCTTTCCCACTCTTCTAATGGAAGATTCTTGAGGACCAAAATTGCCCTTTTTGTTTGACCTTCCCTCTCTAGCACTTAGCACAAAGTAAGTGCTTAATATAAGTGCTTATAGTAGATGCATATAATGAGTACTAAAATGTTTGTTGCCTTGCCTTACCTCTGTTAGGAAGCATCAGCTGCCATGTCCAAGAGCAGGATTCACAAAGCTTAAGTCACTTCATCTATCTGAGCCTAAATATTCTGATCTATAAAATCTAAGAGGATAGAAAGAGGACTACATGATTTTTTAAGTTTGTTTCAATTACAAATATATGGCAAAATGAGACCCAAATTTGTGAATCATTCCATATATCTGATAGCCTTCCTCTTTGATTTAATGCAATAATTTGTGTTGTGCCTTTCTGATATATTTATCATACATATTGTACTTTATAGTTATCTGTGGCTATTCCTTATCTCCTAGTAGATTTTGACTTATCGAGGTTTTGTATACCAACCTCCCACCCCTAGAACCTTGTGTCATGCTCTATGCATAATAGTAGGCACTTAAATGTTTCTTGATTCAATGAACAAATGAATTCTACAAATTAAAGACATTATATTGGGACAACAAAGGAGCAGGATTCTTCAGAGAGCCTTTAACAACTTGTTTCATTGCTAGGTTCTGAAGGTTTCCTGCCAAGGATGGAAGAAGGTCATGAAGAGGAGTATAGTTTTGTTTTGTTTTGCTTTTTATAAAAATTACTGAGTAGGGCTGTTTATTATAGTCTAATAGCTGTCTCCTTTTCTGACAACATAGAGAGGTCACAGTTCTACCTAAGCAGCTCTCTTCAGTTAACAGCTACAGCAAGAGGGTGGGATTTGCTTGTCAAAGCACATGAGAGCATATCCCTGTCAGTACCATGGCCAGCGGCTGGTTCTTCACCTTCACTGCATAGCAAGAAGGGGGAGGAGGAATTGTATGATCAAGGCTCAGAGACAGAAAGAAGAAAGGGTTCAGGGGACAGGGAGTAGGCTGGTTCAATTGAATCAGAGGCACAGCATAGGAGTTTATTGAGGGATAAGACTGGCTGTATTCAAGGGGAATCTTTATTTTTCTTACTCAGGCAACTACAGAGGACCCTTCCCAGGGTGCTTATATGCAATATGATTTAATAGAGAAAATGAGAAATTTAATAAGCTGTCACCTGGTCATCTCTTAACTTCTACAAGGGCTTGCTTATCCAATAACTATACTCCCAATAATTCATATCAACTGGGAAATTATTAAGAGTAACATCAATGTAATGAGAAAGAGCCTTTCCTTGGAATCATGGCTCTGATACTACCTGTGTCACCTTAAGCAAGTTACTTTTCTTCTCTATAAAATGGAGATAATAATAGTCACATGCCTACTTTAAAGCACTGTTGTGAAGAAAGTGTTTTTAAACTTTCAAGTACCAGAGAAATGTAAGCTGTTATCATTGCTGTTGCTGTTGCTACTGCTGTCATTAACTTTATTGTCATAGAAGTCAGTAGAATAAAATTGAATGGTTTCCAAGATAAGAAATCAGACCAAAGAACAATGTAGAGATAAAAGATCAAAGATTTCCAATTGTGTTAACCCCCCTTTTATTGTTTTGTGTTCTAATTAACAGCTAGGTATTCTAATTTTTCTTGGTAAGAATTTACCAAAAGATTGTCATTTCCAGGGGCTTTATTCTTGAATTTGCTTTTTTGCCTCTCCCATTTTCATCTTTGTTCTAATTAGCTTCTAATATATAGGTTTTCCCTTCACACTAGACCCAAGGAAGTCTTCTTCCCTAAATTTAAAGCCCAATTCAAATGTTCTCTCTCCCCTCCCCCAGCTTTAACAGAGAACTTCTGTAACACCTCTGCTGCACAGCATTTCCTTAGATGGACCCCTTGTGTTTTCTGGATGTTTAGGAAACAAATAGAGTCAGATGTGTGATGCTAGAATAGCTATAGGGGTTTCCAGCCATAAATAGGGCAGTTGTCAGAAGTGGAGCTCTCTTCAGGCTTTAGAAAGAGTTAAAAGAGGGACAGGTATGTCTCTTTGGAGTCCTCACTCTTACTATGTCCTATGCATATGTACTTTGTATTGGGAAGAGATCAGGTTGGGTGTCTGCCTTGTGGTTTCCCCAAGGTCAGCTTACTAAAGGAACAATCCTTGGTATTCACCTGGCAAGCAGGCATGAGTTGAATTAAAGTCTCTGCAACAGTGGCACCATGAAATCATGACCACTAGCAATAATAAAAGGAGGCAAATTTAGAAGATTTTGTTGATCTGTAGTTCTCCACATCCTCTTTGGCCTCCTGAGGCTAGAACACTTGATAGAATTTATCTACAAAGAAAAAAAGGCCTCAGAAGATTTCTGTTCCCATGGAAATTGAAGGAATAAAATGCAGAAGAGAGTGAGAATTGGAAAATTCAGATGCTACCACAAATCACTGTGGTTTACTCAATTTGCTTTGGATTTTAACACTCTTACCTTCTATTTTCTTCTGGTAAATTCTTTTTTATCTAAATGCTGAGTGAGTGAATTCTTTGGTGATGAGAAGGGAAAACATGTTCAGGGAAGCTGTATGTGGTTGTGACTAGACCATTTTGCAAACTATTATCTTGAAGGAATTAAAATTTGAATTAAGAGCAGATAGAAAATATAAAGGATAGAATTCGGGAGGCATAGCAGGCTCAGTTTGTTGTAACTAATATGGCTCAAGTTTTGGTACCCTCTGGTTGTTTGCATAGATATAGAATGCTGCAATAACTTCTCCAAGCCAAAACTCATGTGGTCAATCATACCTGTGCATGTGTTGTCTATGGGTGTCACACATGTCAAGTCTTTTATTTGTTTCCAACTCTTACAGACATATCTTTGTATCATAGTTTTCTGCATTTGCGCATCTGCCCCATTGTACTATAAGCTCTATAAAGACAGAAGTTATTGTACCTTGCCTAAACACTATTTCTGACTTGTGACATATACATAGTTTATGTTGCTTAATAAATTTCTATTAAATTGAATTCTACTTGCTGAATTCCCTAGTGGTCTTATATAAGCTCAGGGAGAACAGGCGATAAAAAGGTCTTAATAGTGGTCAGAGGACAGCTAGGTGGCACAGTATGTATAGTACCAAGTCTGGACTCAAGAAGACTCATCTTCCTGAGTTCAAATCTGGCATTAGAAACTGACTAGTTGTATGACCTTGGGCAAGTCCCTTAACTCTGTTTGCCTCAGTTTCCTCATTTGTAAAATGAGCTTAAGAAGGAAATGGCAAACCACTCTAGTATCTTTGCCAAGAAAACCCCAAATGGGATCACGGAGTCGGACATAACTGAAACAACTGAACAACAAAAACAGAGGGGTTTGCATTTGAGAAAATAGGAAATGGTTTTTAGGATATCCTCAGAGTGAATCTTAAGAAAGCTCTACCATGTACTCAATGCTCAAGTTTTGATGACTCAGTAAAGAAGCTGCTCCTTCATTTCTGTGTCTGTTTTTAAGGGTCATGTGGGTTGGAGGTACTGAAATGCTCATTTATTCTTTATTATGTTCAGAATTTAGCATCAAAAATGGAAAATGAGATCTGGAGTAGATCTCTTAGAGTTTAAGAAGGAGGAAGCCATAGCAGGGCCTAAAGCAGGAATTAAACACAAGAAACTAAGACTTTAGACACAGTTGAGATGAACAGCACAGCCAGAGGTCAGAATCAGGTAATAAGTTACCTTGATAAGTCAGAATCCACAGCTGGAAACTCAAGTCAAAACTAGAGTTGTCATACCAAGATTGAAGCTGATGTTGAAGCCAGATGCCTGTGGTTTCCACTTCTTCTCTTACAGAGACTTCATTAGCCTAAATGCTTAGTGAGGCTATCCTGGGAAATATGTTGCCCAAATATTCATTATTTTGTCCTATTCAACAATGACCCAACACCTACTCAAGGGAACTGGGGAAGAGAAAGACTGCAAAATTCAAATCAAACATTTTCCCTGTTAAGTCTTTAAAAAGCTTAAGGAATATATGTAACTGCCTCTAAAGATCCTAGCCTTAGCACTGTTCCTCTGAAAGGGACATCAACACTTTGCTGTAATTGTTATGCTACTAACATTTCCATCCTTCCTATGGATAAGGTTCTTTCCATTGTGACTGACAAATGGTAACCTTTGACTATCTTGGAAATATTCATTGAAACATCTGTTACACTCAGAATAGAAAATAGATAGTCCTCAAAAATAGCAGCCTTTTAATGGCAAATAAAATGAAGTTATTTGCAATTGTATATTGATGAAGCATTGAATGCAAAATATTATATATTTCCAAATGACCATGAGGTTAACATAATCCATAGCTTCCAATCATTTTTAAGAAGGCTGATTTCTTTCTTTTTTTAAAACATTATTTTATTTGGTCATTTCAGAACATTATTCATTGGAAACAAAAAATCATTTTCTTTTCCTCCCCCCCACCACCTCTCCCATGTGTTCTTGATTCGAACCCATTTCCATGTTGTTGGTATTTGCATTAGAGTGTTCATTTAGAGTCTCTCCTCAGTCATATCCCTCCACCCCTGTAGTCTAGCAGTTGCTTTTCCTCAGTGTTTTTACTCCCACAGTTTATCCTCTGCTTGTGGATAGTGTTTTTTAGATCCCTGTAGATTGTTCAGGGACATTGCATTGTCCCTAATGGAGAAGTCCATTACCTTCGATTGTACCACAGTGTATCAGTCTCTGTGTATAATGATTTCCTGGTTCTGCTCCTTTCGCTCTGCATCACTTCCTGGAGGTCATTCCAGTCTCCATGGAATTCCTCCACTTTATTATTCCTTTTGGGCTGATTTCTTTTAATGATTTTATTTCAATACTGAGTGATGCTTGTGTGTGTTCTCTCATAGATTCACCACAAATTATCTACTTATGAACTAGAGACCTTCCTCAAGATTTTTTAAACATTTGTGGGAATTCCATTGGCCCCCTTTCAAGCAGCCAAAACAACAGTTCCACTCAGCAGTCCTGTGACAAGACTGCTGGAGTGAGAAATAGCCCCAGATTCTTCAAGTATCTGGGATTGTATAGGTATGAGTATTCCCCTGACTAAAGCATATTTCACTTCCTTTATGACAGTAGGTAGTCTTTTAAGAGTTTCCTTGAACAAAAACTCTGAGTTCCGATAATAGGCTTCTCTGAACTTGGACTAGTAATCATCTTTCAGACACACTGTCCATTCCAGATATGAATATTTGCTGTCTTGAAACTCAATTAAAGAATGGTTTCCACCAAACTCCTATCAAAAATATGGTATTGAGTCTCAAACTGGGACATAAAGCTAGAAAAAAATTTTAGATTGATATCTCTATGAACATCAATGCAAATATCAAATACCATAATAGCAAAGAGGTCGCAACATAGTTGAAAGATGATATTAGGACTGTAGAACTGGCTGAATATTAGAAGAACCATAAACACAATAGTCTAAATTTATAACAAAGCAAACAAAACCACAAAATTGTATCAATAGATGCAAAAAAATGTTTTTATGAGATATAACACCCTTTTCTGCCAAAAAAAGGAAAACTAAAATAGACTCCTCCTCAATATGGTAAAAAGTGGCTATCTATAACCAAGAGCCATTATTATATATATGGAAAAACACTGGCGACTTTCCAATAATATCACATCAAAGCAAGGATATGTATTGTCATTACTATTATTTGATATAATGTTTAAAATGTTAGTACTAGTCATAAGACAAGAAAAAATTGAGGAAATGAGCAAAATAAGAAAAGATTATCACTTTTTGCAGAGGAAATGATGGTTTACAAAAAAGAACACTAGAGAGTCAACTAAAAATTAATTGAAACAATAACTTCAGTACAGTAGCAGGATATGACAAATTTACAAAGCCATCAGATTTCTGTATATTACTAACAAAGTCAAGATGAGGAAAGATAAAAAGTAAAATTCAATTTAAGCTAACTATAGTATAAATATATATGTATACACACACACATGCACATACATATATAGTCTCCAGCACTCCACCTACTAATTATGTGAAAACGTTCTTTAGAGAAATAAAACCAAATAATTAGAGAGGTATTAATTGCTCATAATCAAGCCATAGGACTATATTAAAAGTGATAATAGTAAATTAGTTTGCAGTTTTAGTGCCATGGTAATCAAAATGGATACTTTATAGAACTAGAAAATATAATAAAATTCACCTGGAAAAACAAAACTGAAATAATGAAAATAAGTAGGAAGAGGGCCTAAACACTAACAGTTCTCAAACTATACTACAAAACAATGATTATTGAATGTATTTGATAATATCTAACGGCAAAACAATTGACCAATGGAACAGATTGAATAAACATTTCTAGAAGCAATTAAACAGTACTTGATTAATTCAAAGAGGAATGGTTGAAGTAAAGCCTCATTATTAACAAAAATTGCTGGGACAGGTGGAAATCAGTCTGGCAGAAATTAGATTTAGACAGCATCTCATACCATGTATCACAATACTCTCCAAATAGATCATGACTCAGATATAAAAGTCAGATAATCAACAAAAGAGAAGCAGGGAAGATATCTTTTATTTAAAAAAATCAAAGAAAAATAGACAACTTTGATTATAAAAGAATTGAAAATTTTTATACCATCATCATCAATATAGTTAGAATTTGAAGAGACGCAGTTAAATGGGAGGAATTTTTGTATCAATTTTGTCTGATAAAGTTCTAACATTCAAGTTATTTAAGGGAACAAATATAAATATGTAGGAATAAGATCCATTCCGCAAAAGATAAAGTCAAAGAATATGAACAAGCCATTTTCCAAAGAATAAAGACAAGCTATCAACAACCATGTGAAAAAAATTGAAATCACTAATAATAAAAGAAATGACAATTAAATCATTCTACCTAATGTCCATCACTTTGTTGAAAATGACAAAAAAGAAAAATGACAATTATTGGAGGAACTATGTGAGATAAGCCCATTAATGCATTGTTGGTAGAGTTATGAACCTATCCAACCATTTCAGTAATCAATTTGGATCTATACCCCACAAATCTCTATTGTATACCTTTTGACTTGGCCAGTAGACTTATTCCCTGAATATATTTTTATGAGAGGGAAAGGTCTCATATATACAAAAACATCTATAGCAGCACCTTTTGTTTTAGCAAAGAATTATAAACAAAATGGTACCTATTATTTGGGAAAGAACTGAACAAATTATAGTATTTTAATATAACGGAAAAAAATTATGAAAGGGACAATTTCAAAGAATTCTAGGATGAATTGCATGAATTGATAGGTTGAGCAGAACCATGAAAACTAGTTATGTGATATCTATTATATTGTAAATAAAAACAACTGTAAAATCAATATTTTTTTGTATTTTGTATCATGCTCTAAGGTTTTCAAAGTATTTTGCATGAATCATCCTTAAAAATCCCCTTAAAATTATTCCCTTAAAAGTAATACTATGAAATTACTTGCTCCCATTTTGCAGATGAGGAGACTGAATGTGAGAGGGACTGGGTGAATTGTCCAGCATCACACAGCTGACAGGATTAAAACTCCATTCTACCTCTAGGTCCCTTGCTCTGTATGCTATACACCCAACCTAGGAACTGTTTTCAAAGTAATTTTGAAGTACCACTCATTGGAGACACCTGCTTCAGAAGATTAACCATGCTTTTGGGAGAGAGGTGTGAACTGAAACATACATTTCATTTTGTTTGTTCTTGTTTTTTTTTTAATTTGAAAAATATTATTTAATTAATTAATTTAGAATATTTTGCCATGGTTACAAGATTCATGTTCTTTCCCTCCACTTTTCCCTCCCCACCCCCAGCCAACGAGCAATTCCACTGAGTTTTACATATGTGAGACAGACATTTTAAAACAAAGGTGATATCTGAGATCTGCTGGCTACAGTTGTTAGAAGAGTGGGATTTAAAATTTTTACATAAGGGGAGAGTTTGGGGGAGCAATAAGGAAGAATTATACCCCCCCATAAAAATGAAGAAAGAAAAAAATCAAAGAATAATTTTTTAAAACACAGTAGAGTTCAAAAAGAAACTTAGACACACAGAGCAGTTTTGTAACTACCATGTTAAATTTGAAATATTAAAAAGAATTAAGCTGTATGTAGTAGAAAATAATGACTTCATATCCAATCCTCTTTCCTGTTCTTTGTATAGGAAAAGCTCATGCTCATTAATATTTGTCAAATTCATAATACTGAAAAGGAAGTTAAAAAAAATAAATTCTCCTGAAACCAATCTCACTCCACATGGAGGCAAAGGATCAGAGACAAAAATGAATTTGATGTTTTATGTCATTTTAATCACCCCCAGCACCCTGGAGCAAATGATGTTCATTTTAAATGTGACTGAGGTTTTTCTCTATTCCCATGTGACACTGAGTTAGCTGTTTTCTGTGGCTCCCAAAGCAGTAGAGGGAATGCTGTGATCCCCAACAAGCGGTGCTCCAACAGGGCTTCAGGGAATGACTGCCCTTTACCTTTGACAAGCCATCCAACTGGCATCTCTTTTGCTGCAGGGCTGTGGTCCAGGGAGGGAGCTTGCCCCCTCCCTCAAAGCTCTGGCTAGGAAGAAACAGAAAGAGGCAGGAAGTTGTCAGGCCACACTATATGAAAATTAGTGTGATGCTGTTTCTAATCAGTTCATGCTGGCTTCCAATTAAGATTAATGACCATGGAGGCCAGAATGCCACCGACCTTGGGCTGAGCATCCTGACAGGAGCAAAGAGATGCCTAGTAAAGGAATCCTGGTGTAGAACTGCCTTCTGTCCCAAGCAGACTAGGGTCTCTCCAGTGAGGTCAGCCCTTAGTAAGATTGTGAAATAGATGAAGTTTGTCTTCAGTATCCCCTCTCTACTTGTTCTATGTCCAAGACCCACATCCTCAAGATCCCTTGTCAACCAAGCCTGCCTTCTCAGAGCAGTATGGCATATAATGGATTATACTTTCCTACAATCTTTTCAGCCTTGTGACCCCTTTCCAGCCAATCTGCTTAACAAGCATACAAGGGATTAATCTATTACCCTTCACATATAATGTGTGATTCTGAGACTGGAATTTGGGGTACAGTGAGAGATTATTAGAGAAGAGAATTTGGGGAATAGGGCATTTTGGAACCTTCTCTTCTTCCAATCAAATTTCTTAGGTTATGATGAGCTCTACAATACTAATCCATCATATAGTGTCATGGCCCTCACACGTGGATGCAACTTGTGTCATTCCAATATCCATGAAGGTGGAAGAGCAGGGGAAGGAAGAGGAGGGTGGAGGGAGACAGGGAAAGTCCCCTTTCTTAGATCAGGATATTATGGCTGTTGGCTTCACCTTTAACTGTGTTTTCCTCCTTTAGCTCTTCTCTACAAAGGTTCCCAAGATATATCATACTTAGCAAATGTTAGAATGCAAAATTATTAAAGTGTGAATAAATCTTAGGGCACAAGCTAAAAACAGGTAGGTAATTCACAGATACACAACTCATTAATTGAATCCAGTTTGACTCAGCATGACACATAACTGATTCTTTTTTTTTTTTTTAAATATATTTTATTTGGTCATTTCCAAGCATTATTCGTTAAAGACATAGATCATTTTCTTTTCCTCCCCCCCCCAACCCCCCATAGCCGACGCGTAAGTCCACTGGGCATTAGATGTTTTCTTGATTTGAACCCATTGCTTTGTTGATAGTATTTGCATTAGAGTGTTCATTTAGAGTCTATCCTCTGTCATGTCCCCTCAATCTTTGTATTCAGGCAGTTGCTTTTTCTCGGTGTTTCCACTCCCATAGTTTATCCTTTGCTTATGAATGGTGTTTTTTTCTCCTGGGTCCCTGCAAGTTGTTCAGGGACATTACACCACCACTAATGGAGAAGTCCATTACGTTCGATGATACCACAGTGTGTTTGTCTCTGTGTACAATGTTCTCCTGGTTCTGCTCCTCTCGCTCTGCATCACTTCCTGGAGGTTGTTCCAGTCTCCATGGAACTTCTCCACTTTATTATTCCTTTTAGCACAATAGTATTCCATCACCAACATATACCACAGTTTGTTCAGCCATTCCCCAATTGATGGGCATCCCCTCATTTTCCAGTTTTGGGCCACCACAAAGAGCGCAGCTATGAATATTTTTGTACAAGTCTTTGTGTCCATTATCTCTTTGGGGTACAGACCCAGCAGTGCTATGGCTGGGTCAAAGGGTAGATATTCTTTTGTCGCCCTTTGGGCATAGTTCCAAATTGCCCTCCAGAATGGTTGGATCAGTTCACAGCTCCACCAGCAATGAATTAATGTCCCTACTTTGCCACATCCCCTCCAGCATTCATTACTTTCCTTTGCTGTTATGTTAGCCAATCTGCTAGGTGTGAGGTGATACCTCAGAGTTGTTTTGATTTGCATCTCTCTGATTATAAGAGATGTAGAACACTTCTTCATGTGCTTGTTAATAGTTTTGATTTCTTTATCTGAGAACTGCCTATCCATTTCCCTTGCCCATTTATCAATTGGAGAATGGCTTGATTTTGTGTACAATTGATTTAGCTCTTTATAAATATGAGTAATTAAACCTTTGTCAGAGGTTTCTATGAAGATTTTTTCCCAATTTGTTGTTTCCCTTCTGATTTTAGTTATATTGGTTTTGTTTGTACAAAAGCTTTTTAGTTTGATGTAGTCAAAATTATTTATTTTACATTTTGTGATTCTTTCTATATCTTGCTTGGTTTTAAAGCCTTTCCCCTCCCAAAGGTCTGACATGTATACTATTCTGTGTTTACCCAATTTACTTATGGTTTCCTTCTTTATGTTTAAGTCACTCACCCATTTTGAATTTATCTTGGTGTAGGGTGTGAGGTGTTGATCTATTCCTAGTCTCTCCCACACTGTCTTCCAATTTTCCCAGCAGTTTTTATGAAATAGTGGATTTTTGTCCCAAAAGCTGGGATCTTTGGGTTTATCGTATACTGTCTTGCTGAGGTCGCTTTCCCCCAGTCTATTCCACTGATCTTCCTTTCTATTTCTTAGCCAGTACCAAATTGTTTTGATGACTGCTGCTTTGTAATATAGTTTTAGGTCAGGGACTGCAAGGCCCCCATCATATGTGTTTTTTTTCATTATTTCCCTGGATATCCTTGATCTTTTGTTCTTCCAAATGAACTTTGTTATGGTTTTTTCTAAATCAGTGAAGAAGTATTTTGGTAGTTCAATGGGTATGGCACTAAATAGATAAATAAGTTTGGGTAGGATGGTCATTTTTATTATATTGGCTCGTCCTATCCATGAGCAGTTAATGTTTTTCCATTTGTTCAAGTCTAGTTTTAGTTGTGTGGCGAGTGTTTTGTAGTTGTGTTCATATAGTTCCTGTGTTTGTCTTGGGAGGTAGATTCCTAGGTATTTTATTTTGTCTAAGGTGATTTTGAATGGGATTTCTCTTTCTAGTTCTTGCTGCTGAGCTGTGTTGGAGATATATAGAAAAGCTGATGATTTATGTGGGTTTATTTTGTATCCTGCAACTTTGCTAAAGTTGTTGATTATTTCAATTAGCTTTTTGGTTGAATCTCTAGGATTCTTTAAGTAGACCATCATGTCATCCGCAAAGAGTGATAACTTGGTCTCCTCCTTGCCTATTTTGATGCCTTCAATTCCTTTATCTTCTCTAATTGCTACTGCTAGTGTTTCTAGTACAATGTCAAATAGTAGAGGTGATAATGGGCATCCTTGTTTCACTCCTGATCTTATTGGGAATGCATCTAGTTTATCCCCATTGCAGATGATATTAGCTGTTGGTTTTAGATATATACTGTTTATTATTTTTAGGAATGACCCTTCTATTCCTATGCTTTCTAGTGTTTTTAATAGGAATGGGTGTTGTATTTTATCAAAGGCTTTTTCTGCATCTATTGAGACACATAACTGATTCTTAACAGCTCTTAAGGCTCATGTCTGTCTTAACCCTCCCTCTTCTGTCTTTCTTGTCTTCAGCGGATATGTCTCTTCCTCAACAAAGCAAACACCTCTACCTGTGCCCTCCCACTCTCACTAAGACCTTGTTCTATCAATCATCCTCTCTGTCTCTCAGGCTTCTTCCTTCTTGCTCAGAAACATACTCAGGAAAGAGGCTGGAGATGGAAATACATATGAATTTTCTACATAAAGGAAATGTTTGAAACTGTCAGAATAGACGAGAAGGGTCAAAGAAGAGAGTATGAAGAAAACACACCAAACACACTTTGGATCCTGAGGTGCTTATCCAAAGAGGCTGAAATTGAACTAAAGAAAATAAATCTGGCAAAAGCAGCCAGATGACACTATATACACCAAGAATTACATATTGTTATTCAGTAATGTATACAAATATACAAGGATGGTGAAATACCAAATATATGAGAAAAAAGTCTCAACACTCATTAATAGCCCCTAAAGTGACCCCCCAAAATCAATTTTTACTACTATTTTATCTATATGAAATATTTATTAGGATCATCTATATACAAAATGAGGACATCTCAGTGAGGGTAATAGCAGTGGCAAAAGTAGGCTTTTGCCAATTATATTAAACGACAGATTACACAATTGGCTGAACAATGTAGAAAATGTAATATCTTATTATAACTTATTATTTATTGATTAATTATGAAAAAATGTTGTCTTCCATGGAGCCTTAAGGGCTCTTTTACAGCAGAGTTGCCCATCCATATATCAAGATCATTTGGAATTTTTGAATGATATGTAACAGATTTAACCTTGTTCAATAATCCAAAAGCATGCTTCATCATTAGTCTTCTGGAGTTGTGATTGATGATTACAGTGATCATACTCATGACTATCACAATTTTCCTTTATAATGTTGTGATCTACTGGTCATGCATCCATTTTCCATGATTTTTAAAAATTTCACTCACAGTGGCTTTAGCAGTCATACCTGTCAGTTCTTTCAGTACATCATCATCACAGCTAGCATTTATAAAGAGCCTACTATGTGCATGATACTGTGCTAAGTGCTTTAAAAATATCTCATTTGAGCCTCACAACAACCCTGGAAGGTAGGTGCTATTATTATCCCCATTTTACAAATCAGGAAACTGAGGCAGAAAGCAGTTAGGCAACTTGTCCAGGATCATACAGCCAGTTAGGTGTTTAAGGCTAGATTTGAATTCATTTCTTATGATCTCCAACTCGTTCTCTATCTACTGTGCCACCCAACTACCTAAAAGTTATGGGGAGGCCTAAGAAGGAACTGTTGGAGTCTGAGTGCAGATCAAAGCATCCATTTTCTACTTTATTTCCTTCATGAAATTTCTATTTTATATGTGATAATGTGTCTTCTGTCATGATATAAGCAATATGGAAATATGTTTTGCATGAAAGTATGAGTATAGTCTATATCAGACTCTACCTCCTCAGGGAAGGTGGGGGAAGGTAGGAAGGAAAAAAATCTGAGTTCTAAAATGTTAGAAAACAATTGTCAAAAATTGTTTCTACATGTAACTGAAAATAAATATGTTTAAAAAGTTATTTGGGGAAGGGAAGGCAAAATGCATTTATTGTGTTCCTTCATATCTTCAAAAATTCATTTTTGAGAAATTCCTATGCCTCTTAATCAGATTTCCCCTATAGAATTCTAATACATAGGATCTTACCTTTATTTCTCCTGAATCCTGTGAAATTTGCTTTTCTCAAATCTACCATATGTTAGACTTCCTTCTCCTTTTCTTTCACAAACTTTAGAAGTGACCACACAGAAGGGTCACAGCACACCACCACACTGGTGGAAGAGGCAGCTGGGGTGCACCACTTCTCTTCCTGCCTTCTCTATCTTACGAATTTGGGGTGGGGTGGAGAGAGGCTAGAATACTCTGTAAGCTGTTGCTAGAATGTCCCTGGTGCTTTGTTTTAAAAATTTGTTGCAGAAGAATAGGAATTTCTATTAAACCTCCAAAAAGTGATCTCTTCCAGAAATATATCTGAAATGCACACTGTTCCAAAAGTCTTAGTGTTAATTACAGTTTTTAAAACTTAAAGACGCATTAAGATTTGGGGAAGCCCTGTATTATATACCATTTACTGGACCTCTTATTCTACTAGGTTTTTAAATTTATTACATATGAAGTTCTGGCTTTAAAGAAGTTAGAGACACTATCCAAGTAGGAGAAAAAGAAAAATCAAGGTCATGTGTGTGTGTGTGTGTGTGTATGTATATATATATATATTCATATTGTTAAGATTAAAATTCTCTGGAGACTGTATCTTAATTTATAATTATTTATTAAATAATAAAAAGCAGACCAGAGAAAGAAAAGGCACCAGCCACATGCCAGCTTTGTGGGAGGCTTCAGGAATGCCAGGGTGCTCTCTGGGCAGCCCTGAGCCCAACCATGTGTGGGCTCCATGGCTAGAACTAGTGCTGCTAGTACTCTTTTGGACATCTCCTCTCTCCGTGGTTCTGAATTTTTTTTTAAAAGTGCTACTTCTTTTCCCTGGTCCAATTTATGCTTCTTGAGACATCCCCTTTTCTGAGCCACTCAGATGTGGTGGACTCCAACCTCAGCCTATATCAGAGGTGGGTCTTCCTGACACTAGGAGTCACCACATGGTCCTTAGAACAGCTACACAGTACCAGTACAGCACCCCCCAACGTTGTAGGAAGGACTCTATCCCTCACCTCAGAGATACATGGTTCAGAGGTTTAGAAGTAAGATCCTTTGCTTTAAGGTCCAAAGTTGTTCTTGACAGGCTAGTGTTAAATTTTCTCAAGATGTATGTGTATGTACATATGTCTACATAGTGTGTATATATTTATACATACCTATATACACATATGCCATTTCTTGAGTTTAAAGAGAAATCTAGGTATCACGTACCAGTCAAGGATGGAGCTTCACAAAGCATACCAAAAAGTATTGGTGAAAAGAGCCAAATTGTTTCAGAGTTCTCCTGATGACCACCAGTTCAGTACATCTGAGTTAGAAGATCATGAATATAGCATCTGACTATTGCTGAAGAAGATCAAAGCAAATGACAAGATATTTCTACTGGAGACCATGCAGTAATGGCAGGAAAAAATTGACACAAGAGGACAGTTCCTCAACCCTGTGATGTGACAATTACCCTTGGCTTGGCCTGGAGCAAGGAAATTTCATCTTCATGTTTGTTTCTGCCATCAACTCATTTGCCTGCAGAAAAAAAAGAAGTAAGTATTTTTTAAATTTAGAAGATGAAATTCCTTTAGTATGAATCATTTCAACTTTGAATACATAATAAATTGAAAATGAATTTTTTAAAAGAGTTCTTCTACCACTCCCAAAGTTCCTATTATTTATACCCCAGCAACCAGTTCCTCCTTGCTAATGAGAATCAGATCCAGAATAGAATTTCCCTTTGTGCATTCCTCTACCTTTTGAAGGATCAAATTATGACTAAGTCAAATCTGAAAGTTTATTTGCTGTTTTGATTTTGTCAGAGGAAACTCCTGCAGATGTCTGGATAATTGAAGTCTTCCATCACTATCATATTATACCTGTGTATTGTCTATTTCCAAAAATGCTTTATATATTTCCTCTTTCAATGAACATCAATGACAAAAATTGTTTATTTTTTCTTTTCATTTATCTTCACTAAAATAGTATCCACCATGATTTCTTCTCTAATCCATGGGATCATGGTTCCATGACTAAGAGAAACCCCAAAGGCTATCTTGTCCTACTCCTTCATTTTGCAGTTGAGAAAACCGAGACTGGAGAATTTTACTTGATCTTGACTTGTTTAAGATAACACAGATTGTAAACATCAGAAGCATTCATTTCTATATCCCTTGTTCCATATTTTCTCACATGAGTATACTTTCATAATATATAGTGCTATTCTGCCCACAGCCCACCATTCATTGGACTGAAGAAGTGTAAAGAAAATGAATATAAAACTTGGTCCTGCAGGATTATGTGAATTGCATCCATGAACTATCTCACACACCAACCTACATTCCTTCCATCTTTCAAAAGTCCCCTTTCCCAAAAACCATTCCCCAATTTTCTGAGTATCATGACATCTGAGTACTCATGTACAATTTGTCTTGCTTGAATTGTTTCCTTTTCCATTCTATTTCCTTTGAATAGGGCATACTTATCTAGAGCCACATTTCATCTATTGGTTTTAGCTCACCAAATCTCAGTGACACAATGGTCCATTGTATCTCCTTGTATGAAGGCCTTTGATCCCTATTGCATGTTGAAGATCTGTCTATACACCTTTGGAGACCTTAGGTTTTCCCATTTGTTCCCTTCTTGGATTATTTTTTCTCCTCTGGGTGTCTCAAGTGCTCATTTTCTTCCTTTATTGTAGCTACTCTTCATGGTGTGTATTTGACTCCATAGATACACATAAGCTATTTTCCCCTCTACCACAATTTTTAGCTTAAATTATGTTTATTAGAATTATAAGACACTTGGAAAAACACATTCTTACCAGCCATTCCTAGATGGCGTCTATCTTTGATTAGGAATCTGGGTCCTATATTTCAAGTTATGGCTCAGACATAAAATTACATCTTCTCATCTACTTACCTTACCTTAAAATGGGAAGCATGGCAGCAAAGAAATGGCAATGAAAAAATATGACCCATAGTTCTATGGTTTCCATTTTTTTCTCAAGACTTTATAATATTTGACAATATTTTAGGCCCTGTCTGGAAGCATCATTTGACCCATAGCCCACATCAATCACCAGAAGTGAAGAGTAGTCATTCATTTGAAGTCTTGAGACATTGTTTTGGATACATGTCTTGGAAAGGTAACAGATCTCTGTATTGCCATTTTGAAGTCAACAAATACCAGCCTCAGCACCCTCAAATCCTCCCCCATTTCAAATTCCCTATAGTTGTTAAGGGCTCTATTATTTTCCCAGTAACTCAAGCTTACAACAATGTTAGCAGAGAAAGCTAAGGGAACATTATTCTGTATGTAGTTCCTCTATCTTGCTTCTGACCCTGTTTGCATTGCAATCCCTACCCTGTCTGAAACCTTCCTTAATACGGAAACAACTAGGACAATATTTTCTTTTAGAATGAAATTATAAAAGATATCTAACCTGAGGAAGAAACTTTCCTATTACTATCCCAGCAACAAGCCAGTCCAAATCAGAGGATACCACTTCCCCTATTCCTACTCTGTGATTCCCCTAGCAACAACCCTGTCTAATCCTCAGGTACCCCATACCCAGTTCATTTCCTGGCTAAACTGAAGCCTCTATAAACTTTGTCCTTTTGATCCTTCAGGGAGTCTCTGCCCAAATGAGTGGGGCTCACATGTTCATCAACTCAACAAATCCTAATTGGTTTCTAAATTTATGGTATTTGATTTGGGTTCTGGTTTGGGGATTCTGGTTCTGATGTATTGTGGAAATGACAATTTTACCTACTCAACCTTGGTGTCCTCTTTGACTTCTCACTACCTTTCACTACCCCCATACCAAATATGTTGCCAAATTCTATCACTTTTACCTTTGTAACATCTCTTATATATGTTCCCTTTGTCTCCTCTGATACTTCCACCACTCTGGTACAGGCCCTCATCATCCCACTCCTGAATAACCTGATGACCGGTATCTCTGTCTCATGTCTCTTCCTACTTCCATCTTCTTCTCAGCTATCAAATTAATCTTCCTAAATTAGACATCTGGCCATGTCATCTCTATCGAATGCATTGCAGTGACTCCCTATTACTTTCAGGCTCAAATAAAAAATCCTCTGACCTTCAAAGCCCCTCACAACTGGGATCCCTCCTATTTTTCCATTCTTCTTGTATCTGACTTCCTCCCTCTCTTCCCATGTAGTCTGTGACTGGCCTCCTTGCTGTTCCATGAACAAGACATTCCATCTCTCAACTCTGGACATTTTTACTGGCTCTCCTTCATGTCTAGAATTGTCTCTCTCTTCACCTTCACTTTGATTTCTTTTAAGACCCAACTAAAATCCTACCATCTACAGGAAGCTTTTCCTGATCCTCTTTAATCCTTGACCCTCCTCTCTGTTTACTTTCTCTAATTTATCCCTCTTCTTATTTGCACATAGCTGTTTGTATGATGTCTTCCCCATTAGACTATAATTCTTTCAGAGCAGGGTCTGTCTTTTGCCTTTCTTTGGGTCCCCAGTGTTCAGCATATAGCAGAAGCTTAATAAATGCTTACTTACCAATTAATTGATTATACCCAAGCAGGGAATCCTCAACTCTCACCTTTATTGGATAGGATCTGTTTTACCTCATAAATTCTGTGGTTTTAACATATCATTTCTTGGTGATTAAATAACTATTTTCTTCTACAGTAGATGGGCCAGTGGATAAGCTTGGAGTTAAGAAAACCTGGGTTCAAAGATTGGAATTAAAAAAAAAACTTGAGACCAAGCTCAGACATTGAATTTCTGCATCTACCTCAGTTTCCCCAACTATAAAATGGAAATAATCATAGCACCTCCTTCCCAGGTTTTTTTGTGAAGATAAAATGAGATAATATTATAAAATACTTATACAGTACCTGGAACATATTAAGTACTTAATAAATGATGTTTTCTTCTTTCCTTCATCAGAGCATCTAGATCCCATTGCTTTATAAGTACCACGAATCTCCAAGTAAATGGTTGCTTGTTTTCTTCTCTTCTTCCTCTGTGTGACATCATTCTATTCTCTAGCCTTTTAAAAGGAGTTATTTGTTCTTCTCCACCTCATACCTCAACAGCTTTCCCCCTGCTAAAGCTCTGGTTGTTTTCCTAAGAATATTTCATGGTCCCTAACAACCTGGTATATGCAGAGATGTTCCTTGATTTCCTTTACTTTTTCTTCCAGCAGAGGGAGGAATCTACAGTTGGAACAGAGATTAGGTGCTAAGGGAAGGGGACATCAGGTTACATTGGGCCTTGAGTGCCAGGCAGAGGAGTTTAAAATTGATTCGTTAATCAATATGGAGCTTTTATAGATTTTTAAAATCATATGACCCTGCAATGCTTTCTATAACCTGTCTCTGACATCAAGGCTCAGATCAAATGTTGCCACCTTCATGAAGTCTTCCATAATCTCCAGAAGAAAAAAAAAACTAATCTTTTCTTGCTTGGACATGAAATAGTTTTTTAATTTTATTTTTAAGTATTTGTACTTTGCTGATATCACATTCTCCTAATAGTATGAGCCATAATTCATCTATGCCATCTCATCCAGTGATTCTTGTCCATGTTATCTCATAATTCTCTCACAAGAGAATGACCCACTTGGCTAAAGGCCTTCCTCTAGTTCTCTCTGTCTCTGTTTCTCTGTCTCTCTCTGTCTCCCTCTCTATCTCTCTGTCTCTATCTCTCTCTCTCAAAAACCCTTGCCTTCTATATTAGAATCATTGCTAAGTAAGTATTGATTCCAAGGCAGAAGAGTGGTAAGGGCTTGGGATGTGGGATTAAGTGACTGGCTGAGGGTCACACAGTTAGACAGTGTCCACCTAGCTGCCCTTTCTCCAATTCTCTTGACATTACCCGTATATCAATGATATCAATGGAGCATCTTCGCTTTCTGTCAGTTGTCTGACTCTTGCTACTCCTTTTCTGGTGACATGACTGATTTAAATGAACTGTCAATATCAATAAAATAACAAGTTAATAAAATTATAGACACTGACACAGACTATCATCATTTCCTAAGGAAGTTTAACCAATATAATTAATGACCAAAAATAAGGAAAACAAAAAAGCCCCAAAACTACCTATGCTAGAAACACATGATCTCCTTAACAAGAGGTACAATAACCAAGGACAGAACTGGTTGAGAAGAGAAGTTTGATTTTAAAACTTTAAGGAGGAGAATAGGGACAGATCATGAATAACATTGCCTCATAAGCAGTAAGAAGAAATGGAAAGATAAACAATTTTATAGAAAATTTGGTAAGAGATCCAATTAAGCCCACGCTTATCCCCAGAGCATTTTGTGGATGAAACAAGAAACAAGAAAATAAATAGAAAATGGAAAGATGCAGATGTGTCAAGATTTTGACAAATTCTCTTCTCCATCAATGACAATTACATCACAATCCTTGATGTGTTGAATGAGGAAATAAAAACAATACATTTTTATACTTTTCATGTTTAACATTAGATCCCTTTTCAGAAGTTTTAAAAATAATAATTAAAGGAATTGCTAAATTTCAGTTAGCGGTCAGTAAAATTAAAGATGTGTTTTTTCCTGGTTGGTTTCACACAGTCCTCTCTAATCCACAGACCCTCCTCCTCCCTAGGTTAAGAACCCCTATCATACAATTTGGAATTATGCCCAAAAAGCTATGAAAGAATGCATACCTTTTGATCCAGTAATACCACTCCTGGGTCTATATTCCAAAGAGATTAAAAAATGTGAAAGGACTTCTTTGTACAAAAATTTATATAGCTGCTCTCTTTGTGGTGGCAAAGAAGTGGACATTATGGGGATGTTCCTCAATTGGGGAATGGCTAAACAAAGTGTGGCATATACTGGTGATGGAATACTGTTGTGCTGTAAAGAATGAGGAACAGGATGATTTCAGAAAGAGCTGAAAAAATCTACATGAACTGATGCAGAGTGAAATGAGAAGAACCAGGCAAACATTATATACAGTAATTGCAATATTGTGGAATAATCAAATGTGATAGACTTTGCTACTAACAGCAATATAATGATCCTAGACAATTCTGAGGGACTTATGACAAAGAATGCTATCCACCTCCAAAGAAAGAACTGTTGGAGTAGGAATGCAGAAGAAAACATGATTTATCACTTGTTTATTTGGATTTATATTTTAGGGTTTGGGTTTTAGAAGATTATTCACTTGCAAAAATGAATAATATGGAAATATGTCTTACATGGTAATATATGTGTATAACTCAGATTGAATTGCTTGTCAACTCTGAGAGAGGGAAAGAAAAAGGGAGGGAGACAATATGGATCATATAACTTTAGAAAATTTATGTGGAAATTTGTTATTAAAATTTAATTTAAAATTTAACTTAAAAATTAAAATAAAGAAAAACCCCTGCCATAGAAGAATTGGTTGAAGAATTGACAATGTTTCACTTCAAGAAGAATGGATTGGAAAATGTCAAGAGGACAGCCTTTAAGTATTTGAAGGGACAACTAGGTGGCCATGGAATCAGAAAGACACATCTTCATGAGTTCAAATCTAACTTCAGATACTTACTAGGTATGTGATCCTGGGCAAGTCACTTTTTGCCTGAGTTTCCTATCTGTAAAATGAATTGGAGAAGGAAATGGCAAAACCACTCCAATATCTTTGCCAAGAAAATCCCACTATTGAATCAGGAATGGGCAGGGTTCAAATGATGGAACAACAGCATATTTTTAAGAAAGGATTAAATTGGAACAACTTATACCTGGAGAGAATAAGGAACAATGGGAAGAAGTTTCAGAGAGCCAGATTTAGTGATTATGTATAAACTTTTTTTTTAGAATTAGAGCTATTTAAAAGTAGAATGAGCTGCCTCAGAAAATATAAGTTTTAGATTTTAATTGGAAGATGAATACCACTTGTCAAGGATATTTGATAAGGCCAGGTAAAATAGATAGACAACCTCTAAAGATTTTTCTAAGTCTACAATTTTATTTTTTTTATTTTATTTGTTTAACCTACAATAACTATTTTCTCAATATCCTTACTCCCACTCTCTCTGTCATGTGTATATAATGCATATATATAATGTATTTATAATATATGCATATATTATATATCTATTGATAATAGATAAAAGATGATAAATAATATTATAATAAAATAATATTTTGTCTTATGTATATATATAATGCACATACAATATAAATTGGTAAAGAAAAAACAAGAGGTATTACTTCTAGGCCACATGAGAAATGCCTATTTATTTATTCAGAGTGAGGCTAATAACTGAAATGAATAGCAATAGCAGCAATATTTATATGGTGCTTGATGGTTTTCAAAATGTTTTGCATGTTGTTAATAATGCAGATTAAATTTAAAAGCATGCTACAGCATGTAATATATGTCTGAGGTGGGACATGAACTCAGGATTTTTCAGGATTCAAGGTCATCTCTCAAACCCCTTTCCCACATGGCTGATAAGAAGATAAGATTAATTATTCACACTTTTAAAAAGTAGGTTTGGGCAAGTTCATTTTTAGGAGACTTTATAATTTATCCAGTTATTCACTTATTAGTGACTTATACACTGTCTACTTCTCCAGAAAATTCAAAGTCGTTTTTGTGAGTTAAAACTCATTTAAAAAACCAGCAGGACAATGAAAATAAAAACAGGGGGAAAAAACTCAGTTAAAAGGAACAGAGGAGGTACATCGGGCATGAGGAATGAATCAGTAGCACAGCTGAGCTCCAAATTGAACTTTGAGCTGTCCTTAAGGCAAAAAGGGAAACACAGATTCTGTTTCTCATTGTCTGAAAGAGAACATCTATTTTTTTATTAATAGAATTTATCCATAAGTGTCCCAGCTCCTTGCACATCACAGAAGGCATCATCCAAGAGACAGGCATGTTCAAACAAATTGCTTTTCATGTATCTACTATTTAGTTCACTCTCTGGAGGTAACATTCACAATTTATTCTTCAAATATTAAATCTGTAGTTGCGTGTGATGTTCTCTTGCTTCTATTCATTTGGCTGTTCATTATAGAATATTCATCTAGATACATAAACTTCAGAGAATTGGATTCTAGAAGGAGTTTCTTTTTTTTCCATTTGAATAAGTTTATTTAGTCAATTTAGAACATTATTCCTTGGTTACAATAATCACATTATTTCCCTCCCTTCAACCCTCCCTTCCCACAGCCAATGCAAAATTTCATTGGGTATTACTTGGGTCCTTGATCAGAACCCATTTCCATGTTGTTGTTTACACTAGGGTGTTCATTTAGAGTCTACATCCCCAACAATATGCCTTCAACCCATGTATTCAAGCAGTTGTTTTTCTTTGGTATTTTTACTCCTACAGTGTTACCTCTGGATGTGGATAGTGGTTTTTCTCCTAGGTTCCTCCGAGTTCTTCAGGGTCATTGCATTGTCACGAATGGAGAAGTCCATTACATTTGATTGTACCACAGTGTATCAGTCTCTGTGTACAATGTTCTCCTGGCTCTGCTCCTCTTACTCTGCATCACTTCCTGGAGCTTGTTCCACTCCCCATGGAATTCCTCCACTTTATTACTCCTTTTAGCACAATAGTATTCCATCACCAATATACATCACAATTTATTCAGCCATTCCCCAATTGAAGGGCATCCCCTCATTTTCCAATTTTTTGCCATCACAAAGAGCACAGTTATGATTATTCTTGTACATGTCTTTTTCTTTATTATCTCTTTGGGGTACAAACCCAGCAGTGCTATGGCTGGATCAAAGGGCAGACAGTCTTTTAGCACCCTTTGGGCATAGTTCCAAATTGCCCTCCAGAATGGTTGGATCAATTCGCAACTCCATCAGCAATGCATTAATGTCCCCACTTTGCCACATCTCCTCCAGTATTCATTACTTTCCATTGCTGTCATGTTAGCCAATCTGCTAGGTGTGAGGTGATGATACTTTAGAGTTGTTTTGATTTGCATCTCTCTGATTATAAGAGATTTAGAATATTTTTTCATGTACTTATTAATAGTTTTGATTTCTTTAACTGAAAATTGCCTATTTGTGTCCCTTGCCCAGTTATCAATTGGAGAATGGCTTGATTTTTTGTACAATTGATTTAGCTCTATAAATTTGAGTAATTAGGCCTTTGTCAGAGGCTTTTGTTATGGAGATTGTTTCCCAATTGATTGCTTCCCTTCTAATTTTGGTTGCATTGGTTTTGTTTGTACAAAAATGTTTTAATTTGATGTAATCAGAATAATTTATTTTACATTTTGTGACCCTTTATAAGTCTTGTTTGGTTTTAAAGTCGTCCCTTTCCCAAAGATCTGACATGTATACTATTCTGTGTTCACCTAATTTACTTATAGTTTCCTTCTTTATATTCAAGTCATTCACCCATTCTGAGTTTATCTTGGTGTAGGGTGTGAGATGTTCATCCAAACCTAATCTCTCCCATAACATCTTCCAATTTTCCCAGCAGTTTTTATCAAATAGTGGATTTTGGTCCCCAAAGCTGGGATCTTTGGGCTTATCATAGACTGTCTTGCTGAGATAATTTATCCCTAGTCTATTCCACTGATCCTCATTTCTTTCTCTTAGCCAATACCAAATTGTTTTGATGACCACTGCTTTAGAGTATAGCATCATCTTCCTTCACATTTTTTTCATGATTTCCCAGGATATCCTTGATCTTTTGGTCTTCCAAATGAACTTTGTTATAGTTCTTTCTAATTCAGTAAAAAAGTTTTTTGGTAGTTCAATGGGTATAGCACTAAATAAGTAAATTAATTTGGGTAGAATTGTCATTTTTATTATGTTACCTCATCCTACCCATGAGCAATCGATGTTTTTCCAGTTGTTTAGAGAGTGTTTTCTAGTTGTGTTCATATAGTTCCTGTGTTTGTCCCAACAGATAGATTCCTAAGTATTTTATATTGTCTAGGGTGATTTTAAAAGGAATTTCTCTTCTAATTCTTGCTGCTAAGATATGTTGGAAATACATAGAAATGCTAATGACTTATGTGGGTTTATTTTGTATCCTGCAACTTTGCTGAAGTTGTTGATTATTTCTACTACTTTTTTAGTTGATTCTCTAGGATTCTTTAAGTAGACCATCATATCATCTGCAAAGAGTGATAGCTTGGTCTCCTCATTACCTATTTTAATACCTTCAATTTCTTTTTCTTCTCTAATTGCTACTGCTAATGTTTCTAGTACAATGTTGAATAATACAGGTGATAATGGGCATCCTTGTTTCACTCCTGATCTTATTGGGAAGGCTTCTAGTTTATCCCCATTGCAGATGATGTTTGCTGATGGTTTTAGATATATACTCTTTATTATTTTTAGGAAAGACCCTTCTATTCCTATGCTTTCTAGTGTTTTAAATAGGAATGAGTGTTGTATTTTTGTCAAAGACTTTTTCTGCATCTATTGAGATAATCGTGATTTTTTTTCATTTTGCTTGTAATATGTCAATTATGCGGATAGTTATCCTAATATTGAACCATCCTTGCATTCCTGGTATAAGTCCTACCTGGTCATAGTGAATAACCCTCCTGATCACTTGCTGGAGTCTTTTTGCTAGTATCCTGTTTAAGATTTTTGCATCTATGTTCATTAAGGAGATTGGTCTCTGTTTCTCTGTTTTTGACCTGCCTGGCTTTGGAATCAGTACCATATTTATGTCATAGAAGGAATTTGGTAGAACTCATTCTTTGCTTATTCTATCAAACAGTTTGTATAATGTTGGGATTAGGTGTTATTTGAATGTTTGATAGAATTCATTTGTGAATCCATCTGGTCCTGGGGTTTTTTTCTTTGATGGCTTGTTCAATTCCTTTTTCTGAAATGGGGTAGTTTAGGTAGTCTATTTCTTCCTCTATTAGTCTAGGCAATTTATATTTTTGTAAATATTCATCCATATCACCTAGATTGCCATATTTATTGCCATATAATTGGCATAATAATTTTTAACGATTGTCTTGATTACTCTTCATTAGAGGTGATGTCTCCCTTTTCATCTTGGATACTCTCAATTTGGTTTTCTTCTTTCCTTTGTTTTTATTAGTACTTTGACCAGTACTTTGTCTATTTTATTTGTTTTTTTTTTCAAAGTACTAGCTTCTAGTCTTATTTATTAAATCAATAGTTCTTTGACTTTCAATTTTATTGATTTCTCCTTTGATTTTTAGGATCTCTAATTTAGTCTTCATCTGAGGATTTTTAATTTGTTCACTTTCTAGTTTTTTTATTTACATGACCAATTAATTGACCTCTGCCCTTCCCTAATTTGTTAATATATGAACTCAAGGATATAAATTTCCCCCTGAGTACTGCTTTGGCTGCATCCCAAAAATTTTGAAAGGATGTCTCATCATTGTCATTTTCTTCCATGAAGTTATTGTTTCTATGACTTGTTCTTTAACCATTTTGGAAAATTGTATTGTTTAATTTCCAATTAATTTTTGATTTGCCTCTCCATGTACCCTTACTAATTATTATTTTCATTGCATTGTGATCTGAGAAGGCTGCATTTATTATTTCTGCTCTTCTGCACTTGTTTGCAATGTTTTTATGCCCAAGTACATAGTCAATCTTTGTGAATGTACCATGTGCTGCTGAAAAGAAGGTGTCCCTATTTATTTTTCTCCACATATCTACTAACTCTAATTTTTCTAAGATTTCATTTACTTCTCTTATATCTTTCTTTATTATTTTTGGTTTGATTTATCTAGTTCTGATAGAGGAAGTTTCAGGTTTCCCACTAGTATAGTTTTTCTATCTATTTCATCCTTGAGCTCCCCTAGTTCCTCCTTTAGAAATTTGGATTCTATGCCATTTGGTGCATATACTTTTACTACTGATATTTCCTCATTGTCTATACTGCCTTTTATCAGGATGTAATTACCTTTTGTAAAGATAATTTTAGCGTTGTGACTTAAAATCTAAATTTAATTGGTCTCTAGGGAAAATCCCAAATTATAAAATACCCAAGTCAGCTGGAAATTTATGGTGATTAATTGATATAGTGGAAAGAGATTAATAAGAAGGAAGAAGGAAAGGGAGTAGGATTTCTCCCACCTGGCTAGTGCCAGAAAGAAAACCAGAGGCTCTAGAAAGTAAGGAATAAGGAACCAGCCTGAACTCCAAAAGGGCTCAGCCAAGGTATCTGAGCCTGAATCAGCTCAAGGGCAAACTCACTGCCAAACCCAGACAAATAGCTGCCACCATGCCAAGATGTTGGAATGCTTAGCATGCTGCCAGCCAGAGTCGCCTCTCCATGGAAAGAGGGAGAGAGAGGAAGTGATGTGCCTTATATAGACAGTTTTACATCACTTTCTTGCGTCTCATCTGTACCAATGATAGCTTAGCTTGACGTAGGACAGCCCAGGGGTCTGTCTGCTTTTTCTGCACATGTCTGTTGAAGACCATTTCCTCAGATAATTAAATCTTTGAGTATGGTTCAGGCATCCTGACCTTGTTAAACTTAGTAGGGTGGAGAAATGTATAGTTCCCAAGACTTGATTCTGATAAACCTCCATTCTGATAAATCTCCATTGTTACTAATCAGGAAATAGCTAAATCAGATCTTCTAAAGTATGGCCTGAGTAGGGTGGAGTAGTTTTTAAATTCACACTTCCCTATCTCTTTTGACTAGATCTATTTTTACTTTAGCTTTGCCAGATATCATGATTTCAAATTCTGCTTCTTTTTATCAGTTGATGACAAATAGATTTTGCTCCATCCTCTTACTTTTACCCTATGTGTGTCTACCTCCCTCAGGTGTGTTTCTTGTAGACAACGTACGGTAGGGTTTTGGTTTCTAATCCGCTCTGCTATTTGCTTGCTTTTTATGGGTGAGTGCATTCCATTCACATTCAAAGTTATGATTACCAGCTGTGTATTTTCCAGCATTTTGATTTCCACTCCTAGTCCTGCCTTTTCTTCTTTCACTATTTCCTTCTACACCAATATTTTGCTTTTAATCAGTCCCCCTAATTCCCACTCTTATTTTATTTCCCTTTCTACCCTCTCCCTTCTTATTCCCCTCTTATTTTCTTTAGTCTGTTTAAACTACCCCCACCCTCTCCCTCCCTTGTATTGCTTCCCTCCCCACTAGTCTGTTTGTTACCCTTCTACTTCCCTATAGGGTGCAAATCAGTTCTCTGCCCCAATGTATTTGATAATTCTTCCCTCTTTAAATCAATTTCAATGCATGTAACAATTGAGTATTTCCTATCTCCAAACTCTTTACCCTTCCAGTGTATTGATGTTCTCCCCCCCTCCCACCATGTACTTCTTTGTGACATATAGATTTACCCCACTTTGTTTCTTTTCCCATTTCTTTTAGTATTAACCATTTTTTAGCTCTAATTGTATATGTGTGTGTGGGGGGGTGTGGATGTGTATACATGCATATTGATGCACACATATATCTATATACATAGTTATATCTTGGCATTTCATCCTATACAGTTTGTCACTGTTCCCTCTAAGTATAATTCTTCTAGTTACCCAGGTGATAATAATAATTTTTAAGAGTTACCAATATCCTCTTTTCTTATAGGGACATCATTTTAACTTATTGGGTCTCTTAAAAAAGGAGGAAAATGTTTTGTGTTGTTTTTCTTTTTTCCCCTTTTCTTAAGTACCTTTTGATGATTCTCTTGAATTCTGTGTTTGGGCATCAAATTTTCTGTTCAGATCTGGTCTTCTCTTTACAAATGCTTGGAATTCTTCTATTTTGTTAAATGACCATACTTTCCCCTGTAAGAATATAGTCAATTTTGCTGGGTAGTTGATTCTTGGTTGTAGACCTAGTTCCCTTGCTTTCTGGAATATCATATTCCGTGCCTTTTGATCCTTCATTGTAGATGCAGCCAGATCCTGTGTTATCCTCACTGTGGTTGCTTGGTATCTGAATGACATCTTCCTAGCAGCTTATAATATTTTTCCTTGGTCTGATAGTTCTTGAATTTGGCTATAACATTCCTGGGTGTTGTCAGCTGGGAATTAAGTATAGGAGGTGATCTGTGGATTCTTTCAATCTCCACTTTTCCCTCTTGTTCTAGAACATTGGAGTAGTTTTCATGGATAATTTCCTGTAGGATGATGTCCAGGCTTTTTCTTTTGTCATGGTCTTCCAGTAGACCAATGATTCTTAAGTTGTCTCTCCTGGAACGATTTTCTAAATCTTCTGTTTTGTGAATGAGGTGCTTCATATTTTCCTCAATTTTTTCATTCTTTTGATTTTGTTTTATAGTTTCCTGCTGCCTTGTGAAGTCGCTTGCTTCTAATTGTTGTATTCTGGTTTTTAAAGACTGGATTTCATCCCTGGCTTTTTGGTCATCCTTCTCCTTCTGGTCTGATTTTCTTTGGAGGGCATCTTTCATCTTCTTTGCCTCATCTTTCATTTTCTTTGCCTCATCTTTCATCTCCTTTGCCTCATTTTCAAGCTGATTAATTTTGGCTTTCAAGACATTATTTTCTGTTTCCAGATGACTTATCTTGCTTTTAAAGTTCTTTTTCCAGTTGTATTCAGCCTCTCTTAATTGTGTTTTGAATTGTATTTTAAGTTCTTACAAAGTCTGTGTCCAATTTGCTGGAGTTTCTTTGCTTTTGCTTGGTGTACCTTCATCCTTCTCTGTTGCATTTGCTCTTTGTTCATTGCCTGGGTAGAAGCTGTTGATTGTAATTTCTTTTTTCTTTTTCTGTTGTTTGCTCGTATTTGCCCCTGTAGTTGTCTGTACTCTTGCTCCTCTTATTGTGTGTTGGATCTGTGGTTTGGGGCTTTTCTGTCAACCTTCCCCTTGAAACTTAGTCAGCAAATCTCTCAACACAGTCTGTGGGGGAGGGGTGTTGGAGCTTGAGCTTCCTTGCCCTCTGAAGGCTTTGATGAGATTAAGCCCAGTCCAAATTGAAATTGCAGAGCTGGATGTGCCTTGAGGCCAAAACCTCAGGAAGGGGGGGGGGCAATATGGAGTGTCTCCACTGCTGCAACTAGGCTGCCCACTCTGAGCTTCTTTGACTACTTCCCCACAGCCTTTGTTTGATGCTCTGAGCCTGGCACAGCTTTGCCTGCAAGGTACTCCCTCCAAACCAGCACCCTTGCCTGCCCAGAGGTTCAAGTCACCACTGGAGGCTCAGCGCTATAGGTGAGGGAGGGGTCCTGGGACCTTCCTTCTTCCTTCCCCTTAAACCCGAGTGTTCTTGAATTCAGGTTTTTGGGGGGCATATCTTTTAAGTTGAGTCCAGCAGGAGGGTTCCTTGACTCTGTCCTGTTGTTAGGTTTGATTTGAGCCCCCTAAGAGCATTTAGTTTGTAATCGGTAAGGAAGGGTTTTCAGAGGTCTGAACTTTCACTGCTTCTACACCACCATCTTGACTCCGCCTCCTAGTTAAAACACTTCTGAAGTCCTTTTCAGCTCTAAAGTCAATGATCCAAAATGATCCCTATAAGCCCAGGACCCTTTAGGGAAGTGAAAATATTCTTAGAAATTGGGAAGAACAGGACACTTCCAAACCTAGATTGATAGATGTTACTGACTCATTTGCTAATTTTAACTAGTAAATTCAAGAATCAGCAGCTCTTTTGAGCCATGTCTAAAGGATACTTTCTTCCATACATCCTTCATCCTAGGTAGTTATTTCTTGGCATTTGTCATTGGTTTTCCAACAATGGTACCCTTTTTTCTAACTGAAATTCTTCCTAAAACATATATATTGTTTTTATGATCCCATTCCTTGGCCTTGGGCTCTAAAGAACCCAAGTTCAAAGAATATTCCCAGGAACAAAATATCTCCTCTGACCTGAGAAAGTAGTAACAAAATATATAGTCACTTAGTAATGCATAATAATATGACTTCCCTCTCCTACCCAATCCCATATGCCAATCTATGTCCTTTTCTAATCTTCTTAACCTTTTCTTTGCTCAAAGCACCTCTCAAGTAGTTTCTATAATGATACCCCATTAAGAACACATATATAATCTATATTATCTGCATGCATATATATTTCATTTGTTTCGTCTCTGTTACTTATTCTCTTTGTAAAAAGCAGAACTGCCTATTAGTTATTAGCTTGGTTTTTAAAAAAGAGACCATTCTTCCAAAAGTGGAAGAGTTGCATACATAACTAGTGTTATGGAACTAATTTTGACCAATAAAGATTTCACCAATAAGATGAAACTGATTTTTGAAGTGAAAATCTTGGGAGCCTTTAGAGAAACTTAATCACTCCATCCTGGAATTCATTATGGAGGAGAAGAAAGATAGGACTCATCTGACATATCCTAAAATTTTTAAAGATTTTGTGAAGGTATATTTGAAAGCCTTCAAATAAAGTATAGATAGAATCTTATAATTTAAAATTCTCCTATAGATGTTCTTAACCTGTGGCTTGTGACCATTAATGATTACAATAAAATGGTTTGCTAATTGTAAGTTCCTTTTAAAAAAAACCCTTACCTTCTATCTTAGAATCAATACTAGATGTTAGTTCCAAGGCAAAAGAGGAGTAAGCAGGAGGGGAAATGGGGGTTAAGTGACTTGCCCAGTAGAGTCATACAGTAGGAAGTGTCTGAGACCAAATTTGAACCAAGACCTCCAGTCTCTATTTACCAGTCTCTACCTAGCTCTCAATTTACTGAACCACCTAGTTGCCCCTGAGTCTGAGGTCTTAAAAAAATATTTTGTGTGATAATGCCCATGGATGTAATATGGAAAGCTCAGAGGAAAAGATTAAGGTAGAGTCCTCTTCTCATGAGAAGGCCCCAGATGTGACTCTTGTCTCCAAAACCAAGTTGTACTTGGATCCCCAGGCACAGGTAATGGAGCCAGCCATTGCTAAGGATAAGAATGAGCAACAAAGGAAGACAGTCCATAGATGAAAGAATTCTGATGATGAATTGTCAGATAAATAAAGGAATGACACCTCATTTTCCAAACCTTGGAATTGTTCATGTTTAACAACAAAACAGTAGTAAAGAATAGAAGAGCTTCAAGCCATCTTTCTCCCAGCTCAGTTTAGAAGGGCTCAGAAATTTCATGAGGTTTTTCTGTCAAATGGGTTTCTTCTGGCCAAGTATTTCCCTGGTTTACTCCCCATCTCACCCCCCCCCCATCAAACCAGCAAACCATACAGATACTCTATGATGCAAAATAAGGGAAAAGGCATACGTCAAGTGCCTAGCTGTTTCTTAGAGAATCTTACAAATTCAAGATCTGACTATGGGAAGAACGTCAAATTAAAAAGAGTTGGCTTGGAAACTTTATAGTTTCTATAACAGCACAGTCTTTGAGAAATGGCTGCCAGAGAAAATGGAAATAATCTGGAATAAAAAGATGCATACAACCACAGGACACTGTTCTTATTCAGGCAAGGAAAATGGCCCAGAGGGGAAGTACGCGGCCAGAATTGAGCTGTCAGAAAAAGTCTGGGATTCTGCAAACTGGCTCCAGGAACACTAATCCATAAATTATGCCATGTGGCTGTCTGGTTGTTTCGTGGAATCAAGAATGGCCACAGTCCCTTCTGGAGGATCTATGCCCCAAAGAAAACATTGGTGCACTCAAAGCTGCCTATGGTCACACAGTATCATAATTACAATATTCACTATAAATTTCCTTATAAATGTCCTCAGTGTAAAACCAAGAATGTCCATGACTCCAGGTCACTGGATATAGAGCATGCTTTCAGTTCCTTGTGTCAGAGGGTTCTATTCCTTCTTCCACCCCCCAGAAAGGTGGCACATATGGGTGGATCTAACTCACCCCATTTGTCAAGGCTCTGCCAAGAAAGAAATACTTGAGTTGAGCCACAAAGAGGTGATGCAAAAGCTGGTTGTGGATTTTCTTCCTAGGCCAATATCCACAAGGCTTAAATACTTCTTGGGCTTGTCAGCCTGCTGTTTCTCATAGATTTATTTAGAGAATCTAGTTGGAGAAGTATTCTTGAATTGTTGGAAATATTTCCCATAATGTTGAATGTGAAATACCTAATTTAAAATTGAATTTGTACATTTAAATGGTGATGGAATATCCTAGGAATGTCATAAGAGCTAAATTTCAGAACAGAATTGTGACTGTGAAAGAGTTTAGAGAGAGAGTATACTCTCTCTTTGTAGCTCTATCCCAGACCTTGCCCTCGACCTATGGTCCTGATATGTGTTTCACTAATTTAAGTTTAAAAAAATTAATAAAACTCCATTTTGGAGTATCTGGTTAAATAAATAAGACCTAAGTGCTAATGATGAACCTAGAATGATGACAGCATTTCCCAGCTATGGCTGACAGGAGGTGTGTGTGACCAATAGGAAAATAAGGAGGCTATTCTTTAAGAAACTGAGAGAGAGAAAAAAATTGGCACAGTTGACTGTCTAGGGGTAAGTCTCAGAGAAGCAAGAACAGGAGAGAGCCATGTGGAAGATCAGAAATGGGGAACTTTTGTCTATGTATGGTTGATTTTTAGCCAAGTTCAGTCTATTTCTTACAAACAGAAAAGAAACTGATATTAAATTATAGACATATAGCAGTCAAGTTTTACATTGAAAAAAAAGCTTTTCAGTGTTTTGTGAAAAAAGTCATATGCAGAAATTTGAAGCATGGAGAGTTAACAGAATGAATATAAAACTGGCATAATCTTGTGAGAATAACATTGAGTGTTAAAGCTCAGAATGAACTAAGGCTGGCAAAGAATAGTTATGGGGGAAACAGTTTTTAAGCAATATTGAAAAAAAGTTGGGAAAGCATCTGCTTACAATGGATGGAATACAAATAGCTCATCTATAAAAAGTCTTAAAGATTTGTACCCAACAATTTTGTGTGGTAGGTAGTGCAACAAAGGATAACTAGAACAAATTTTGTTGTTCAGTCATTTTTCAGTTATGTCTGAATCTTCATAATCCCATTTGGGATGTTCTTGGGGTGTTCAAAAATGCTGGAGTTGTTTGCCATTTCTATCTTTAGCTCATTTTACAAATGAGAAAACTGAGGCAAACAAGGTCAAGTGACTTGCCCAGGGTCACACAGCCAGTTATATGAGGACAGATTTGAACTCAGGAAAAAGAGTCTTCCTGACTCCAGCACTTGTGCTCTATCCACTATGCCATGTAGCTGTCCCAATTTTATAGATGAGGAAACTTAGACTGTGAGAGGCTAAGTGATTTACCTACTATCATCACACACATAAGGGAGGGTTGGAGGTAGGGTCTGAACCCATGCTAGTTTCAAATCTAGAACTGTAGCTACTATGACACAATGTAGGTAACAGTAAAGGTAAAATTATTCAGGTTTTATTTTGCTTTCATTTTTACCAAGAAAAATCTCTTTGGACTGGGAAGGAAAAAGCAAAAATGGATGATAAGGAGCTGAAATTCAAGAAAGATAAAAAGATAATAAGAGAGGACCTAATTACCCTACAAGAGTTTAAGTTGTCAGATCCAGATAAACATTAGAACATTAAAAAACTGCTGGATGCAATTACTGAGCCATTCTGTGGTATTTGCAAAGCAGGGGAAAGTGGGAGAGATGCCATAGAATAGGAGAAGGGTGAATACTTTTCCCAATTTTCAGAAAAGGAAAACTGGATTTTGTAAATTATAGACCAATGAACTTGACTTTTTTGGCAAAACTCCAGAGAGTATTATTAAAGAAGTGATAAATGAAGAGCTAAAAAGGGAAGTGTTGATCTCAAAGAATAAGGGAGAATATAACAAGAGCAGATCATGCTGGCCTAACCTCATCTACATTTTTGACAAGCATATTAAACTAAAGATCAAAGGAGAAACCACATATGAGCAAAGTCTTTGATGAAGACTTTGACATTATATTTGGAAATGCTATGGAGAGACATGGACTAAACCATGGTATCATTAAACTCAGAACTAGTTCAATTCAATTCCATAAGCATTTAAGGACCTTTATCACACACTGTGTTGAGATGGAGATACAAAAAGAGACAAAAGATAGTCCCTCCCCTCAAGAAGCTTACAGTCTAATGGAGGGAGAAAATATGCAAATTTAGACAAAGCAAGCTATATACAGGATAAGTAGAAGATAATTAACAGAGGGAAGGCATTAGAATTAAGAGAGTTTGGGAAAGGCTTTCTGTAGATAGTGGGATTTTAGTTAAGACTTAAAGGAAACCAGGGAATGACTGAACCTAGAAAGTCACCAATGATTCAGTGCCACTTGGAAGGGGGTTGCCAGTGGAATGCCCAGAGATCAGTCCCAGTCATGAGCTTTTGTCTTTATTTTTACTTTTTGGTTCATGTCCCATCCCACCATTCATCCTTGCTATCTGCTTGCCATTCACCCTGTTGCTGCTCCCTCCAGACCATCAGACCTCCTGAGACTGTGTCCTAGATGATAATCCACTCAACTTTGGAGCCATGTTCTCCTGATTAGTGAAATACACACATTGTCTACAGTTATGTAGTAAAAGTCAGCAATAGTGGCAACACGAGCATTGAGGTAAAGCTGAAAAGTAATGGTGTATAAATGGAATGGAATGATATAATTTCTGCAGAGAAAAATGAATGTGAAAAATTCAAGGAAACTTGAACAAACTTTAAGAACTGATGCAGAGCAATGTAAGTAGAAATGGGAGGACAGTCTACACAATGAACATAATAATATTAAAAAAACCTGAAAGACATCAGAATTCTTAATAAATATACAATCACCAATCAGATTTGGAGGACTGCAAGTGAAGCAGGCCTCCCTCTTCAGTAGAGTTGGTAGAGTATAGTAGTATAAAATGTAGAAATTAGTGTGTTTTCCTTCTTCATTGTAAGAGAGTTCTATTGCAGGGAATTATCAAGAAGCAAGAGTGATGTAAAAAAATCAATAAAATTTTTATATGTGTATGTATTTTAGGGAAAGGGCATTGTCTTGACTATAGGTTTGTGTATGAATCCTTTGTATTTGCTGTTGAATTCAATAAAACCTTTCCTATATTTGATCTTTTGTTTGCCTGAGGACTTGCATGGTAGCATTTTAGTTGTGAGTTGAATTCTAATGCTCCCAAGGGAAATTCTGCTCTGGAGCACAAACCAAAGAGATTTTAAAGAAAAGAACCCACATGAGAGAACCCAGTCCAAATGAATTCAGGGATTTGCTACTGAGCCATGAGATGTACAAATATATAGATATTCAGATTCTGGCATCAGGTAGATAAAAATTAGTAGATATTTTATCATTTTTATTTATTCAGCATTCTGTAGACACAAACTTCAAAAGCCTTGAAATATTTGTGGACTAGATGACCTTTGATCTTGGGTTTCATTGGATATTGTCTTAATTTCTAATGTTATCTAATATGAAATTGTCCCCAACCCCTTTCACGGGCTTGGGTAAATGAGGACCACAGTAGATCAACTTTCTCAAAAGACACTAAGAAAATCTGCCTACTCTCAGGTCCTTAGGCAGAATTTCTAGATATTTAATACAACTCAATAAACATTTATCAAATAATTACTATGTTCTAGACACTAGAGGCAAAAAGACACAAACAAAACAGTTCCTGCCCTCAAGAAAATTATAACCATTGGGCATTCTTCTGACTTAGTACTAAACCATTGAGTTCATTTGTATTGGATTTCATCATGGGGGTTCTTCTATCTAAAATCTCTTTGGCTTGTGTTCCCAACCAAGGTTTCCCCTGGGTACATCAGAATTCAACTCAAGTCTAATGGGTCCTCAGTTCCCACTCAGCAAACCACTCAGGCAAACAAAAGATCAAATATAGGAAAGGTTTTATTAAATTCAAGAGTAAACACAAAGGATTCATACTCAAGCCCTTCAATAGTCAAGACATTTCCTCTTCCATAAAATATATGCTCACATGCCTTTTATCCTCTTACATCATTGTTATTTCCCAATAATTTCTTTCTGCCCCCAACAAAGATGTACAGCTAAAAAAGAAAGTGAATAGATTGACCAAATCAAGTCAACAAGCCAAACTGTTGGGAAGAAGGAAAGTGGGCTGATATATCATGTGGAAGGGAATAAACAATAGTTGTCTTCAAGTATTTAAAGAGCTGTACTAGGAAAATATTTGGTACCAGAGGACAGAACTAGGAGTTATAGAGAGAGATTAAAGTGAAGATTTGGCTTTTTGACTAAGATATATAGGGAAATATCCCCTACATTAGTGCTATAGAAACAGACCAAAGGCTACCTGAAAGGCAAGTGCTTATCACTGAATATCTTTAAACAGAGATCACTTTCTGTAGATTCTACATAGGGAATTCTTATTTGTACTAGATGGCCTTCAAGGTCCCTTCCAAATGTATGGATCTTGGAGATTGATTAGTAAAATTTGTGATTTTTTTTGCAAATTTTTGCAAAAAAAATTGCAAATATTTCCATTTTCACTTAGTTGCCTAGGGAACTGAGAATGGGACTTAATTGATGAGTATAATGATGATGATGATGATGATAAAAAATTGACAATGTATAGTGCTTTAAGGTTTGCAAAGTACTTCACTTATATTATCCCCATTTGATTTTCACAATAACCCTATGACATAGTAAATGCTGTTATTATCTTTCTTTTTAATGATGAAAGAGCTGAGACTGAGAAATGACTTGCTCAGGGCCATACAGTTCACTAAGTGTCTGAGGCAGATTTAAACTAAGACATTTCTAACACCCGGACCAGTGCTTTATTCATTTTACCAATAAGTATTTTTTATAACCCTTACCTTCTGTCTTAGAATCTACACCAATCATCAGTTCTAAGACAGAAGAGTGGCAAGGGTTAGGCATGAGATGTGTGCCCAAGGTCACACAGCTAGAAAATGTCTGAGGTCAGATTTGAACCCATGTCCTCCCAACTCCAGGTCTTACACTGTGCTACCTAGCTGCCTCAAAAGCATTTTTCTTAAAAATTAAATTTATTTAATATTCTATATGGAGGCAATTAATCATTTCCTTGGTGTTACCTTGGTTAGGTCAATATTGGGATGCTATAGACATGACTGCATCTACCTTGGGTCAGGGTCATGAGTACATCTGTCCTCTTCTATCACCTAAGTTTAGACATACTATTATTCCTTTGGTTTTTGCTGTGATTAGTGTTCCAAGCAAGGTACCAGCAATGGGCATGCAAGGCACCCTTATTATTATTCTTCTTATTGTTAGATTTTAGAAGCGACAATGTTTGCAAACAAAATAACGAATAATCTGAAACTGTTTCCAAAAGGATTATTGTGAGCTCCTTCTCTATACAGCAGGCCATCTGTGCTGATTCAGGAAGGGTGGAATTATCTCTTCCCTTTATCACAGCTGTCGACTTTCCTCTGCAGTCTAGGGGCACAGCTGATAAGGGGTAAAGCCAGTTGTCTGTATTTCTTAAAGGACAAACCAAGAAGCAGGAGAAATCCAAGAAATCCAAACAAGTACTCAAAAGTTGCCCCACTGGGTTATTGCCATCACCTAATTAGACCACTGCATTGTTTCTTAGTTTGTCCTTAGTTGTCTAAGAGGACCAATGACATCAAGAGGTGATTTCTTGACTTGTCCATGCATTGCATTGAAGTGAGGCAGAGACACACAGAGTCATGAGGTTCATTCTTTCTTCCAGAGTCACTGAAGTCCAGTGGCAAGACAACAAGGACCTGTGATGGCCCAGGAGGCAATGGATGATCTTGGCATCTTTGATGTCTGATTAAGCTCTAAGTGCTTCATGGTACCTGCATTGGTGATTATGATCCATTCTCCTGGGGAAAGTCTTTGCATGCTTGGAGTAGACATCCGCTAACTCACCAATGGATTTTTGACCCATCCATTACCCTCAATCTGGTTTATAGCCCATATGCTGAAATGTGTTTCCTAAGATGTAACCACTGTGCATCTACAGCTTCTTAGAGCCATAGATGAGAGTTGGGTGACAGGTAGACACCAAAGGTGGATGAACAGTCCTGAAAAGTACTTGGCACACTCTTAAACCAGAAGTTTTAGTCTTCCCCCCTTCCCATCAACCCTTACTAACAGAGTCATTGTAAACCATCCTTCCTGTCACTTTGAGGTTTTCAAAGCATTTTAAATATGTTACATCTTCCTCATTATGATAACTTTTCAGATATGTGGTAGGAGGATTCTTCCATAGGTAAAGTTTGGACTAGGCAGCCTGTGATGTCCCTTCTAATTCTAAATTTAATGATTCTGAGACTCTCATTTTAGAGATGTGGGAACTGCGACATCAACAAATTTAAGTCACTTATCTGTAGTTAGGTCAAATAAGCTATAAAAACCCTATAGTAAACTCTAAAGTCTTATATAAATGTCAGCTATTATGATCATGACTACTTTCCTTGATTAGATTATTATTATCTCCTAAGGCAGCTTATTCCAACTGGATAGTTTTTTATTGTATATTCAATAAAAATCATGTCCTCCACACCTTCCAATCAGATTCATGTCCCAACCAACCTATTAAAATGGTTCCTTCTAAAACCTAATCTCAAAGAACAATAGCCTTTTTTCCTTCTTGTTCTTTCCTTTCCTTTTAAAGTTACTTGACACTATAGACACTCCTTGCCTTTTGGATATATTCATATTTCTTGTCTTCAGGAACAATATTATTTCTTGGGTCATAATTATAATGCTTCAGGGGCAATACTGTTTCTTGAATCATAATTATAGTAACTCATATTTATATAATGCCAAATTTTTCTGGTTTTGTTTTTCTTTTCCTTCTTTGGTTCGTATGACAGACTTTTTGTATCCCCAAGGTCACATAATTAGGAAATACATGAGGTCAGTTTTGAAACCAGTTCCTCCCAACTTCAGATCTGACAGTCTATTCCCTGGGCACTTTTTAAAAAATTAAATTTCTTCTATATTCTATATGGAAGCAACTAGACATTTCCTTGGTATAATTTGGGTTAGACCAATATTGGGATGCTCCAGAAATGACTTCAACAACCCTAAACCTATTTAAGCAGGAGAAGGTCTTCCAGAATACATTTAGGACCTACCTCCAAGGAGTGTGGTGTGGTGGACCCAGTATCCTAAGGCTCCATCCCAAACCAGTTAATCTGGTTAATATTTAAAGGGTATTGAATTGTCCTCAATATTTAATTGGCTCAGGACACTGAGTCTCAGAGCTCTGATGTATGTTCCTAGTAGCCTGATGCAAAATCAATCAGGACATAAAGGACCTGAGCTGCTCCCTCCATTTTGTGTCCACAGACCAGCAACATGACAAACATTGGCACAGAAATGCTCTATGCAGTTGAATCAAGGCCTTTTCCCAGATGAACATTCTTTTCCTGGTCATAATGTTCAATTCCTGCTATGGCTAAATAAATAGCCTTTTGTTAACTATTAGATAGACAATGAGTAACTCATTTCATTCCCATTTGAAACCTATGGTATTGACTGGCCTCATCATACTTGACCTACAATATCCACAATGTTTTGGCTATAGATTAACTCATAAAAGCATGTGGAGTGTATCTTTATTAGATGTTGGCACAACAAAAATGCATGTGCTCTGAGCTGTATGGAACAAAAAACTCTCAGAATGTGGAAACCTAACAGAAAAAAAAATCAAAATCATATGGGAACAGGAGGAGTATATACCATTTGCACCCTCTTATCTGCTACTGGTCTATGGTGCCAGCAATAGGAAGCACAGTCTAGTTATGGGAAGAAGACTGTGTGTGGTAGATCATGCTCAAAAAGGGATTGAAAGAAATTGTAAAATTTTCAATGTGAATGCTTATACTTTGGATAGAAGGAAGGAAGGAAGGAAGGAAGGGAGGAAGGGAGGAAGGGAGGAAGGAAGGGAGGAAGGGAGGAAGGAAGGGAGGAAGGAAGGAAGGAAGGAAGGAAGGAAGGAAGGAAGGAAGGAAGGAAGGAAGGAAGGAAGGAAGGAAGGAAGGAAGGAAGGGAGGAAGGAAGGAAGGAAGGGAGGAAGGGAGGAAGGGAGGGAGGGAGGGAGGGAGGGAGGGAGGAAGGAAGGAAGGAAGGAAGGAAGGAAGGAAGGAAGGAAGGAAGGAAGGAAGGAAGGAAGGAAGGAAGGAAGGAAGGAAGGAAGGAAGGAAGGAAGGAAGGAAGGAAGGAAGGAAGGAAGGAAGGAAAAGGATAGGAATAAGCCTCTAGGGTTTTGTATTCCTCTACTATATCAATAAGAATAATACCAATGTAGGCCTTGTCCCTTACCATTACTCCTGTCCTGACAAGGGGCAGGAGCAATGGAAGAGTTTAGGCCCTGGTCTAGAAGTACCTCACTCATACTAATATGGGGCCTATGTCAAGGCCTCAGTAGATGTAGGGTTGGCAGTCACTTCTGGGCACAAATTACTAATTCTTGTTCCTGGGATAATTTTATTCTACTACAAAAAGTAGTTATTTAATCACATAGACAATAGCCCGCAGGACATTAAATATTATAAAGTAAGGGCAGAGCAAGACTCATCCTCCCTGAACTCCACTTAGAATAATAATGTTCCTATAATAAACCCCTTCCTTAATGGCCACCTCACTATCCAGGGCATGAGGAAGGAGTGATGATGGCATTGCCAGATAGATGTACATCAGGGTCTCTGTGCCCTGGTACCATTCTATTTGCTGTAAAGGTCCATCAGCAACCTTGGAATGCAGACCATTTGGATTCTAGTGAGACCACTGATTGGATTAACATCCTGGTTGTGAAATTAGAATCTGTTGCCCTAAAAACTACAATTCCCATCACCCCACTCTCCTCACACAAAGTAGGGAGGATATAAATTTGGTGTAGCCCCATCTCCCACCTCTCCCTCTCTTCTCTTCCTGTCTGGGCTTCTTAAATAGGCAAGGAGAACTTAGACACATGGTCTTAATTTTGTAAAATAATTAGGTTTTTTACTTCTATTTCCTTTTTATTCCTTTTACTTCTAGTGATTATGAATAAACTTTATAAAATTAATACTTGGAGTTGCTGGATATTTATTTAAATCCTACATGGCCAAAATGATAAAACTATTGTTGTTCCGTCATGTCTTTTTGCTCCAAGTACATCGATGCCAAGTGTAATAAATGTTTATTTTTCTGGGCCCAGAATTGGGCCTAAAGCAAATAGAAAATTCACAACAGACCAAAAATTAGCTTTATATCTTATTTTGCCTAATAGTGCTTAAAGTTATTTTTATGATTAAAACATTTTGGGTTTTCTTAGCAAAGATCCTGGAATGGTTTGCCATTTCCTTTTTCAGCTCATTTTATAGATGAGGAAACTGAGGCAAACGAGGCTAAGTGAACTGCTCAAGGTCACACAGTTAGTAAGTATCTGAGCCTACATCTGAACTTGGGTCTTCTTGATTCTAGGTATGGTGCCCCTTAGTAGCCCTGTGGTGACACTACTCTTATGAATCTCAGAAATAGATAAGGTATCTGACCCAATCAGATCCACCGTGATGATCAGCTCAGTAGATAATAGCCAATGTTTCCATAGTGCTTTAAAGTTTTGCAAAGTGCTTTATAAATCTTATTTCATTTTTTTTCCCTCAGCACAACCTTAGGTGGTAGGTGTGATTCTTATTTTTCCAGAGGGGGAAACTGAGGCAGAAAAACATTAAGTGAGTTGCCCTGGATCACACAGTCAGGTAGGATTTGAACTCAGGTCTTCCTGATTCCAGGTCCAGTACCCCCTTAGCTTCCCCAATAGACATGATATATATTATAGTGGAAGGAAGGGTACTTCATGCTCTGGCAGCACAAGATGGTAAAATATATCAGAAAGAATCAGAAATATCCTTATCAAATACCTGCTAGAAATACTTTGGGGCAGGTGGACTGACCAAACTATGATTGCACACAAAATGGAATGAAGGAATGGAATGAATATTTTCCTTCTGCCCCAGGACAAGAGCAGTACAAAAATGAAACAAAAATTATTATAGACCAGGGCTTTCTACAACTGATTGCATGAGCCTCAACTATATCATCAAATAATTGCCAACTAGCACAGGATAATTTTTAACACTTTTTTTAAAAGATGAACATCTTTTTTTAAGTTTATTTAATTAATTAATTTAGAAGATTTTCCCATGATTACATGAATCATGTTCTTTCCTCCCCTCCTCCCAACCCCCTCCCGTAGCCAATGAACAATTCCACTGGGTTTTACATGTGTCATTTAATACTTTTTTTTTTTAATTTTAATATTATTTTATTTGGTCGTTTTCATACATTATTCACTGGAAACAAAGATCGTTTTCTTTTCCTCCCCTCCCCCCCCCCCCCCCGCCTTTCCCTCTCCCATAGCCGACGCATGATTCCACTGGTTATCACATGTGTTCTTGACTCGAACCCATTTCCCTGTTGTTGGAGTTTGCATTATAGTGTTCATTTAGAGTCTCTCCTCAGTCTTATCTCCTCCAACCCTGTGGTCGAGCAGTTGCTTTTCAGCGGTGTTTTTACTCCCACAGTTTATCCTCTGCTTGTGGGTAGTATTTTTTTTTTTAGATCCCTGCAGATTGTTCAGGGAAATTGCATTGATACTTATGGAGAAGTCCATCACCTTCGATTGTACCACAATGTATCAGTCTCTGTGTATAATGTTTTCCTGGTTCTGCTCCTTTCGCTCTGCATCACTTCCTGGAGGTTGTTCCAGTTCACATGGAATTCCTCCACTTTATTATTCCTTTTAGCACAATAATATTCCATCACCAACATATACCACAATTTGTTTAGCCATTCCCCAATTGAGGGGCATCCCCTCATTTTCCAATTTTTGGCCACCACAAAGAGCGCAGCTATGAATATTTTTGTACAAGTCTTTTTGTCCATTATCTCTTTGGGGTACAAGCCCAGCAGTGCTATGGCTGGATCAAAGGGCAGACAGTCTTTTATCGCCCTTTGGGCATAGTTCCAAATTGCCCTCCAGAATGATTGGATCAATTCACAACTCCACCAGCAATGAATTAATGTCCCCACTTTGCCACATCCCCTCCAGCATTCGTTACTTTGCATAGCTGTCATGTTAGCCAATCTGCTAGGTGTGAGATGATACCTCAGAGTTGTTTTGATTTGCATCTCTCTGATTATAAGAGATGTAGAGCACTTTTTCATGTGCTTATTAATAGTTTTGATTTCTTTGGCTGAGAATTGCCTGTTCATGTCCCTTGCCCATTTGTCAATTGGAGAATGGCTTGATTTTTTGTACAATTGATTTAGTTCTTTATAAATTTTAGTAATTAAACCCTTGTCAGAGGTTTTTATGAAGATTGTTTCCCAATTTGTTGCTACCCTTCTGATTTTGGTTACATTGGTTTTGTTTGTACAAAAACTTTTTAATTTGATGTAATCCAGATTATTTATTTTGCATTTTGTAATTCTTTCTAATTCTTGCTTGGTTTTGAAGTATTTCCCTTCCCAAAGGTCTGACATGTATACTATTCTGTGTTCGCCTAATTTTCTTATAGTTTCCTTCTTTATGTTCAAGTCATTCATCCATTTTGAATTTATCTTGGTGTAGGGTGTGAGGTGTTGATCTAAGCCTAATCTTTCCCACACTGTCCTCCAATTTTCCCAACAGTTTTTATGAAATAGTGGATTTTTGTCCCAAAAGCTGGGATCTTTGGGTTTGTCATATACTGTCTTGCTGAGGTTGCTTGCCCCCAGTCTATTCCACTGATCCTCCTTTCTGTCTCTTAGCCAGTACCAAATTGTTTTGATGACCGCTGCTTTATAATATAGTCTGAGATCTGGGACTGCAAGACCCCCTTCCTTTGTATTTTTTTTCATTAATTCCCTGGGTATCCTTGATCTTTTGTTCTTCCAAATGAACTTTGTTATGTTTTTTTCTAAATCAGTAAAAAAAATTTTTGGGAGTTCCATGGGTATGGCACTAAATAGATAGATGAGTTTGGGTAGGATGGTCATTTTTATTATATTGGCTCGTCCTACCCATGAGCAGTTAATGTTCTTCCAATTGTTCAAGTCTAGTTTTAGTTGTGTGGAAAGTGTTTTGTAGTTGTGTTCATATAGATCCTGTGTTTGTCTCGGGAGATAGATTCCTAAGTATTTTATTTTGTCTTGGGTAATTTTGAATGGGATTTCTCTTTCTAGTTCTTGCTGCTGAGCTGTGTTGGAATTATATAGAAATGCTGATGACTTATGTGGGTTTATTTTGTATCCTGCAACTTTGCTAAAGTTGTTGATTATTTCAATTAGCTTTTTGGTTGAATCTCTAGGATTCTTTAAGTAGACCATCATGTCATCTGCAAAGAGTGATAATTTGGTCTCCTCCTTGCCTATTTTGATGCCTTCAATTTCTTTTTCTTCTCTAATTGCTACTGCTAGTGTTTCTAATACAATGTCAAATAATAGAGGTGATAATGGGCATCCTTGTTTCACTCCTGATCTTAATGGGAATGGATTTAGTTTATCCCCATTGCAGATGATATTAGCTGATGGTTTTAGATATATACTGTTTATTATTTTTAGGAATGACCCTTCTATTCCTATGCTTTCTAGTGTTTTTAGTAGGAATGGGTGTTGTATTTTATCAAAGGCTTTTTCTGCATCTATTGAGATAATCATGTGATTCTTGTTGGTTTGCTTGTTGATGTGGTCAATTATGTGGATAGTTTTCCTAATGTTGAACCAGCCCTGCATCCCTGGTATGAATCCTACTTGATCATGGTGGATGACCCTTCTAATCACTTGCTGGAGTCTTTTTGCTAGTATCCTATTTAAGATTTTTGCATCTATATTCATTAGGGAGATTGGCCTATAGTTTTCTTTCTCTGTTTTTGGCCTGCCTGGCTTTGGAATTAGTACCATGCTTGTGTCATAAAAGGAGTTTGGTAGGGCTCCCTCTTTGCTTATTATGTCGAATAGTTTGTATAATATTGGGGTTAACTGTTCTCTGAATGTTTGATAGAATTCACTGGTGAATCCATCAGGCCCTGGGGATTTTTTCTTAGGCAGTTCTTTGATGGCTTGATGGATTTCAATTTCTGATATGGGATTATTTAAGAAAACTATTTCTTCTTCTGTTAGTCTAGGCAATTTATATTTTTGTAAATATTCATCCATATCACCTAGATTGGTAAATTTATTGCCATATAGTTGGGCAAAGTAGTTTTTAATGATTGCCTTAATTTCCTTTTCATTTGAGGTGAGATCCCCCTTTTCATCCTTGATGCTATTAATTTGCCTTTCTTCTTTCCTTTTTTTAATTAAATTAACCAGTACTTTGTCTATTTTGTCTGTTTTTTCAAAGTACCAGCTTCTAGTCTTGTTTATTAGCTCAATAGTTCTGTCACTTTCTATTTTATTAATTTCTCCCTTAATTTTTAGGATCTCTAGTATGGTTTTCTTCTGGGGGTTTTTAATTTGTTCATTCTCAAGTTTTTTGATTTGCATTTCCAATTCCTTGGTCTCTGTCCTCCCTAATTTGTTAATATATGCACTCAGGGATATGAATTTTCCTCTAAGTACTGCCTTGGCTGCATCCCATAAGGTTTGAAAGGATGTTTCGCCGTTGTCATTTTCTTCAACGAAATTGTTAATTGTTTCTATGATTTCTTCTCTAACTATCCGATTTTGGAGTATCATGTTATTTAATTTCCAATTAATTTTTGATTTGGGTCTCCATGTACCCTTGCCGATCAATATTTTAATTGCCTTGTGATCTGAAAAGGCTGCAGTTAATATTTCTGCTTTTCTGCATTTAAGTGCCATGTTTCTATGACCTAGTGTATGATCTATTTTTGTGAATGTGCCATGTGGTGCTGAAAAGAAGGTGTATTCTTTTTTGTCCCTATTTATTTTTCTCCATATGTCTATTAATTCTAATTTTTCTAAGATTTCATTCACCTCTTTTACCTCTTTCTTATTTATTTTTTGATTTGATTTATCTAAATTTGATAGTGGTTGGTTCAAGTCTCCCACTAATATGGTTTTACTGTCTAATTCCTCCTTCAATTCTCCTAGTTTCTCTATTAAAAATTTGGATGCTATACCATTTGGTGCATACATGTTGATTAGTGATATTTCCTCATTGTCTATACTTCCTTTTAGCAGAATATATTTACCTTCCCTGTCCCTTTTGATCAGGTCTATTTGTACTTTGGCTTTGTCAGATATCATGATTGCAACTCCTGCCTTCTTTCTATCGGTTGAGGCCCAAAAGGTCTTACTCCAACCTTTAATTCTAACCTTGTGAGTGTCAACCCGTCTCATATGTGTTTCTTGAAGACAACATATGGTAGGGTTTTGTGTTCTAATCCAATCTGCTATTTGTCTGCGTTTTATGGGTGAGTTCATCCCATTCACGTTCAAAGTTATGATTGTTATTTGTGGATTCGCTGGCATTTTGATGTCTTCCCCTAGTTCTGACCTTTCTTCTTTAGCTTTCTCCTTTTGAACCAGTGATTTACTTTAGGTCAGTCCCCCTAGTCCCCTCCCTTGAGATGCTTCCCTTTCTAGCCCCTCCCTTTTTATGCTCCCTTCCCCTCCCCCCTCTCCTTCCCTCCCTTTTTGTGCTCCCTCCCCCCTCCCCCTCCTTAATTTTCCTTTCTTTCTTGCCCTAATGGATAAGATAGAATTCAGGATCCCACTGGATCTAGATGTTCTTCCCTCTCCGATTTGATTTCACTGAGAGTAAGGTTTAAGTACTTCCACTTCACGCTCTCTTCCTCTCCTTCTCATATGAGAGTTCTTCCCCTCCCCTTCCCATGTGTATCTTTATATGGGAAAGTTTATTCTATTGATTCCCCCCCTATTTCTTGAAGTTAATCTTAGTATTATCACGGTTCCCCCCTCCCTTTTCCTTTTTTTGCCCCAACTTTCCCCAAATCTTCTTGATTCGCCAATCTTTCCCTATGCATGTTTCTTCTAACTACTCTTATGATGATACAATTTATGAGAGTTACACAAAACATTTTCCCCACATATTAATATATATAATTAGATGTAAATGTAGTCCTTATAGAAGAGAGTTTGACTTAAAGAGAAAGATAAGATTTATCTCCTTTTCCCTTTCTTTCATATTTACCTTTTCATGTTTCTCTTGCTTTCTGTGCTTGGATATCGAACTTTCCACAGAGCTCTGGTCTTTTCTTAGCAAATGCTTGGAAATCTTCTATTTTGTTGAATGCCCATACTTTCCCCTGGAAGTATATAGTCAGTTTTGCTGGGTAGTTGATTCTTGGTTGGAGACCCAGCTCTCTTGCCTTTCTAAATATCGTGTTCCATGCTTTGCGGTCTCTTAGTGTGTTAGCCGCTAAGTCATGTGTGATCCTTATGGGAGCCCCCTTATATCTGAAGCTCTTCTTCTTGGCTTCTTGTAGGATTTTCTCCTTTACTTGGAAGCTCTTGAATTTGGCAATTACATTCCTAGGCGTTGTCTTTTGGGGATTTAGTATAGAAGGTGTTCTATGAATCCTTTCTATTTCTATTTTGCCCCCTTGCTCCAGAACGTGGGGGCAATTTTCTTTTATAATCTCCTCTAGAATAAAATCCAATTTGTTGTTTACCTCTGGTTTTTCTGGGAGACCGATGATACGGAGATTTTCTCGTCTTCCTCTGTTCTCCAGGTCCGTGACCTTCTCAGTGAGATATTTTATGTTTTCTTCCAATTCATTAATTGTTTGGGTTTGCTTTATTGATTCTTGCTGTTTTATCATCTCACTTTCTTCTAGGTGCTTGATTCTGGTCATTAGGGACTGGATTTGCTTTTCAGCCTTGTCTGCCCTTGTATTGGATGCTTCGAGTTCTTTTTCCAATTGAGCAGTCTTATCTGTCAGACAGCTGATCTCTTTCTCCCATTTTTCTTTCCAGAAGGTTTCCATCTTTTGGATAAGTTCCAGTTTGAGATCTTCCAGAGCTTGTTGATAGTTTCCATTTTGGGAGGCGTGTTCTGAATTTTTTTGGATTTCCTCTTCATTCTCCTCTTTCCCTTGGGTACTTCCACCATAAAAGTTTTCAATAGTCACTTTTTTCCCTTTCTTCCTGGAGGCTTGATTTTGGGCCATGTGAGCCATCCCTTTGGTGGTTTTATTTCCCTTTCCTTTTTGGTCTGGGGTCTGGGTTATAAGAGTGGTTTTTCTGTGAATTTAGGTTGCTTCAGACTAGTTCTTCCCAGCCTCCGAGCCCAGGTATTCAGCTCCGCCCAGATAATCAGCGCGCCTTGTTCAGCGCAGCCCGCCCGAAGTCCGCTGGCTTCTCCAGTGAAAGCGCCCTGAGACGTTTTTTCCTGGCAGTCCCCAGATCCCAAGGACCCTGGAGTGCCCCCCCAGACAGAGACGCTCCCCACTCACTCGCTGTCCCGGTGAGCGCTCAGGTAGCTCACTCTGGTTTAGTGGGGGAGGTGGGGTGGGGGAAGGGCGGCTCAGTTCACTTTTCTGTGCAAGCTTTTCCTTCTTATTTTAGTGTGGAAATGTTCAAGCCCCACGTACCTTTGCCTCTGTGGGGTACTGGGGAGTCCTTCTGTTCCTCCAAAGGTGATTTTATGCTCCTTTGATGTAGTCTATTTCGTTCGGTGCTGGGGAGAGGAAACGTGCCGCGTCTAGATTGCAGCCATGATTACCCGGAAGTCCATTTAATACTTTTTTTAAAAAGGAACACTTACCTTCTGACTTAGAACTGATATTAAGTATTGGTTCCAATATTAAATATTAGTTCCATGGCAGAAGAGAGGTAAGGGCTAGGCAATGGGAGTTAAGTGACTTGCCCAGGGTCACACAGCTAGGAAGTGTCTGAGACCAGATTTGAACCGAGGACCTTCCATCTCTGGCTTGGCTCTCTATCCACTAAGTGAGCCACCCAGCTGCTCTTCATAAAAATTAACTTTAAACCTAAGCCCACATCAGGTAAAATAAGATATGCAACTAGAAGAGTTAGGTAGCCTACTGGATAGAACACCAGGACTAGAATCTGGAGAACTGGGGTTCAAATCTGGCCTCAGACACTTTCTAACTGCATGGCCTGGGACAAACCATTTAACCCCAGTTTCCTAGCACTTACTGCTCTTCTGCCTTGGAACCAATAATTAGTATTAATTCTAAGACAGAAGGTAAGGGTTAAAAAAAATAAGATATGCAACTAAATTTTGGTCTGCTGTAAATTCTTTATTTACTAGAAGGAAGCCAAGGATAGCGAATAGGTAGGGAAGAGGAAGAGCTTTCCAAGCATAGGGAATGGCCAATGAAAATGCCTGGAGTTAGGAGATGAGAGTCTTATTCAAGGAATAGCTGGAAGGCCAATGTCTCTGGATGATCGAGTATGTCAGAGGGTGGACTGTTCATAGTTAGATTTGGGAGCTGGGGCCACTGGGTCTATTAAAGCCATTGGGCTCTCTGAGGACCCCTAAATGTTCAACTCTGTCTATCTGTTGCTAATCCTCTAGTTATTTGGCATCATGGAATTTGGTGACTATGGAATTTGGATTCTGGTTTAGTTAGACCTTTATTATGACCTTGACTATTTACTTGACCAAATAGCTCACTGCAATGATTTATATCAATTTTACATCTCTTGGAACTGAACTGGACAATATCCCTAGATTGTGCTAAAATGGTAGCATGAGGGTTCTAGGTAAGACCTCAGAAAGAAATTGACAAACATCCCTTTGTCAAACCATAAAGGAAAGTAAAGGAACCACATTCTTTAGTGACTTTTAAGAACAAGATAGCCTCCCAGCTATCTGCAATGGCTTTGTGGCCTCAAGACAGAGAAGGAGCTTAATGACCTCTCCAAATTGTATTTATTCTTTGCCTTGTACCAGGGGCAGAGTGGTAAATAATTAATGCCTTCCTTTAAATTTCAAGGTATAAGAGTATTTAATAAGGGGAGAATGAATATTTAATCTACAAGAAAGAATACTATTTGAGAAGACTCAAGCAAACCTATTCTACTGGTTTTTTTCCAGTTGTAATTAGATTCAAATGCAGCTATAGATTTGTCTGTCTTTTCCTAGACAACCCCAAATGATATAATTTATTTCAGCCATACAAATACGACCCTAAAGACTGGAGAAAACAGGTCCAATCTAAAGAAATTGAAATCACAGTTCTGTAATTTTCCCTTTTCCCATTTTCCTATTCTTTGCATTTGGTTCTCTTGGAAATCTATGTCTGGGGAGCTCAATGGTTGTCTACCACACATCAGAACAGTCATTTTAATGAACTGTTTTCTGCCCACCTTGATGATTAGCATTCTGACAGGCTTTTGATTATTATGAAACCTTGTAGATGGGGACTGGGGGTGTTTGGACAGAGAAATGTCCCTGTTGCCTGAAATGAGTGATAAAAGGAATAGAAAGAAGGGGAATTGGTGAGCTGGGAAAGTGCTGAGAGAACAAAGTTGGAAAAATATGAAGGGACAGAGTAATCTACACAATTCAGCTGAATCTACAGAGAATAGGGCTCTCATTCTTCCATGGACTTTCCCTAGCATTGAGTTGGTGCCAGATCAAGCCTGGGAAAACCTGACCTATAATTGGAGAGTTTACATCCCTATTCTCACATTCACTAATTCATTAATAGACAAAAACAACCCAGTCACCCCAGAGATTTTGTTAACTATAGTAATACATAAGGTTTTGGAGTCTTGGGGGTTCCCCAAAATGGGGTGAGATATAAAAGAGGTAACTAATGTACAAATATGAACTGAGTACAAGATAGGTTGTTTATTACTACATAAAAATTCTTAATATAATATATAATTAATAAATATAAAAGAATCACTTGTTAACAGAATGATCAGAACAGAATTAAGTAACGTAACTTTTTGTTATTACTGTCAATCCTATTTGACTCTTTGTGTTCCTATTTGGGGTTTTCTTGGTTAAGATCCTGGAGTGGTTTGCCATTTCCATTTCCAAATCATTTTACAGATGAAGAACTGAGGCAAATAGGGTTAAGTGACTTGCCCAAGAGTATACAATGAGTGAGTATCTGAAGCCAGATTGTAAACTCCAGTCTTTCTGATTCCAGTCTACTCAATGCACTGAGTAACCTAGCTGCCTCTATAAACAGCTATGCAATCAGGCAATTTATATGGCATCTTGATATGCACTATCTAATCAGATAATCAAGTTGATCTTCTTTCTGGCATCTGACCTGTCCAGTGCAGAAGTTTCTGCTGCCATTGCTGGTCAGGACACAGAAGCACTTTCTTTTGAGCCTCTAGGGGTCTCTAGACCTTTCAGAATTCACAAGGTCAGGACCAGCCCTGGACATAGACATTGTGGAACTCATATTTGCCTAACAAACATGAAAAGGACCAATGCATTCAGGGGCCTCCAGCCTAAGACCACCTAGTTGAGTCCATATTCCATGGAGAGCATTGGAAGGTTGCCTTGATACTAGAGTCAAGAAAGACTCCTCCACCCTCCTCTGGAATCACATGATGCCACCTAGACAATCATAACTAAGAAGTCCAGCAAGGACCCATTTCCTTTTTTTTTCCTTCTTAAAGTTCACTGACTCATCAGCTCTTCCAGTTCAGGAGTCAGAGGATATCTTGAATTTTGAGCCCGTTACTCTGGGGCTAGAAGCTGGCCCCAAGGCTCCTAACAGATCATCTAGAATCAGAATATTTGGAATAATAATAGATATTGGGATAATAAGAAAATGGTAAGATTTAGACATCTCCAAGAGATGGCTCTCCAGATTCATTCAACCTTACAACAATAATAAAGATGAGGAAGGGGAAATGCAGGTAAATATAAATGAAGCCTGGTCATATAGCTAGGTTAATCAGAATTGCCTCATCTCTCTTTTTTGTTCCTCCTTTTTTCCTCTCCATTCCACATTCTCTTCCCTTTGTCTTGACTCCTCTGGCCTTCTTTCCCTTCTCTCTCCCTTCCTCTTCTCTAGATACCACTAGATATAATGGTTAGTAAGGGCACTATTCTCTCCCCACAAGAAGTTTACAATATAGTAAGGATTTATGTGGCCTTATGATAGATGAACACAATTTTCAAACACTTAGTAGAATGCTATGCATGAATGGGCATTTGTTCATTATGGAGAGAATGAAGGAATGAACATCATTTATATTACTACCCAGACTAACCATCAGCAGTTGTGAATGAGGCAGCCTGCTTCATGGCCCTTATATTCTTTTCATTGTCTTCCTTTTTAGTTATTCTTTAAGTATCCAGTAACCTCCTGCTCTCTTTCTCCTTCCCCATCCAAGCCTAATCTCAGAAAAAAGGTTCCTATTAAAATTCTTCTTTTTCCATGAGAGATTTTCTTTTGTTCTTGTAGAAAGAAAAGATATAGAGGGAAATGACGAAGAAGGAAAACCCAGATGAAAGGCTTTTAAGGCAAGAGCCAGGTGTAGGTGAAAGGAAATTTTGGTAAAGATGGAGAGTGGCACTCCATAAATAAAAAAATCAGGAGCACAGTACTATAGAGAAAATACTCATCACTGAATTGTCGGAAGACCTTTTTCTAGTTTGTGGCCTTAAGCAACTTGGCTCTCCTCTCTGGGTCTCCTTTTCCTTTGTTGTATCTAACAAAGAGATTGAGTTATATCATTACTAAGGTTCCTTCCAGTTTTAAGTCTGATGATCCTATTCCACTCACATGTAAGCCTCCCTCCTCTCTTTAGCATCTCCCCATCCTTGTAGCAGCAGCCAGTCTGAAACATAGGCCCCTCATTTATAAAGAGCTGTGCTGTGACAGAAGAATGGAGGTTAACAGGCAATTTCCAAGCATCTGTCTAAAGGAGCCCCAGTTGTCAAATGTAACCAAGCAGATCCTGTTCCCCTCATAGCAGATATTGATTTTTCCCCTCTGAGGGTGAGAATCAATGTGCTTGCAAAATTAAGAAGGGGACAGACTACATTGTTCTTTCCTGAACCCCCAGCAGGAAGGTGCCCAGAAACCTCTCTTCTCTGAAGAGAATTGTGGGCTACCAAAAGGTGCCAGGGTCCTGTTTTGGGAATCCAGATGCAGAGAGATTGTATTGTACTTCTTGCTAAGATATGATGTCTTTAAAGAATTTCTCCCCACCCAGAGCATACTAATTTTATCTGTTCAGGAAGAACTCTCAGTCCATTAAGGAAGCACAACATCTCTGCAGGAAGATTTGCCTAGTGAGTATGTGTCAGAAGCAGGATTTGAATTCAGATTTTCCTGCTTCCAACACTACCTCTCTTAATAGAGACATGGGAAGATTCATGTAAGAGCCAAAAGGGGCAGTTGTATCAAGGTCCACAGATTTAAAGAACCTTGAGGTTCCATTGAAATGTATATATTTGTGCATGTGTCCATGAGCGTGTAAGGCTGGGGAGAGAGAGACAGAAAGAGAGAGACAAAGACAGGGAGAGAAACCAAGATAGAGGCAGAGAATGACCAAAATAGAGAATTTGAGACCAAAACAGAGACAGAGAGAAACGGAGTCAGAAACAGAGACAGAGACTGAGACAGAAAAACAGAGAGACAGAGATAATAAATAAAGACATATAGGGACACAGAGAGAAAAATGGAGACAGAGACAAGACAGAGATAAAGGTACAAATACAAAGAGATAGATAGACATAGAGCCATAAAAAGTCAGATAGAGAAATAGAAACAGAAACAGAGATGATGACAGAAACAGAGACAGAGAGACAGAGAGTAGGGAAGGAAGAGAGAGAGGAAGAGTAGGAGAAAGAGACAGAGACAGAAGGAGAGAGGGAGGGAAGGGAGAATGGGAAAATAGAGAGAATGCTCCCAAATTATACCCCACTTCAAAATTAACTATTTTCCTCATAATAATCCTGTGAGTTGTAAGCTCAAGTCCAGTAGAATATATGCTCCTACAGGGCAAGAACTATTTTGTTTCCATATTTATTGCATTAGTGCCTATTTTCTAATAAGTACTTGTTTAATTGAACTGAAGAAAGAACTGGCCTAGGAATGATGGGAATCTAATCCCAAATTTCTCTAACTAGGCTCTCTTTTCACCCTCCCTTCCCCATGCACATCCTGGTAATTGACCTGGCAGTAGATGGGTAGCTTAAAGCTCTATCTGTTTTGAGCCCTCTCTCCATTCTGCCCCCCAGAAAAGTGTCTAAAGAATCAAGTATAAGTCCCAGACCAATGTGGGGTCAGGAAGATGAAGTGAGGGCTAGAGAGGAACAAAGACCCTGCTTCTGGAAGGTGGAAATGAGGTAAGAATGTACCCCAAGGAAAAGTTGGCTAGTCATTCTTTTAGGTGAATCAAACAATACAGCATGTGGAACTAGAAAGCATTTTGAAGAATATCTATCTAGTCCTATTCAGGAAACTAAGAGGAAAAACTGTAGAAGTGACTTGCCTAAGATCACAGTGCTAGGAAATAAGAGGAGCTAAAGTTCCAATCCAGGTCTTGAAACTCCAGATCCAACTCTTCTTTCCAGTACACTGCAATGCCTCATTCTGACATTTATTCCTTTCCACAAAGCTGTGTGTGTCCCTTATGGGTGGCTTCATGAGTTGCTGGAGAAAAAAAAAACAAAACCTTTGCTCTATTGGCCAACCTTTTGGTGCGTAGCCTGTCCAGATGTGGCTAATGACAAGCATTGTATACATTACCAACTTCATACTGGACATCTTTCCAACTTTATGGTAACTTTCAGATATTGTGCTCTGCTGGGATAGCCTTCTAGAGCCCAAGGTCATGTAGAAACTATAATTAGGCATCAGATAAGGACTTTAGAAGAGTAATAACAATGGCAGCTAAGTGGCACAATGGATAGAGTGTGGGGTCTGGAGTCAGGAAGACTTGAGTTCAAATTTAGTCTCAGACACTTACTAATTGTATGCCATTGGTCAAGTCATTTAACCCCCTTTGCCTTAGTTTCCTCATCTGTCAAATGATCTGGAGAAGGAAACAGCAAACCAGTCCAGTATCTTTGCCAAGAAAGCCCCCAAAAAGGTCAAAAAGAATCAGATGATTGGAAAATGACTGAACAACAATAACATCAGCAATGATGTCAACAACTGAACCCTCTGGGGGTACCCTATAGCCTCTATTTTGTACTTCTTTGAATACTCATCTTCCTATAAACTGCCTCTTATTTAAGATTTAAAGACCCCTTCCCATGTGCTGCCTACTAGACTTTCTTCCAGAAACCTTCTCTTCCTTGGGAGAATTTATAGATATCCTGTTATCTTGAGTCTTGAATAAATGATTGGCACAAGATACACAGCAAGTAGATAGAAGGGAGAGAGACAGAGAGAGACAGACAAAGAGACAGAAAGAGAGACAGAGACAGAGACAGAGACAGAGACAGAGACAGAGACAGAGACAGAGACAGAGACAGAGAAGATTTATTAAGTAATTACAGAGTACCAGGCAATGTGGTAAGTGCTGAGGATACAAAGACAGACAGTCCCAACCCTTAAGCTTACACTCTAAAGGGGAAACACAACACATATAGGGTAAGTGAAGGAGGGAGGAATGTGAAGATTCCTACCCCACCCGTAATACTTTGTTGGTGGTTGATTATCACAACTCCAGGGGCATAGCACAGTTTCTACCATTGTACAAATCTGATGGAAAGCACCATTTGCATAACAGATAACAATATTCCAGATGTGCTGCATTTACCCAGAGTCAGGAATCTTGACAGACTTTGGTCAATAGAAATTAATTAAGCCCTGGGGAATAGAAGATATGAGTCTGAATGCAGAATTTGGAAGCAGGTTTTTCTGAGTTTTCCTTTTCTGACCTTGAACCAGCAACTTCAAATATGAGTCTTGTTTCCTGCTCTCTCCCTCATCCCTTCAGAATTGCTACCACTCATTACTAAATGGGGAGAAGCAGATAGGGGTAATGCTGTTAGATTTCACAGAAAATAAAGAGAAAATCTGTGAGGGGAAACATTTTACCTTGGGAGGACTATCCTTTTAGGGGAGGCTGAAATTTTCAAATGGGGCTTGGGAAGGCAATGTGATTTACCCAAGGATATATAGCAAATGAATGGTGGACTGGGGCTAAAACAGAGACTTCCCAATTCAAAGCCCAGAATTTTCTTCTACCTACCTTTCCCTGGTAGGAAAATCATCTGTCTGTCTTATAATGGTTAAATTGGAGACAATATGGGTTGGTGAGGATGGTTCTGCAGTCAGAAGACATGCGTTCAAGCCTCACCTACACCATTTACTCTCTCTTAACAATTGTGGGAAAGACACACTTGGGAGATGATCATAGGTTCTTAAAAGCTGGGAATGACCATGGGTATTGTTTAGTTCAAATCTCTCATTTTATAGATGGGAAAACAGGATCAGAAAAGTATATTTACTTGCTAGAGCCTATGAAACAGAAAGAGTTCAATCAACTTGCCACATGGTGTTGTGAGGAATAAATAAGAAAAACACCCCCAAGGTCCTATATTTGTATATAGTTTGGGTTTGGAGATAATCCTCAGTTCCCGAAGGCTAGGCCAAGGAATGGAGGTCTCTGGCAGGTTCCAACATGCTTCAAAGATTTTGAGGGTGGTCCTGATAACAGATTGAGTCTGCTGTTTAGAAACTAATCAAGCTAAGGATAGAGAACTTCATCACTAGTAGGTTGGTCATAAGTGATTTGGCTATGGTAAGGCATAGAACTATAAAAGGTAATTCTTTATTCTCTCTGAGTTCACACTTATGAAAGGGAATCCTTTATTCCCTTTGTCTATTTTGAGTTAACACTTTAGTTAACCTAACTTAAGTACCTGTACTTAAATTAGGAGGACAGGATTAACTTTCCTTTGTCTACATTTTAATTGAATCAACAAAACATTGAACACCCTACTTAGTACTAGGGGAGAAGTTAGCAAGGTACTTAGAGAACTCACAAGTAACTTACTTTGAGAGCTCCACTCTTTTAACTCAGTCCCAAACTTGTGAATCCTATGATCAGAGTTTACACCCTCAGAAACTCAATCAGTCAGGAATCCCTGAACCCTTCAGAACCTTCAGAAGGTGAGAACTGGTTCCAATAAACACTGCTCCCTGGGCAGTGTTAAACAATTTGGAAACTGTGATTGGCCCCTGTGAAGAGAGGAAGGGACACAAAGTCACCATAAATGCAAACCCTGAACTCCCTCAGAGCAGATGGTCTTTGAGAAGATAGTTTGAAGAGATTGTTTTCTGGAGATAGTCTTCTGACTGGGGAGAGTCTTCAAGGGAGCTTCACTGGAGACTGCAGTTGGATCGTAGGCTTAGAGCTCAGCTCCAATTTAGACTCTGACTCCTAAACTACTTTGTTGGGTGAGTGAAAAGGCTGACTCTTTTCCTAGTTTTCTAAGAGAAGCTTCCATCTTGGAGGAGACCACATGGTTACTCACCACCTGCCTCCCTGGTTGAGAGCTAAATAATCTCTGCCTGGATTTAGCAGACCTGGAGTACAGCATTTAGGTTGATTAGAAAGATAGCCTCTCTAACCCCCTCATATTTCTCTTCTTTATTGTTTCTTCTCTATTTGTATATATTTGTAAATAAATTTCTGACTTGAGATATAATAAATATTGGCAACCACATGATTTCATAAAATTATTGTCCAACCATTAATTTTCACCTTTACAGAACAAAGGAAGAATGACAGATTATAAGTAGTATGACCTTATAAAATAATGAGTAAAAACTATGTCAACAGAAACCTTGGTATGTGATCCAATTAAATCATACCATCCCAAGAACATTCATAGAAAAGGATGACAGAAGTAAAACAAATAAAAGATGGAACCACTGTGTAATCATTTCTATGTAGCACAGGCTCTGGGCTCACCCTTCAACCTCCACTCATACTGTCAGGTTGAGTTCCCAGAGAGTAGGTGATTACTTTTCTCTTCAGGATTCTAGGAGTGTGGGATAGGGGTATCTAACACTGATCCTAAAAAAAAAAATATGTTGGATTCCTCTCTGTATTAATTGACCAGCTAATATCTCCCCATGAATTAGGAAAGCTAAGTGGTACAAAGGGTAGAGTGCCAGAGAATCAGTAAGACCCCTCTGCCTGAGTTCAAATCTGACCTCAAATAGGTACTTGTTATGTGACCCTGGGCAAAAAAAAATGTTTGCCTCAGTTTTCTCTTTTTAAAAATAACCTAGAGAAGTAAATGGCAAACCACTCTAGTATCTCTACCAAGAAAGCCCAAAATGGGGTCACAAAGAGTCAAACATGACTGAAAAATGAGTGAACAACAATATCAATTAACTAGTTCACATCTGTTTTTGCTGTTATTTAGTCATTCAGTCATGTCCTACTCTTCATGACTCTTTGGACCATAGCATGGCAATAGTGTTCATAGAATTTCTTGACAAAGTGGAGTGCTTTATAATTTTCTTTTCCAGTAGATTAAGGCAAACAAAGGTTAAGTGACTTGCCCAGTTCACATAGCTAGTAATTATTTGAGGATTTGAAGGTCAAGTCTTCCTGACTCCAGGCCCAATATCTTATCCACTGAGCCATCTAACATTAAAAAAATTTTTTTTTCTACAATATGTAACAAAATATAGCATGTGGAACTAGGGACACACTTTTCCTTCTCCTCCTATTGGTCCCCAAGGTACAGTAAGTTTAAACTTAAAGTATATGTTAGAAAACTGTCCTCCCATAAAGTTCACTTCTAGGTGTGACATATTATGGACAGATTGTTCCTTTGTTTTGCTAGGCTGGCTCCTTACCTGGCTGTGTTGAACAGATCATTCAGCTGAAGTCTCCACACTACTGCTCAATCTTGGCTGCTGGAACAGTAGTAGGCAAAGTCTATTATCAACTCCAGTTGCAGGACCTAGAATGGTTCTTCTGATCTTTCAAAGTTCACAAAGTTATATACTGGTTCACTTTCTTTCTTTCTTTTTCTTTCTTTCTTTCTTCTTTCCTTCCTTCATTTCTTCCTCCTTTCATTTCTTCCTTTTTTCCTTCCTTCCTTCCTTCCTTCCTTTCTTTCTTCCTTCCTTTCTTTCTTTCTTCCTTCATTTCTTCCTTCTGATTAAGAATGATATTACTACTCGAAAAAAGGTGACTGAGGGGATCAACAACCCATATGTTTACAAGCTCATCTTCTAAAAGTCACTGAGAATCATCTATGCATGTATTGAGAATATCCTTGATGAAAAGAGAAGGTAACAGACAAGCTTTTGCAAATATATAATTTTCTACAGCAGACTACTTATTTATTATCAGAAAATTGACTAAAAATGCAAGGAATACAAAATTCTGTTGTGTTTGTTGTGTAGCAATCACACACACACACACACACACACACACACACACACAAACAAACAACACAGCTCAGTAAGACAAAAGGTAACATTTGTGACTTTCCTCCAAGGGCACTCCTTTATGCATATGCTTCAATCCTATAAAATTCCTTGCCAAAGCAACCACAAAGCTTTCTTGTTTCAGTGACCTCTGGGGTTATTAATGTCCAATCAAACATAAAACAAGGAAAAATAGGCTAATTAAAAAGTGTTTGTCACTATCATGGAAGACATTCCATACAGTACCTAAATGTAAAAAGGATTACTGATATGTGTTGAAGTTCTCCTTGTGATCCCATTTGAGGATAATAATTGATTGAATCTGATTGAACCAAGTCCCAGAACAAGATGGGGCTTTCTCCATGGGATCCATACTAACTCAAAGGGGTCAGTGTCATAAAACAAATGAATGAAGGATGCCTATTTTCCTAGTCTGTGACTTCCAGTTGAAAGCCCATACATTGAGTTAATATGTCAGGACATCTTTGTTGGATAATTAGGGCACAGAAGTGAATGAGAGACTAAACGATCACCCTAGTACAATTATCAATAATATGGAAATAGGTCTTGATCAATGACACGTGCAAAACCCAGTGGAATTGTGTGTCAGCTATGGGTGGGGGGAGGATGGGGAGGAGGGGAGAGAAAGAACATGAATCATGTAACTATGGGAAAATATTCTAAATTAATTAATTAAATAAATTTTTTCAATTAAAAAAAGAAGTGAGTGAGAGAGAATGGGCTGGACTACATATGAGAAACTATGTGGACTTTTTAATGCTCTTGAGCTGCTTCCTGCCTAAAAAGTCTATCTCTTTTAATACTAGTGATCTCCCAATGATGCTATTTGGATATAAATTGAACAATATCACAGTCCCTGAAGAATCAAAGTTGCCAGTGACCCAAAAGGTATACAAAAGTCTCCAGTTCATCTTGCACACAGTCAACGAATTCATGTTTCTTTTTTTAACCCTATCTTCTGTGTTAGTATCATTACTAAGTATTGGTTCCAAGGGAGAAGAGTGGTAAGGGCTAGACAATTTGGATTAAGTGATTTGTCAAATTTGAACCCAGGACCTCCTGTTTCCAGGCCTGGCTCTCCATCTACTGAGTCATGCACTTATTAAATTTGAACTAAATCAAACTACTAACTGTTCCCTGAACTTGACCTAACATCACCCATCTCTGCTTTTGTTTAGCCTGTCCTTCATCCCTGAAAGGCACTCATACCTTCCCAACAACCCTGGGAGGTAAGTGTTACTATTCTCCTCAATTTTAGATGAGGAAACTGAACCTATAGTGAAGATATTTACTAACCCTCTAACCCTATTCTTACTCTCTGCTTTTTTTCTCTGCTCCTGCTCTCTTCATTGCTTAAATACTTTTTAAAATCTGTAATATCATCAGTATAGATAATCTCTCCACTGCACATATAGCAGATCAATCAAACCTTCTTAGCCCACAATATTCTTGTCCATATATTTCTCCAAATCTCCCATGGAGGATCACTCTGACATAGTAGAAGCCTTCGGTGGAGTTAAGGTCATATATCCATCTGTTATAGCTCTTACTCCCACCACATGCCTGACCCACCTCTTTTTTAGTCATACATGTCCTTGAAGATATTTTCTTCCCACTCTTCATGAATAATTCATTGATAATAATACCACAGCCTAATTATGGCTGCTCTCAGTCTTTACATTGCCCTTCACCTACAATTTTAATTCTTCTGAGATGATAGTATTTCCCTAATTCTCAACCATTTTGCACCATTAGGAGACCTGGGGTGTTAAAGGATGTTAAAGGTATTTTGGTGATAGGAAACAGCTTGAGGTCACCATAAACCCTGGATAATCTCACAAATACAATATAGTCTGATCTCTTCCTCCTATTCCATTCTGAACCCAACTTGTCCATCTTTAAAGCCTATAAGGGATGCATGTATTAATAATGGATTTATTCAATGGACTTCTCTTTTAATAGCATGCCATAATTTGAACATTCTTCATTTATTTGGTTTTTCCTTTGTGAACTATAAAGCTCATATTATTTCCATTCTCAATGGATGTTAGTTCCTCTCCCACACACTGTGATCCAACCAAATTGGCCTTCTTTTAGATCCTCACACAAAATATTCTATCTCCTATTTCTGTGCCTTTATAATTCTATCTCCCATTTCTGTGCCTTTATACTAGCTGCCCCTGAACTTGACATTCATTCCCTCCTCACACTGCCTCAGTTCTTCTCTTCCAATATGTGCAAGCACCATCTTCTCCATAAAACTTTTCTTTATTCCTGCTTCCCCCACCACTGCTAGTGCCCTCCTTCCCAAACTGCCTTGAATTTAACTGCTTTAGATATATTTGTATTTATTTAATCTATATTTATGCCATATATATGTATATATATTATGTATTTATAGACCCCCACATTGGAATGTAACCTCATTGTCAGTAGGGATTACTTCATTCTTTCTACTTGTATTCCCAGTGCCTAGCATAGTGCCTGGCACATGATAGGTGCTTAATAATTATTGATTCATTGTGGATTGATACTGATGCTCTGAACTCTCTCTTTTCCAAGACAGTGAGTTCCTTTTTCTGGTTCTGCACCTACCATAAAGTCAAAGTCCTGGGAAATGTCTAAAACAAAGCTTAAATAGGGCTCAAATAAGGTTTCCCCTCATGTGGGTAGTAGGTCCCCTTCCACAAAGGGTACTCAACGTATGATGTAAGCATCAGGTATGAAATAGCTTTTTTTTTATCAAACCATGGAAAATGTATAAGACTAATAGTATTCTCTGGGTGCACTTGAGAAAAATACAGGAACTATTTGGTTATTGTTCAGTCATGTCCAACTCTGTGACTCCATAGACTTCTGTCCATGGGGTTTTCTTGGCAAAGATACTTGAGTAGTTTTCCATTTCCTTCTCCAGTGTGTCCCCATTTTACAAATAAAGAACTCAAGCAAATAGGGGTCAAGAGATTTGCCCAGGATCACACAACCATTAAGTATCTGAGGCTGGATTTGAATGAAATCCTCCTGTGCCCCACAGGAAATATAAAACACTCAAATATAAGATCATTATGCTGCTTCAGAAAATAAACATCCTTTGCAAGATGACTAAACAAATAATTCTCATTCACTCTAAATTTTCCTCTACAGGAACATCCCACAGCAATTATCATGGAGGTCCAAATTTCCTAGTCTCCCCCCTTAGGTGTTCTTAGTTCTACACCTGCAAGGTGATTGTTGGAAGTCTTCAAGTCTGAGAATCTTCAATTAAGGAAATCTCTTATGGGCAGCCAACACCCATTTTAGGAACTCAATATCACCCATGAGGTAATCCCAAGACTGGAAACCTCCACCCTCAAGATCTCTGACCAATGTTCCAAAAAGGAAACAGAAAAGTGGAAGGCAGACAGGAATTCTGAGATCTAAAAACTACAATCTAGGGTTGCCTGGGGACGGATAGGTTCTACTTCCCCTGCCCTTCTGTTATAAGTCACCATTGCTACTGGTAGTGGGAAGAGAGAAATTCTTTCTCTACCTCCTTCCCAAATATCCCCTCCCTCTCTCTCCCCTTACTGAATCCTGATCTACAAATCCAAATGAAATTAAAGCACAAGAAAAGTATCCCCAGGATAATATATATTTATATGTATAACACATGTTTATGTATATATTAATTATATATTTGTAAAATATAAATTGCCTGTACTTCTGAAATTGTGTGTGTGTATGTGTGTGTGTGTGTGTGGGTGGGTGGGTGGGTGGGTGGGTGGGTGTGTGTAACTAAACTTTTCTGTTAGAGACTAGAGGGAGAGCAATTTCTCTATAATGGTCAGTTTTCCAGCCTTCAGTCAATTAATCATTGGGAAGCAATCCCAGACACTGGGGATCAATCAGAAGGTCCCTCCATGTTCTCTCAGCAAAGAGATTGGACAGATGTCTCTCAACAAGGGATTTGTGTTAGCTCATGGGAGGTACCCTTGTTTGAAAAATGGTTCATGCCCTGCCCTACGATCTCGCCATATTGATTGAGGGGAGGGAGGTTGGGAGGGTCCATATTGATCAGAGACTCTCCTGATCAATGTCCCATTAAAGTCTTAGCATATGTACAGGAGAAAGCTTGTTGGACAAGAGCCTTAAAAATTGTTTTGCTTTATTGGTAATAGAATATTCATATATATAATATATGTACTTTTTAAAATCAACAAATAACATTTGATTTAATTCCCAGCTCCAACATTTGTTAGCTATGTGAGATGGGGAAGTTACTTAATCTCCCATTGCCTCAACCAACTTTCTAATACCATGAATATGCTAAAGAGCAGTGATATCTGCCTGGGTAGAGGGAGTTTCATCCTAAGGAATTCTTGTTCCGACTGAATCACAAATCCAGAAAATAAAAGTAAAAATTATCCAGCCTACCTCACGTAGTTGATGAGAGGAATGTGCACTGTAGACCATTAAATGCTAGTTATACAAATGTAAACAATTATTATTTGCAGAGGAATATAGAATAGATTAAACAGTCTACTCAATAAAAATAAAAAAATTAAAACCCCCTCTTTTTCTAGAACCATGTCAGACAAAACTTAATTCTGGAAATTTATCCATAAGCAAGGTGGGACCTGCTTTCTGTTTTCTCTCCAGTTTTCTCTCCAGTTTTCCATCCTGATTAATTAATCAGTAAACAATTATTTATTAGGCACTCACTGTGTCAAGCACCACAAAAGGCATTCAAAATATAAAAACAAAAGTAAGACTTGTTGTTGAGTCTTTTTTTAATTCCATCTAACTCTTCATGACCCCATTTAAGGTTTTCCTGGCAAAGATACTGGAGTGGCTTGCTGCTTGGTTCAGCAGTTCATTTTAGAGATTAAAGAAACTGAAGCAAATAGGGTGAGGTGACTTGCCCTGGGTCACACACTGTCTTAAATTCAGGTTTGTACTCAGGGCTTCCTAATTCCAGGTCCTGCACTCTATTCAATGAGCCAGAGAGCTGCTTCCTAAGAGTGAAAGTCCTTGCTCTCTAAAGCCTTTCATTCTTTTAGGGCAAAATGGCAAGCTCACAGATGACTATATTAAAGATATATACAAAATAAATCCATTTTCAATTTGAAAGGCTCTAATAATGGGAGAAATCTGCCAAGGAGCATTTAATCATGTATTATGTGTCAGGCACTATACTCAGTTCTGAGAATATAAATAGAAGCAGAGTGTTTGCCCTCCAGAAGCTTATAATCGAATAAGGGAAAATAATGTATAAAAGATAGCTGAAAAGAGGGGTGTGAGGAGAAAGAGAAGAGAGAATAAAAGAGTTCTGATTTCAGCCTAGTGAAAACTGAAGAGAAGGTTGGCCAGGAGTCTCTCCTTAAGCAGAAGTTCTGGGAGGAGCCATCCATTCATAGGGAAGGAATCAGAAAAAGTAATCATGCTTCTTAATCCAAATTGTTTAGAAAATTAGGGATTCTAAGAGATAGAAGTGAAAAGGGAGGGCTTTTCAGGAATGACTCAAAGGCACAGTCATAGGGAACAATAAAAACTCCAGCTTGGCTGGAATGTTGAGTTTGGGGAGGAGAATAACTTATAAATGTACCCCGAAGCAAGAGAAATCTGTGTTTTATTCTAGAAGCAAGAGGGAGCTACTGGGTTTGCTGAACAGGATAGTGGCATGGTTAGAGCTGGGCTTTCCTGACACCAATTTGGCTGTGATGTGGAGGATGGATAGGAGTAATGAGAGACTTGAGACAGGAGGAACATTTGGAAAAGTAGCCTCAGACATTTTCTAGTTGTGGGATTCTGGGCAAGTCACTTAATCTCTGCCTCAATTTCCTTAACTGTAAAAAAAAAAAAGATAATAACAGCACTTATCACAGTGTTGATGTGAGGATCAAATGTGATATTTGCACCTCCCTTCGTTTTGTGTCTGGTGCATAATAGACACTATATAAATGCTTATTTATTCTCCACAACCACCCATTACATTGTTGGACTGGTATGCAGTGAGGCCATATAAATGGAGAGGAGGGAAAATGTATAAAAGATACTGTAGAAATAGATTTGATCTATTGGATGGAAGAGGGCGAGGCGGGTGGGAGGTGAGAACGAAATGCTGAGGATGAATCCTAGCTTGCACATGAGGGTGGCTAGGAAATTGGTGATGCTCTCAACAGAAGCAGAGAAGGGAGGGTACGAGGCAAAGCGCACAAGCCCGGTCTCCTCAGGAACCCAAAAGCCAGAGTGTGCCCGCCCTGGAATGAAGCGTTGAATAATGAAAAAGAACACCTCTCCCCCTGGACTCTGCTGGCTGTTATTCTCTTGCCCGCACACATTGGGACTGGGAAAAGTCAGCGTTGGGGCGGGGGGGTAGTAAGCACGCACCAAGCTAGGGGCATACTGGTACAGGTGAAGCTTTCACGGTCCTAGACGCTGACCCAGATGGTACGAGCGGCAGCCAGGTCTTCTCGCTTATCTTCCCAGTGGTCCTTGGGAGACTGGAGGTTTCCCGTGATGACTTTCTGCCCTCTTGTGAGCAATCTATGGAAATGACTGAGTCTTTCTACCTGCCGGACTCGTGGCAGCAGGGTGGAGATGTCAAGATAATCTTGTCCAAAGCTCTCGTTTTTCAGATGAAGGAAATGCAGCCTATGGAAATGAAATGGCTTTCTAAAAGGTCAGACAATTTATTAGTGGCAGAGAGGGATCTGCGGGCTGGGGTTCCCCCCACCCTCCAGTACAGAGCTTTTTCTACCATGCCATTATCTCATTATCTATCATTATCTATCATTATCCCCTGCATCTGTGATTTGAGAACCAATCCTAACCTAAGGAGCACTGGCGCAGTCTCACTAGGGTGGACCCCGTTGTCATCCCAGGGTTTCCTTAGTCCCTGTCACACTGGTGGCAAGCACGTGGTGAAGAAGGCAGAGAGAGACAGCTGGGTAGAATAGCATTCAGGTCTGACCTGAGGTCAGGAAGACTCGAGTTCCAGTCTAACCTCAGACACTGACTTACTGAGGGACCTGGGCAAGTAATTTAATCTCTCTTTGCCTCAGTTTCCTCATCACTAAAATGGGTATAATCATGGTACCTACCTTAAAAAGATGAAACGAGGTAATATTTGTAAAGTGCTTTTCAAACCTTAAAATACTAGCTACTTCATCATCATCATTATTAGAAGATGAATAGCCTTAGGTATCATTTCATGTAGATATAAGACCAGATATGCCCATACATTTTGAAGTTTAATCTACATGAACAGTTTCTTAAATCTAGATAATCAACAGCCAATAAATCAAGCTCTCATTTTTAGTGATTGCTGATTTCTGAGGTGTAAATTCTTACACTGAAAATTTCAAAATTGGCACTCAGAAACCAGTTAGTTGGCTCCAGCCCATCCCTGATTCACACTCCAAAATGTTGCAGAACCTCCTAAAAAGGATGACAGGTTGGCAGCTCTGTCTGTGACACTGTCACCCTTGTGAAGTCAGAGGAAAGTGAAGAAGGCTTCCTGCCCATGATATGACCCTGAATAGCAGATTATATATAATATGTATATTATATATAATTATATTGTATTATAAATTACATTATATATATATAAATAACACTTAACAAGTGTTATTTAAACTGAGATTATCTTCCACTGCTTTCTTATGCTTTATAAGATGGTCCTGTTGTTCATGTTGTCACAGACAAGAGCTGCACATGATGGGGAGGCATGGATGAATTCTGGTTTACACTACTGGAGAAAGTTACCAAATGGTTGAGGTCCAAGATCCAATTGAGTATTTGAGAATAGAATTCTAGAGACCCATAGTCTGAGATGAAGGGGAGAGAGTTACACCTTCTTCCCTTGTAGGGTCCCAATTCTGGATCTACATAGACTGGGCTCATGTCCCAGAGGACCCTGGCCCCTAAAATCAGACAGATTCTTCTTGAGCTCCCAGAATCATTATGGCCACACAATAGGAATTCTTTTGAAAAATCTATAAATCTACAAAACAAAGCTTAGGTATGGCATAAATCTAAGGTCTTCCCAAAAGTTATTAACAGGGTTCCTTCTAGGAAGGTTCTCAACATACAAAACAGATAAGGTATAAGACATGAAATAAAAAGCATAAAACAATAAGCACCTGTTAACAAATACTTGAAACATGATATAGTCATTCATCTTACATTATACTCTCCTGGAAGGTTGACACTTAGAGCATTTGTAAGATTAAAATTAATATCCAATAACTCCAAGCATCATATTTTATGTTTTATTAATAATCACTTGAAGTAGAAAAAAACACAAGAATAAAAGTAAAAACCTGAGTAGGGAAAACTTACCTTATTGTGTTCTCAGGGAAAAGAGAAAGAGGAGTGAGATTATACACAAACTTTATCTCCAGAACATAAGGATTTGATGTGAGAAGGAACATGGGAAGCTTGGATATAGAGTCCTGGGGTTCAAATTCTAATTATACACATTCAAAATATGAAACACTTTATTGGATTGATGAACAGACATTTTACCTAGATCTTAGCTCTCTGTTGTTCAAACTATTCAAGGTCCAACACATGTCCTTTGGTCAATGGCCATCATCTCCTCTAAGAAGTTGTATTGGAGATAACTTCCTGCTGGGCAACCAGAACCCAGACCTAATAGTCTGCAAAAAGCCCCAGTGGTGTTGATAAATTTAACAAAAGAATTAAAGGAAGATATATATATATATATATATAAAAGTTCTTTTTAAAAAATCACATTTTCTATGTTCTTTAAAAAGAGATAATGGAAAAAATTTAATATAATTATAGACATTCATAAATAATAAACAACAGAACCAAAATACAAAATTTAGTGATAAGAAATATTAGAACAAAGTCAAAAGGCAGCAAAATTGTAAGAGTACTTCAGGTTGCCACTAGCCAGCCTAATTAAACCTTGAAGACAGAATTCCTTGAAACAATCAGGCAATGTTTGCTCTCCTGGCAATGAAATTAAAGCCTGAACACTATATTTCAGGAAATCAATCAAGAAAATTATAAAGAAATAGTGGAAATTGGGTAAAGTACAAATTGATGTAATTCATAGGATGTCATCAGAAAGAAATCTCAAATTAAATTCAAACAAGTCTTATCACGAAATCCCAGTTTCCAGATCCAAGTTCAACATTAAACATATCTTTTTACCTTCTTGTAACATTTGCCACCATGTAAATATAAAGTTCATTTTTTTAACCCATGTGGGTCTTTACACTTAACCTTATTAAGGCTTACCTTATTAGATTCAACAGATCATTATAATCTATTGAGATCTTGTGGTATCTTTATTGCTAGCATGTAAATTATTCCTCCAAGATTTGTGTAATATGTGTACTTAACAAATACATTCTGTTTTACTAGTTAAAATATAGTAGTTAATCAATGGGAACAAATTAGGTGAACCAAACCTGGGAGCAATGAAACATAATAGAATACTGTTCCAGACACATAATACTAATTACCATGATAAGAATTCCCAATTTGGTCCTTAATATCTACCCTTCATATTGCTCACTTAGTCCTTCCAGGCTTTTCTATCTGCCCTACAGGTGAACTTTGTTTAATGCATTATCTCCTCCAATTAGAATGAGTTTCTTGGAAGCAAGAATGGTAGCCTTTTTATTTATGTATTACCAGACTTTAGTTCACTGCTTGACATATTAATTTGTTTTTTGGCCCTAAGAAATAATTAATATAATGGAATCAGAGAAATATAAAAAGACTTGAATAAATTGTTGTAAACTGAACTGAGCAGAAACAGAATCATTTACATGATAACCACAATAATAATATGAGGGAGAGTATCTTTGAAAGACTTTATAACTCCTTTATTTTCTTTATAAACATTATTTTATTTGGTCATTTTCAAACATTATTCATTAGAAACAAAGATCATTTTCTTTTCCTCCCCCCTCCACCACCACCACCCCTCCCATTGGCGATGCATGATTCCTCTGGGTATCAAATGTGTCCTCGATCCGAGCTCATTTCCATGTTATTGGTTTTTGCATTAGGGTGTTCCTTTAGAGTCTTTCCTCAATCATATCCCCTCCACGCCTGTAGTCAAGCTGTTGCCTTTCCTTGGTGTTTTTACTCCCACTGTTTGTCCTCTGCATGTGGATAGTGTTTTTTTTTTTTCCCTCCTTGATCCCTGCAGGTTGTTCAGGGACATTGCATTGACACTAATGGAAAAGCCCATTACATTCAATTGTGCCACAGTGTATCAGTCTCTGTGTACAATGTTCTCCTGGCTCTACTCTTTTCACTCTGCATCACTTCCTGGAGGTTGTTCCAGTCTCCATGGAATTCCTCCACTTTATTATTCCTTTGAGCACAATAGTATTCCATATACCATAATTTGTTCAGCCATTCTCCAATTGAAGGGCATCCCCTCATTTTCCAATTTTTGGCCACCACAAAGAGCACAGCTATGAATATTCTTGTACATGTCTTTTTCCTTATTATCTCTTTGGGGTACAAACCCAGCAGTGCTATGGCTGGAACACAGGGCAGACAGTCTTTTACCGCCCTTTGGGCATAGTTCCAAATTGCCCTCCAGAATGGTTGGATCAATTCACAACTCCACCAGCAATGAATTAATGTCCCTACTTTGCCACATCCCCTCCAACATTCATTACTTTTCTTTGCTGTCATGTTAGCCAATCTGCTAGGTGTGAGGTGATACCTCAGAGTTGTTTTGATTTGCAGCTCTCTGATTATAAGAGATGTAGAGCACTTTTTCATGTGCTTATTAATAATTTTGATTTCTTTATCTGAGAACTGCCTATTCATTTCCCTTGCCCATTTATCAATTGGAGAATGGCTTGATTTTTTGTACAATTGATTTAGCTCTTTATAAATTTGAGTAATTAGACCTTTGTCAGAGGTTTTTGTTTTGAAGATTGTTTCCCAACTTGTTGCTTCCCCTCTGATTTTGGTTACTTTGCTTTTGTTTATACAAAAACTTTTTTATTTGATGTAATCAAAACTATTTATTTTACATTTTGTGACTCTTTCTATGTCTTGCTTGGTTTTTAAATCTTCCCCTCCCAAAGGTCTGACATGTATACTATTCTGTGTTCACCTAATTTACTTATAAGTTTCCTTCTTTATGTTCAAGTCATTCACCCATTCTGAGTTTATCTTCATGTGAGGTGTTGATCTAAGCCTAATCTCTCCCACACTTTCTTCCAGTTTTCCCAGCAGGTTTTGTCAAATAGTGGGTTTTTGTCCCAAATGCTGGGGTCTTTGGGTTTGTCATAGACTGTCTTGCTGAGGTCACTTACCCCAAGTCTATTCCACTGATCCTCCTTTCTGTCTCTTAGCCAGTACCAAATTATTTTGATGACCACTGTTTTATGATATAGCTTAAGATCTGGGACTGCAAGGCCACCTTCCTTTGTATTTTTTCCCTGGATATTTCCCTGGATATCCTAGATTCTTTGTTCTTCCAAATAAACTTTGTTACGTTTTTTTCTAATTCAGTCAAAAAAATTTTGGAAGTTCAATGGGTATGGCACTAAATAGATAGAGAAGTTTGAGTAGGATGGTCATTTTTATTATATTGGCTCATCCTACCCATGAGCAGTTAATGTTTTTCCAATTGCTCAAGTCTAGTTTTAGTTGTGTGGAGAGTGTTTTGTAGTTGTGTTCATATAGTTCCTGTGTTTGTCTCGGGAAATAGATTCCTAAGTATTTTATTTTGTCTAAGGTGATTTTGAATGGAATTTCTCTTTCTAATTCTTGCTGCTGAGATGTGTTGGAAATATATAGAAATGCTGATGACTTATGTGGGTTTATTTCGTATCCTGCAACTTTGCTAAAGTTGTTGATTATTTCAACTAGCTTTTTTGTTGATTGTCTAGGATTCTTTAGGTAGACCATCATATCATACACAAAGAGAGATAGCTAGGTCTCCTCATTGCCTATTTTAATGCCTTCAATTTCTTTTTCTTCTCTAATTACAACTGCTAGTGTTTCTATTGCCATGTTAAATAATAGAGGTGATAATGGGCATCCTTGTTTGACTCCTGATCTTATTGGGAATGCGTCTAGTTTATCCCCATTGCAGATGATGTTAGCTGATTGTTTTAGATATATACTGTTTATTATTTTTAGGAATGACCCTTCTATTCCTATGCTTTCTAGTGTTTTTAATAGGAATGGGTGTTGCATTTTATCAAAGGCTTTTTCTGTGTCTATTGAGATAATCATGTGATTTTTGTTGGTTTTCATGTTGATATGGTCAATTATGTGGATGGTTTTCCTAATATTGAACCATCCTTGCATTCCTGGTATAAATCCTACTTGGTCATAGTGAATGACCTTCCTGATCACTTGCTGGAGTCTTTTTGCTAGTATCCTGTTTAAGATTTTTGCATCTATGTTCATTAGGGAGATTGGTCTCTAGTTTTCTTTCATTGTTTTTGACCTGCCTGGCTTTGGAATCATTACCATATTTGTGTCATAAAAGGAATTTGGTAGAACTCCCTCTTTGCTTATTATGTCAAATAATTTGTATACTATTTGGGTTAGCTGTTCTTTGAATGTTTGATAGAATTCACTGGTGAATCCATCAGGCCCTGGGGATTTTTTTCTTAGGCAGTTCTTTGATGGCCTGTTGGATTTCTTTTTCTGATATGGGATTGTTTAAGAATTCTATTTCTTCTGTTAGTCTAGGCAATTTATATTTTTGTAAATATTCATCCATATCACCTAGATTGGTATATTTATTGCCATATAATCAGGCAAAGTAGTTTTTAATGATTGCCTTAATTTCCTCTTCATTGGAGGAGAGGTCCCCCTTTTCATCTATGATGCTGTTAATTTGCTTTTCTTCTTTCCTTTTTTTTATTAGATTGACCAGTAATTTGTCTATTTTGTTTGTTTTTTCAAAGTACCAGCTTCTAGTGTTATTTATTAGTTCGATAGTTCTATCACTTTCAATTTTATTAATTTCTCCCTTAATTTTTAGGATCTCTAATTTGGTTTTCTTCTGGGGGGTTTTAATTTGTTCACTTTCAAGTTTTTTTTATTTGCATTTCCAATTCATTGATCTCTGCCCTCCCTAATTTGTTAATATATGCACTCGAGGATACGAATTTTCCTCTGAGTACTGCTTTGGCTGCATCCCATAAGGTTTGAAAGGACGTCTCACCATTGTCATTTTCTTCAATGAAATTATTAATTGTTTCTATGATTTGTTCTCTAATTAACTGATTTTAGAGCATCATATTACTTAATTTCCAATTAATTTTTGATTTGGCTCTCCATGTACCATTATTGATCATTATTTTTATTGCCTTATGATATGAAAAGGTTGCATTTATTAGTTCTGCTTTTCTGCATTTGTATGCCATGTTTCTGTGACCTAGTTTTTGGTCAATCTTTGTGAATGTGCCATGTGTTGCTGAGAAGAAGGTGTATTCCTTTCTGTCCCTATTTATTTTTCTCCATATATCTATTAACTCTATCTTTTCTAAGGTTTCATTCATATCTTTTACCTTTTTCTCATTTATGTTTTTATTTGATTTATCTAAATTTGATAGTGGTTGGTTCAGGCCTCCCACTAATATGGTTTTATTGTCTATTTCCTCCTTCAATTCTCCTAGTTTCTCCATTAGAAATTTGGGTGCTATACCATTTGGTGCATACATGTTGATTAGTGATATTTCCGCATTGTCTATACTCCCTTTTAACAGAATGTATTTACCTTCCCTATCCCTTTTGATCAGGTCTATTTTTGCTCTGGCTTTGTCAGATATCATGATTGAAACTCCTGCCTTCTATCTATCAGTTGAGGCCCAAAAGGTCTTACTCCATCCTTTAATTCTGACCTTGTGAGTATCTACCCGCCTCATGTGTGTTTCTTGAAGACAACATATGGTAGGGTTTTGGATTTTAATCCACTCTGCTATTTGTCTACTTTTTATGGATGAGTTCATCCCATTCACATTCAAAGTTATGATTGTCACTTGTAGATTCCCTGGCATTTTGATATCCTCCCCTAATTCTGACCTTTCCTCTTTTGCTATAACCTTTTAAACCAGTGATTTACTTTAAATCAATCCCCCTAGTCCCCTCCCTTGATATGCTTCCCTTTCTAGCCCCTCCCTTTTTGTTCCCTTCTTATTTGTTTGTTGGGTTTTTTTTAGGGTCTGTTAACTTCCCCCCTCCTTCCCTCCCTTTTTATTCTTCCTCCCCCCTGCCCCTCCTTAATTTCCCCTTCTCCCTTCCCCTGTTGGATAAGATAGAATTCAACATCCCAATGGATCTAGATGTTCTTCCCTCTAAGAGTTGATTTCACTGAGAGTAAGGTTTAAGTAATACCAATTAGCGCTCTCTTCCTCTCATTCTTATAGAATTCTTCCCCTCCCCTTCCCATGTGTATCTTTGTGTGAGAAAGATTATTCTATTTAATTTTTTTCTATTTCTTGAAGTATATCTTAGTACCATCAATGATTCCCCCCCTCTCTTTTTCTTTCTTCTCCCTCCTTTCTCCATATCATCTTAATGCCCCAATCTTTCCCTATGCGTAATTCTTCTAATTACTCTAATAATGCATACAATTTTTGAGTTACACATTACATTTTCCCCCCATATTAATATATATAATTTTATATAAATGTAGTCCTTATAGAAGAGAGTTTGAATAAAAGAAAATGATAACTTTTTCTCCTTTTCCCTTTCCTTCATATTTACCTTTTCATGTTTCTCTTGCTCTTTGTGTTTGTATGTCCAACTTTCCACTGAGCTCTGGTCTTTTCTTTACAAATACTTGTAAATCTTCTATTTTGTTGAATGCCCATACTTTTCCCTGGAAGTATATAGCCAGTTTTGATCGATTGGTGATTCTTGGTTGAATACCCAGTTCTTTTGCCTTTCTGAATATCATGTTCCAGGCCTTGCGGTCATTCAGTGTGGAAGTTGCCAGGTCTTTTGTGACCCTGATTGGCATTCCTTTATATCTAAATTGTCTTTTTCTGGCTTCTTGTAAGATTTTTTTCTTTTGTTTGAAAGCTTTGGAATTTGGCAATTACATTCCTGGGAGTTGACTTTTGAGGATTTAGTGTAGAGGGTGTTCTATGAACTCTTTCAATGCCTATTTTGCCCCCTTGTTCTAGAACCTAGGGCAGTTTTCTTGGATGATATCTTGTATTATGATATCAAGATTTCTGTTTATTTATGGCTCTTCAGGTAGACCAATGATTCTCAGATTGTCTCTCCCTCTGTTTTCCAGGTCTGTCACCTTGTCAGTGAGATATTTTATATTATCTTCTAATTTCTTAGTCTTTTGACTTTGCTTTATTAATTCTTGCTCTTTTGCAAGGTCATTGTCTTCCAGTTGCTTCATTCTGACCTTTAAAGACTGGTTTTCATTTTCAGTTTGGTCTGTCCTGCTTTTTGAGGCTTCCAGCTGTTTCTCCAATTGGATGTTTTTGTCCCTCAGATTGCTGAATTCCCTTTGCATTATTTCCCATTTTTCCTGCCAGAAGGCTTCCGTCTTTTTGATAATCTCCAATTTAAATTCTTCAAGAGCTTGTGGACAATTTCCATTGCTTTTGGAACATTTTGGATCATTTGTTTGTGCTTCCTCTTCTGCTATTTCCTCTGTATTCTGTATTTTTCCTCCATAAAATGTATCCAAAGTCACCCCCTTCTTGTTGTTTTTCTTGCTATTGGGGTGTTGTGGTTCCTGGGTACTGTTTACCATCTCTATGGTTTTTTCTCCCCTTTCCAGTCAGAAATATGAGTGAGGAGGGCTGGCTCTCAGTGTATGGGTCTAATGATCAAGGCTTTTGCCTCGGGCTAATTCTCGATTCTCCCCAACTGCGCTTTTTTCCCAGGGAAGCCCAGGCTATGCCCTCCCCTGCCTACTGGTGTTTTGGGTGTTATTGCTCTCAGGGGTAAGTCCTTGGTGTTCTTAGTTAACTCCCAAAACCTGTAGATGCCCCTTGATCACTTCAGGGGTTCCCTTCCCACACTTGTTGACTCAGGCGTGCTAATTCCAAGCACCCATGATCTGAGCTCCCCTTGCCCACCTGCCGGGGTTTTGGGTGTTACTGCTCACAGGGGTAGGTCCTTGTTGGTCTTAGTCAGCTCCCCAGACCTGGGGCTGCCTATTGCTCAGTCCTGCGGTGCCCCTCCCTCACTTGTTGATTCTGGCGAGTGCTTACTTTAACTCTGGCTCCATAGGTGGGGTGGGGGAGGGTAGGTCAGCTCAGGTGTGTGTAGGAGCTTTTTCATTCCCTTATATCGTGGAAATGCCCGAATCCCACATACCTTCAGTGCTGCACTCTTATGTGTAGTCCCTCCATTCTTATGAGGATGATTTTTGGAGGGGCCTTTTGAGGTCATCTGTATCATTGGGTCTGAGGAGGGGAAGCGAGCCATGTCTAATCTGCCACCATGCTTATCCGGAAGTAAGACCATATAACTCTTGACAAAAACAACAACCAATAATCACTTCAAATAATTTAAACTGATATTTTCACTGCTTACCTCTGATGTAAGTTATTTCTTTCAAGGTTTTGATGATAATCAAGGACCATTGCCTCAATATGGGTGGGCCAGTTCCAAATGGAGGATTTCATTATAATCCTTAGCCTTGGCAATTTCAAATCAAAACCCTGGGAGTTAAATCCAGGGTACCTATTTGGGGGGACTGGAGAAGATGTGGTACCCACTTTACCAGCAATGTCCTCCAAAATCCTATTTTAATCTCAACAGGATTCAAATTGAGTAGTAGAAATGATGAAAAGAGGGGAAGATCTAAATGCTATTGATTAGCTCACAGTTTCAGATGAACCTGGATTTGAGATTACCAAAAGAAATTATACCTTTACCACCCACGAACTATGAATCCTGTCATGTTCTTTGCACGTTGAAATGTTTGCTTTTGTTGATAATTTCTTAGATCATAATAAGAAAGAAAAATGAAAAAATCTATTCCTTTATCTAAGTCATTGATGAAAATGTTAAACAGCATAGGCTCAAGGACAAATTCTAAGGAATGTCACCAGAAAGATGGATAACAACCAAGTAATGGCTACCCTTTGGGTCTAGTCATTCATCTAATTTACCTAATCCTACTATCATCTAGCCCCTGTCTCCTTATCTTTTCCTCAATAATAGATTATAGTCTCCATTTGAGGAAGATAGTCTTCAGTTTCCTAGGGATTCGCATAGATGGACTAGATTTCAAAGGTCCCTTCCAGTATGAAATACTATAATTCTATGGTTTTATTACCTAAATAAATATATTTACATGCACATACACTCATGAAGGAGAGGCTTATTTGCAATGATAATGGAATTTTGTCCAAGACCTAAAGATTCAATACAATTTAGTACAACCTCTTAAATGTGGAAAACCAGCTCAAGCCTGCTGGTTCCGATCCTATTGAAAATAGAGCTATTTAGGCAAGGACATGGCTAACCTGGGAAAATTAAACCATGCAACCCCATGCTCCATATAAAAGCAGCAATTCAGTGAAAATAACTTATTTTCTGTATTCCATTTCATTTTCTTTCTCCTTTTATCTAGCATAGGAATCTCAGGATTTTTTTGCCCTCATGTGGCAAAGACTAAGAATTGCCACTCTGACTATCTGAATCTGGCATTAGAATTAAATTATCGCTCCAAAAAGAGGGATGAAAGAGATTGTGACAAACAGGATAGAATGCTAGACTTGGAATCAGGAAGACCTGAGATCAACTTCAACGTCAAACCCTTAGTAGTTCCATGATCCAATTACATAATTCTGTCTCCCTTGGAATTCACATGTGGGGATAATAATAGCATCTACCTTTCAGGGTTGTTGTGAGAAAATGTTTATAAAATATTTTGCAAATCTTAAATCACAACATAAATGTTAATTGTTCATTATTGTTGATCCCATTCAGTTCCATTTTATTCAACAAACATTTAAGTGTTTACTATATACAAATTAAAACAAAACTTTCTCTTTCCTCAAGAAGCTTATAATCCGCTGGGCACAGTGGGATAAACTATGTACATAGGTTTATAATTTTTATAGATTTATAGTAGTTTATAATTTATAATAATTTATAATAGAAAGAAGAATAACATAATAATATAAATACAGATTTATAATAACAATATTAAAAGGATATTTATCTGCAAGTAGAAATATCATGAAACAAAAAACTGAATCAATACAATAATGATCATTGATATTAAGTACCATCAAATCTCCTTCTAACCTGGTAAACCATTCCCAATATACATTTAATTAGCACATTTCATCTTGTCTTGAGTTCCAGACTTCCCAGATAGTTCTCTGATCCCTGGAAACATCTTTCCTTGGACATTCTGGGATAGCTCTCCTTCTCAGGGTAATTCTGAATGAAGTTCCTCCTAGTAGATCTGCATATTTGGTTCAGAGATTCCTAGGCAATTTTGCTGAATTCTGCTAGTAACAAGACTCAGTACAGTTTAGTATTAACCTCCTAAATCTGGTTTTCCAATAACTAATTCATGTTGTGAAAACCAGTTCAAGCCTTATGGTTCTGGTCCTATTAAAAACAGAGCTATAAAAAACAGATCATCAAATTAAGAGCCCACAATTCACCTGAAATATCAGAGAATTTCAGTTTTTACTTGTCATTTGCTATTTCTGTCTTTACCTAAATCCTATACCTGATATGGACACTGCCATCCACAGCCTGAAAGAAGAATCTTACCAAAAAAAACCTATGAAAGTCTGACTTGGAAAATTGGACTTTCTGTCTCTTAAAATTATCAGAGGCTTCAAAACAAGAAAATAATTTCACTTTCTTTACAATTATCACTGCAATTTCATATGTAAAGTTCTTAATCCAATATTGAAAATGTATTACTAAAATGTACTCAAGACCTGCATTATAAACCAATTTTATATATATGTATATATGTAGTATATGTATATATGTATACAAATATATCTATCTATATCTATATCCTAGTTCTTGGAGTGAAAGGTCTGATCTTATTGCTCTCAAAATTTACTCAAAATCCTATTGTTCTCTTAAAATTTAAAAGAAAATTTTTATATCTTTGTATTATCCCTCCTTTTGAGAATATTATGTCCATATCACCCTGAATGACTGAGATACTTCAATTACTTGATTACATGTATCAATAATACAGATGAATATATAACTTTTAGCAAATAAATAGCAAGCCCAAGAACTCATTTACCTAGTTGCTTAGGATATGAACTGAGTACAAATTCAGACCAAAAACACTAAGATTTTTCATGCTTGCATCCTATTATAGTAACACAGAGATGTTTAAGCATTAATCTATTAATTAATAAAGGGTAGTTAAGTGGAACAGTGGATAGAGTGCCAGACCTGAAGTCAAGAAGATTCATCTTCCTGAATTTGAATCTGGTCTCAGACACTTACTAGCTGTGTGACCCTGGACAAGTCATTTAACCTTGCTGGTCTTCATTTCTTCATGTGCAAAATGAACTGGAGAATGAAATGGCAAACTACTCCAGTATCTTTGCCAAGAAAATTCAAATGGAGTCACCAAGAATCAGTCACTACTGAAAAATGACTGAATCGAATAACAATAAAAGTAATTATTAGATTTAGTATTGCAACAACAACATTTCCATGGTTCACCTACCTTAATTATAGAAATGTGCTATGAGAGGAAAAGGAGAGGCATGGTAGTGATGATAGCAAGACTGTCCCCTCAAGGGAACAGATTGATCTGATATAAGCCTTAACAGGGGGAAAACTCCCTTAGTTCTGTTTGATTCAAGAAAGAAAATCATAGTTAACAACCAGTCTTGAAGCAAAATCCCACATTGTTCACAGGGTATCATAGCCAGACTCAAGATTAACCAGGTAGAAATTTCCCATTCAAATTGGGAAACTGAGTCAAGAGATCCTGCCTTTGCCTACATAATGTCATCCTTTGATTTTTCCCATTGACAAGTCATTCACTTGTAGCAGTTCTCAGACTGTACGCCCTTTGTTCAGCACATGGTATTGCTTTTGAATGGTGGATTATTGACTTAATGAGAATTCAGACAATCATACCTGAAATCAAAACCCCAAACAATATCAAATTATAGTCCCATGAGATTTTACCTTAAATGACACATTTTCACTTATGTTGGGGCTAGATTATTATTATTACTATTCTCACATTGCAACAATAATTAATGAGTCCACATTCATTTCATTTATCCTTCATTTATATTTAAGAATAATTACATCCCAGAGTTTCTCATATACAGCTAATACATGATAGTTGACTCCAAAACTTATAAAAATTCTAGTCACTTATAAGTCTTCAGAGTGCTATATCTGCATTCTCTATTAATTGCTAAAGAAACTGAAATATTTAATTTAAGGTCTATAGTAACTAAGTTGGTTCAAAAATGTTATTTCAATAGAAATTATTTATTAACCAGTACAATTTCATAATTTTCCTAAATGATAACCAAAAAGTCTCTTGGACAAAATTCCCTCTTAACTTATTATAAGAAAACCTATTAAGTCCCCAACTCTGACTGGATGTAGTCCTAGTTTCCCAAACTTTAGAATTAGATCACACACTCTCAACAGGGCTATTAGAATCTTGCCCAAGTAAAAAGTTCCAAGGAATCTCACGGATAAGGAGAATTTAAGGGGTTTGTGCTACTTTTCCTTTCTTTGTGTGATTTTTTATTAGTAATATCCACTTTACAGCAAAAATGAACTATTAAATACTCACCAGTTTTAAAACAGTTTTACTACATTCTTTTAACAACACAACTTGTAATTTAACAACATCTGGATCAAAAGAGAAAGTGCTTTTCTAACAGCATTTCTGACACAAATTAAAGTTTCAAAATATAAAACATTTTGGAAATACAATAATAACTTATATGTCATGTATTTGAAGTGTGAACATAATCTGAGAATATATCTCACCTCAAATGAGACTATATAATTTAGTGTTCAGGACATAATTTCAACCAAATCAATTTAAGTTTAGTCTCAAATGGTAATATATTGAGTCTCAATTTTACTAAGGGCCATTTACTGGTAGCACTTCAAATTATAGAGCCAGCTACTTTTAGACTATTGCAAAAGATTTAGTTATGGTGCTATATTATAATCCTTCTTTTAGGATCCATGAAGATGTTCTAAAACATGGAAATTACAAATATAATCTCTATTATGTAGAAATTAAATTAAGAATGTATATTTCTTACATAAGGACCAAATATATACTCTTCTAATGATTTTCCAGGAGAAAATCGTGCAACATTATTCTCAAATAATTCTATGCTGCAAATATATTTGTATGTTTTCATGTTATAAAGAATAACCAAATAAAATTTCTCATATCCTTCTTTCCTGAATGAGAGAGATAAAGAGAGAAGGAGAGAGAGACAGAGAAACAGAGACAGAGACAGAGAGACAGAGTGAGACAAAGACAGACTTTCTTTTTGAGGATTTCTGCTTTTAAAAATCTTTTCCTTTGGCTGATCAGACCAAAGGAAAAAGTTAGTATGATTTATCATAACACAAAACATGTACAATATGACAAGGCAAACACATAGATACACTTGCTGATGATGTTTTCCTACTGATCTCCCACTGAAAGTTTAATCAAAAAGTCCATGAGAAGGACTCAGTCAGAGATGGGGGAAGGATGGCAGAGAAAAGGGAGGAGCTCACCTAAAATCTCCCCAATTCCCCTCCAAACAACTTTTTTAAATGCCTCACAATGAATTCTGTTGCAGCAAAACACCCAAAAATAGTGGAATGAAACAATTTTCTTGTCCAAGACAACTTAGAAAGTCATCAGGAAAGGTCAATCCCATTAGAGTTAGAGTGGAACACAATATGACACAGGTAATGCCTTGGCAGGACAGCAATAAACCATGGCTCTGAAAATCAAGAGCAACATTCCACACCCTGAAAGAAATGAATCAAGATTTTTTAAAATCACATTATAAATGAAATGGAAGCTCTAGAGAAAATAGACAGGAAATGAGAACATTAGAGAAAGAACTTGAAAATAGAATTAATAGCTTAGTAATAAGAGTCATAAAACCTTAACCAAGCAACAGCCTCCCTACATATTAGAAAACATAAAAAAATTAATTACTTGAAATAAAGTCAAAAGACTGAAAAAATATAAAGTACCCCAAATCAGAAACAGCTGATTTGGTAAACAAGTCAAAGAGAAGAAATATAATTCATTAGACTACCTGAAAACCATGAACAACAATAATAAAAAAGAATCTGTATACCATATTTCAATAAACCATGAATGAAACTTGATCAACTTGATTTAATTCTTAAAATTCCTCATAAAGTCATTTATATTTAGATTGATTTCATGTTCTTAAGCTTCCTCCAAACCACATAATAAGTCTTCCCTTTTAATAATCAGACTCAAAGAAAAAAATCAAAATCAACCCTTTTGTTGTATAATAATTTAAATAAAATTGTCATACACTTGTAATGGGAGTCCCACTATCACCAAGCATCCTTGCCAAGTAATTTCAAATTCTGCACTCTTCATTCTTTGCATGATTCCAAGTGATATACATGTAAAATATTCAAATAGTCTATATTTTTTCCTACTTCAGGTACCTGATACTACTATAAAAATTTCTTTAGAGTTCTAACCCAAGTATCCTTAGGAAGCTAAGTGGTATAGTAGAAAGAGCACTGGGCTTTGAGTCAGGAAAATCTGAGTTCAAATTATGCCTCAAACTTTTAATAGCCTAGCCAAATCACTTAACCTATCAGCTTCAGGTTTTTTTTCTCTGTAAAATAAGAGATATTGAAATCCATAGTATCTAGTGCCACTTTTTTACTTTATATGTGTGATTTGTGTTTCTTCCCTATGAAGAAGTAAATCTTCCCTCATAAAAATCCTAACTTGAGTCATGTATGCACATGTATATATTCTCATATATACACATGCCATGTGTATATTAGCAACTAGAGCTATTTCTAGTGCTTCTGATAGCTTTTTTCTTTTAAATGAATTCTAATAATTTGTCATCTAATATTTCCTCATTAATTAGCACCATTTTAATACTATGAAGTATTACCTCCTCAAATGCATTTTTAATCATTTTTTCAGTTGGCAAAAAGCTGCTTTCCATCCTTCCTACCATAACCCTCCCCCAAAAAAAGAAAAAAATAATGAAACCCCATGTTTCAAATATTTATGGTCACATAAAATAAATTTCCACAATGACTGTGTCATATATATATATGTCATATATATATGTACATATATATATAATGAATGTATATATACATACAGAGAGAAAAAGAGAGATTGAGAGTGAGAGAGAGAGAGAGAAAGAGAGAGAGAGAGAGAGAGAGAGAGAGAGAGAGAGAGAGAGAGAGATATTATATATAGTATAGCCAGTGTTCAAGGGAGATAAATATTTCTGGTTGGAAAACATGATGAGCCCTTTTCAAGGCTGTTTTCCTCCTTTGATATCCACCTGTCACCCAGCTCTCACCTGTGGCTCCAAGAAACTGTAGCATGTGCAGGCACCACATCCCAGTAAACTATCTTGGCAGGTGGGCTAAATCAGTTTGAAGGTAAACAATAGGGCTCAAACCCATCACCCAGGAATTTCTACTCCAAACACATGAAGACTTCCCCCAGGAGGAGCAGATGAGAACAATTTGTTCCAATGGCCATGAAGGCTGTAGAAATGGATGCTATGGAGCACTTAGAGCTTAGTTAGACATCAAAGATGCCAAGGTCACCTGCTGCCTCCTAAGTCATCACCAGTCATCTTGACTTTTGTCTTGCCACTGGACTTTAATGACTTTGGAAAAGAGAGTAAAGGTGAAAACTTTGCACAACTCTGCCTCACTTTAATTGATTTGTAAGTCAAATGTCATCACCAATGATGTCATCTTGGTCTTCTTCAATTACAAAGGACAAAAAAACAACCATAAATATGTGTACATGTATGAATTCAGTTTGAATCATATATTTCTTGTGCTCAGAATCTGAAACATTATAGGTCCTTCATTTCTATTAGCAGGTAGGTAGCTTATTTCATTATTCTGGAATCATTCTCTTGACTTCACTCTGCACCTTTCATATAAATCTTCTCTGACTTCTCTGAAACCATCCCCTTCATCATATCTTATAGCACAATCCTATTCCCTCATATTTACATGTGACACTGTTCAGTTATTCCCCAAATGATGGGTACTCTTTTTAGATTCTCATTCTTTAACTCAAAAAAAAAAAGTTATAAGTGCTTTCAAACGTAAGAGTGTGTTTGCATAAAATCAATCCCTTTCTTAATCTATTTTCTTCACTTCCCTTTTTTTCCTTCTCTTTCATTCCTATTTCCATGTTGTGAAATGTATATGTATATTCTAACCTCTTTTGACCAATTAAGATGAGTTTGACACTAAAATGTCAATTGCTCCCTCTACCCCACCTTTTCTGTTTTTATGTAGATGTATACTTGTGTATTCTGATTATGTGAAATAATTTTCCCTAATCTTTTTTCTCTATACCCCTCAGGATATTCCTTTTCCACTCTTTCCATTCTTCTATTCATCAAGACATAACAGAACAATTACAGGTCTTCTAATAAGACTCCCTCTATGATTCTTGATGATAAGATTCAGTGGAGACACATATTATCTCCCACATTAGTTTAATCCTATTTAAACCTTTATAATTGTTCATGTTTGCCTGTGTATGTTTCTCTTAACTCCTGTATTTGAACTTCATAGATTCTAGATAGCCCTAGATAGGTCTTTTCATCAGGAATTCTTGGAAACCTTTTGTTCGTTAAAAAATCTATTTTTTTCCCTGTAGGATTAGATTCCATTTTGTTGGGTAAGTTATTCTTGGCTAGAAATCTATACCCTTCCTTTTCTGATATATTGTTTTCTAAGTTCTCTACTTCTTTATAGTGATAGCTATTAGGTAATATGTGATCCTAACTGTGGCTCCTTGATATTTGAACTATTCATTTCTGGCTTTTTGAATTATTTTTCTTTAGCCTGGAAGCTATGGATTTGGACTATAATATCCCTAGGAGATTTCATTTGGGATTTCTTTCAGGTAAGTGATGGATTCTTTCAATTTCTACTTTTACCTTTGCTCCTAAAAGATCTAGGTAGTTTTCTTCTAATATTTCTTGAAGTATATACCCCATCTCTTGTTTTGGTCATGAAATTCAGGTAGTGTGATGATTCTTAAGCTTTTCCTCTTTGATCTGTTTTAAATGGCTGTCTTTTTTTATTATGAGATATTTTACATTTTCTTCTATTTTTCTGTCTCTGGAAATTGTTTTAATATTGCTTTTCTCATGGAATCAGTGGCTCCAACTTGGTTTACTCTAATTTTCAGGGAATTTGTTACTTTAGCAAGGTGTAGGCTAAACTGCTAATTCCCTCTCCAATTTTTTCTCCAATAGCTCTGGTGGTCTTATTTCATTTATAACAGTAATATTTTAGTTTCTTTTTACCATCTTGCTTCATCTTTTCCTGGAATTCTTAATGAATATGTACCCTACCCTATGTTTTTCTTTGATGTTTTGGAAACTTTCTCTTTCACTGGGTTTGTGTCATGCCTGACACAAATTTTTGAGTATCCCCATGACTATAATAGATTTTTATGGTGGGACTATATTTTTTCATTTAGTTATTCTTCCAGTCTACTTCTGAGTTCAGACCTGATATGAGGGGTTGGCTCTATGAATTTCTAGAGGGAAGATTTGGGTTGTTTTTGTTGCTACTTTCTTGAGGATACTGAGTTTTTGCTGTTCTGGGATATCAGGGAGGGCTCAGGCTAGAAATCTGTAAGCTCTCTATGCTCCCAATATTATCTGATACAGGACAAAGTCTTATTACTGTTCCACTTGTCTGAGCCCTGCAAGTTGTTGACATGGGCTTAAATTTGAGCAACAGTTGACTATTGCTTGACTTAGCTACCTTCTTTAAAAGTATCCCATGACTTTTAGAATGGCGATCTTTGTCATTTCTTTAATGAAACCTTTTGTTATTTCTATATTTTTATATCAGTTCTTTAGAATTATGTCATTTCTTCTCTAATTTTCCATTTTCATTAAGAAGAATGTTTTACAACTCATGATTATGATAGAAAAGCATTGTTCTATAAGAAATCACAAGTAGGAAGAGCTCAGAAAAACCTGAAAAGATTTACACAAACTGTAGCAGAATGAAATAAGCAGAATGAAAAGAGCTTTATGCAATCAAGGAATACTTTGCAATGAACAACTGTGAATAACAGCTTTTCCTCAACACTACAATGATCCACAATTATTCCAAAGGACTCTTTGATAAAAAAAAAATGCCACCTACTTCCAGAAGGAAAAAAAAACTGAGTCTAAATCCAGACCGATCAAACATTTTTTCACTTTCTCCATTTTTTTGGTTTCATTCTACAAAAGGGTTAATATGGGAAAATGTTTTACAAAATTACACATATAAAATATATATGAGATTGCTTACCATATGAAGGAGGGTGAAGAGTTGGGGAGGAGATAATTCTAAACTGAATATTTTTTATTTTAATTTTTTTTTACCAATTACATGTAAAAACAAATTCCGACATAAGTTTCTGAAGTTACATAATTCAAGTTGTCTCCCTCCCTTCTTCCCTCTCCCTTCCCAGAGCTGACAAAAAAATATGGAATGCTTCAAAAAATTATGTGTCATTCCAGTACAGGGGCCGTACTAATCTTCTCTTTATCATTCCAATTTCAGTATATCTGCTGCCAAAGCAAGCACAAGACTCAATATTCTTTGAAAAAAATTAACAGTTTTTACATGTTATTGGGGCAAATGCTAAAAAAATTTTTTAAAGAAAAAGAAGAATGCTTTATGGAACATAATTTCTATCACATCATGATCAATAAATAAGTGCTTAATGTTTTTGTTTTTCTATATTTTAGGTAAGGTATTTTCTTTTTAAGGCTGAGTGATTTTTGTAAAAGTATATAGCTGAAAAGTATAAAAATGTCTTTCTATTCTCATTCAGTAATCACTAGGGATATATCATTTCTATTTTTTCTAAGTTCTCTTCATAACTTTAACTTCTTTATTTTTTATCTTTGATTAGATTTTTCTAGGTTTGAAAAGACATATATTAAGGTCTTTCACTCTGATAGTTTTACTATCTATTTTATATCCCTCAAATTTGATTAATTTTTCTCTTAAGTATTTAGATACTATGCTATTTTGTGTGTATATAAGTATTTATATTGTTTCATTACCTATGGTATATTTAAGCATAATATATTTTCCCTTTATCCATTGTTATTGTATCTATATCTATTATACCCATATTTATAATCATTATTGCTATTTGTGCTTTTATTTTAGTTCAGTTGAAGTATAATAGACTTTATTCCAGTTCTTCATGTTAACTCCATGAATTTTTGTGTTTCAAGAGAATTTTTGTGAGGAAATATTGCCAGATTTTTGTATTCTAATCCATTTGTTTCTCTTCTTCCTTTTTATGGGTAAATTCAATCCGTTAACATTCATGGTTATAGTTGTTTTAAAGTATTTTCTAATTTCTATTTAATTATAATTTTTCCTTTTTTCTCTTATTACCCTCTTTACAAACAAGGAAAAAATCGAAAGGAAGATTAAAAGGAAAGGAAGAAAATTAAAAAAATTTCCTTCATTAAATTAGGGGCAGGGTAAGGGGAAGAGAAGAGGTAATGCAACAGAGAGGAAACATGTTTTCATTTATAGATCTCCAATATCAGATAAATTCTCATCCTTTTAATCTTTTTCCTTACCCTGCTCCCAAAAATTCCAGGTTTTTTTTCTTCCTTTACTTTTAATCTTCCCTTCATTTTCTTCACTCCAATATTTGTTTTATTTAAGATTATTCCCTTATCCGACTTCACTCTTCCTTTTCCTTGTCCTTTTTTATTTCTCTTTTGAAGTTAATGTATTTCTATGACAAAATCTCTCTTTATATCTCTGTTTCTCTCTCTTTCTGTCTTTCTCTTCATCTATTCATGGTTCCTTCATCTTATCCAGATGGGAGTTGATTTCATAGGATGCTTTTCTCCCTTATCCCTTCCCCTATATCTATGTACTCTTTATCTTGTGATCATCTGTTATATTAAATTTATTTATCTTACCATCCTGATACTTTATTTCCCAGCATATTTCTTGTCCCTCACATTTTTGTCTTCTAAGATTTTCAAGACAAAACAAAATCATCTATAACCTCTCTCGTTTTTACCTTTCTTAGCGTTATTAGTTTTATTATATTATTATGACTCAAAATTATTATGTTTCTGAGAAGACATTTATTTCTTGTCCCCCCACCAATATACAAATTATGCCTCTACACACATCCCCTTCCAAATAAACAAATACAAGTACTTTTCTATTTTTTTTTGCACCTATGTTTCCATTTCAAAATGTCTATTAAATTCTTCCCTTTTCATCAGAAATTCTTAGAAATCTATTTCATATAAGGCACACTTTTCTCCCATAGGGAAAGTAAAATGAGTGTTTTGTTAAGTTCTCCCAATACATTTCTTCCAAAATAAGCTAAAAAATTCATCAAACCAAATTTTGACCAAGAAAGATAATTTAAAATCACACTGATAGATAGCTTAGGAAAACAAAAAGAGAGGTCTGTAGACCCTAGAGCAGAAGCTGGCCAGGACTGCAGGACTGAGTGGAAATAGAACCAATGATAGCAGCAATATCATCCTGTGGTGATTCAACACCTAGAGGTAGTAAGGCGACTATACACATGGGCATAAAGAGATTCCAAGGGACCCCTATATTATCACTAGAAGCAGGAATAGATACTAACTGGCAATTCTATCATCCAGGTATAAATCACATTTCCAGGGTGGAAAGAAGAATGGGTTATATAGTTATGAAGAAATAGGTATTCTAACTTGGTATAGACCAAAGTGCAGAATAGGAGGATAGTGAGACCTCTCCCCATGATTGCACACTGGAAGCACCAAAAACTTATAGATCCTCACTGAGTTATAAAAGCAGCAAAAGGTCATTAAAAAAACTGAAGCTCACAGCAGAAGTGAACAAAACCTAATTCTAACTTAAAAACCAATGACAAGAAATAGACTTGGAAAATGAACAAACAACAAAAGGCCTGACTATAAAAATAATCTAGGGTGACAGAGAAGCTCAATATGCAAACTCAAAAGACAACAACTTGAAAATATCTATAAGCAAAGACCCCACTCCAGGAAAAATGTAAGTTGGCCCAATAAGAATCCCTAACTGAACTAAATATATTTTTAAATTAAAAATATTAAATTTTAAAAAGCAAATAAAGTGGTATGGGGGAAATGAGGGGAAAGAAATGAGAGCTTTGCAAGAAAATTATGAAACAAGAATTAACAGACTGATAAAATATGTATGAAGAATAGCAAATTATGGAGTCTACCCCTACATTTTGCCTTCACCATGATCAATCTCTTTTCCAAAGGTGGTATCATTTCATATCCAGCTCTAGATCTCTCCTTCCATGTATTATTCTGGGAATCAGTGGCTTCCAGAGACTGACATATCACTTTTCTTGGTGTAGGGTGCTACCAACTAAAGCATACTCTCTTAGAAATAATGATCTTCTAAGGAACAAAATCTTCATGATATCCCTATCTAGTATTTCGTCCTATTCATTCTTTCATGTCTTTTTTATTCCTTGATGATACCTCCCTGTTCTTTCTCTTACTCTACAGGCAAATTTTCCAACTTTTCAAAACAATAACTTCTAAATATATAATGATTGAATTTGTCATATATACTCTTCTTGATAGTTGTATTTATTTATCTATCTGCCTTTCCTACATTTCTATAGTTTCATGTGTGTTCAAGTCACATATTCCATTCATTTGAGATTTTATTCTTTTTTATGAATTTCTAAAATATCTTTATGTTGTTGTTGAATGTCCATTAATAATTAGGCTTAGAATTGGAGAGTGTGTTATTTTGCTTTTTATTTTTGAACAAGCTTGCTTTGGGGTGTATATGATTCTACTCCCTTCAGCAATTTCTCATGATTGCATAATAATATTATATTATTCAAATCTCCTTCATATCTGAAGATCATTCTCTTGGCCACTTCCAAAATTTTTATTTGTCCTTAAAAAGACTAAATTTTGCCACTAGGAGTATTAGAGTTTGAAGGATGAGTTTTTTCTAATGATAATCTGTGGCTTCTCTCAACTGATGCCTTATCATTTCTATTTAGAAATTCTCTACTTTTTAAAATATTATTACCTGAATTGTAGTATCTAGGTTTTTTATTTGTTGCATTGATTTGGGGATTCTGTGATTCTTAAGTATTTTTTATTCTTCTTGTCTTAAAAAATGGTCAATTTGGCTTGTATAAAATTTCCATTGTATTTTACTTCTCTTATGTAAAATTTTTCTCCCTTTGAATATTTTTTGCTTCAAATTTCATCATCTTATTGGATAGATTCTCCATTGTTGATTGGGTTTTTTTTTAATCTTCTTATTGGGGGCAGCTGGGTAGCTCAGTGGATTAAGAGCCAGGCCTAGATATGGGAGGTCCTGCATTCAAATCTGGCCTCAGAAACTTCCTAGCTGTGTGACCCTGGGCAAGTCACTTAACCCCCATTGCCTAGCCCTTACCACTCTTCTGCCTTGGAATCAATACATAGTATATGTAGTATTGATTCCAAGGCAGAAGTTAAGGGTTTATTTTTTTCCATTTGAATAAGGTTATTTAGTTACTTTAGAACATTATTCCTTGGTTACAATAATCACATTATTTCCCTCCTTCCCCTCCACCCACTCTTCCAGCAGCCAAAACACAATTTCATTGGGTATTGCATGTGTCCTTGATCAGAACCCATTTCCATGTTGTTTACACTAGGATATTCATTTAGAGTCTACATCCCCAACAATATGCCTTCCACCCATATATTCAAGCAGTTGTTTTTCTTTTGTATTTTTACTCCCACTGTGTTTCCCCTTGATGTGGATAGTGGTTTTTCTCGTAGATTCCTACAAGTTGTTCAGAGTCATTGCAGTGCCACTAATGGAGAAGTCCATTACGTTCGATTATATCACAGTGCATTCGTCTCTGTGTACAATGTTCTCCTGGTTCTGCTCCTCTCGCTCTGCATCACTTCCTGGAGGTCGTTCCAGTCTCCATGGAATTCCTCCACTTTATTATTCCTTTGAGCACAATAGTATTCCATCACCAACATATACCACAATTTATTCAGCCATTCCCCAATTGAAGGGCATTCCCTCATTTTCCAATTTTTTGTCATGTGAATCTTGAAATTTCTCAGACTTGTAAACTTACAAGGAGCAAAGAGGAAAAAACTTACATGGGACTATTCCCCATTTTAAACAGTGAAGCTATTTAGATCTAAAATGTGAGAACTCTACTTAAATCAGAAATGGGAGGACCTCTACTCCACCCTACTTAGGACTGCTTTAGGGAAGAAAACTCCTTGCTAAACAATGAAAGTACTTAAACCCATACATATAATGAGGCAAAAAGTTCTTTAAGCCATGCCTATTTTTAGAATTAATACAATAGGGTGCTAAGTACCTATTAAAGGTCAGGCAACTTGTAAACTTGCCAGGACAAAAAGGTGAAAAACTTACTAAAGGGATTAGTCGACTCAGCTGTGAATTCAGAATGGGCTGTCCTTTGGAAAACGTCTACTGTGATTGGTAGATGGAAGAACTTAGGGGAAGTGACATAGGAGAAAACCCCCTATATAAGAAAAAGGAATCTCTTGAAACAAGGTCTCTTGAGAAAAGGCTCTTGAGAGACAGGATCTAAGGAGGGTCTCTTGAGAAGAATCTCTTGAAGGACAATCTCTAAGGCGGCCTCTCAAGGGAGGCTGACTCTGGCTGGAACTCCCTCTGGGGAGACTCTGTCCCCCAGAATCCTTGCTTGAACAGATCTTATGTTGAGTGATAACTAACTGACTGATCTTTTCTTTTAGGACTTAGGCCTGGGTTGGCCAGGGATACCCTGGGCCAGTCTATCATTTCTCATTATTTCCTTTTTCCTTTTTCTCTCTTTCACTTTCTTTGATTTCCTCATTGTATTATTAATTAAAAATCTCTATATACCCAGTTGACTTGGGTATATTCATATTTGGAAATATTTCCCTGGCGACCACCTTAAATATATTATTTTAAAACAAGACACTGTGGTGAAAACATATTTCCTGCAGTCAAATTTACTCACCCACTCTTATATCTATCACAATTTATATCTTCCACTATTTTAATCACTACAGTTTATGAACCTCAACCATTTTAATTATTACAATTTAAGTCTTCCACCATTTTAACTCTTACAGTTTTTACAACCTCAACTATTTTAATTATTACAGTTTATGGCTCCCACTCTTTTAAATACCACAGTTTATAGGCAGACAACTATTTTAAATATAACAGCCACCACAAAGAGCACAGCTATGAATATTTCATCCATGTCTTTTTCCTTATTATCTCTTTGGGGTACAAACCCAGCAGTGCTATGGCTGGATCAAAGGGCAGACAGTCTTTTATCGCCCTTTGGGCATAGTTCCAAATTGCCCTCCAGATTGGTTGGATCAATTCACAACTCCACCAGCAATGAATTAATGTCCCTACTTTGCCACATCCCCTCCAACATTAATTACTTTCCTTTGCTGTCATGTTAGCCAATCTGCTAAGTGTGAGGTGATACCTCAGAGTTGTTTTGATTTGCATTTCTCTGATTATAAGAGATTTAGAGCACTTTTTCATGTGCTTATTAAAAGTTTTGATTTCTTTAACTGAAAATTGCCTATTCATGTTCCTTGCCCATTTGTCAATTGGAGAATGGCTTGATTTTTTGTACAACTGGTTTAGCTCTTTATAAATTTGAGTAATTAGACCTTTGTCAGACTTTTTTGTAATGAAGATTGTTTCCCAATTTGTTGCTTCCCTTCTAATTTTGGATGCATTAGTTTTGTTTGTACAAAAACTTTTTAATTTCATGTAATCAAAATTATTAATTTTACATTTTGTGGTTTTTTTCTAGCTCTTGCTTGGTTTTAAAGTCTTTTCTTTCCCAAAGATCTGACAAGTATACTATTCTGTGTTCGCCTAATTTACTTATAGTTTCCTTCTTTATATTCAGGTCATTCACCCATTCTGAGTTTATCTTGGTGTAGGATGTGATATGTTAATCCAAACCTAATCTCTCCCATACTGTCTTCCAATTTCCCCAGCAGTTTTTATCAAAAAGTGGGTTTTGGTCCCCAAAACTGGGATCTTTGGGTTTATCATAGACTGTCCTGCTGAAGTCGCTTACCCCAAGTCTATTCCACAAATCCTCCTTTCTATCTTTTAGCCAGTACCAAATTGATTTGATAACCATTGTTTTATAGTATAGTTTGAGATCTGGGACTGCAAGTCCTCCTTCCTTTGCATTTTTTTTCATGATTTCCCTGGATATCCTTGATCTTTTGTTCTTCCAAATGAACTTTGTTATGTTTTTTTCTAATTCAGTAAAGAAGTTTTTTGGTAGTTCAATGGGTATGGCACTAAATAAGTAAATTAATTTGTGTAGGATTGTCATTTTTATTATGTTACCTCGTCCCACCCATGAGCAATCAATGTTTTTCCAATTGTTTAGATCTAGTTTTAGTTGTGTGGAGAGTGTTTTGTAGTTGTGTTCATATAGTTTCTGTGTTTGTCTCAGGAGATATATTCCTAGGTATTTTATTTTGTCTAAGGTGATTTTGAATGGGATTTCTCTTTCTAGTTTTTGCTGCTGAGATGGATTGGAGATATTTAGAAATGCTGATGACTTATGCGGGTTTATTTTGTATCCTGCAACTTTGCTAAAGTTGTTGATTATTTCGACTAGCTTTTTGGTTGATTCTCTAGGATTCTTTAAGAAGACCATCATAACATCCGCAGACTGATAGCTTGGTCTCCTCATTGCCAATTTTAATACATTCAATTTCTTTTCCTTCTCTAATTGCTACTGTTTCTAATTGCTAGTGTTTCTAGTCCAATGTTAAATAATAGAGGTGATAATGGGCATCCTTGTTTCACTCCTGATCTTATTGGGAAGGCTTCTAGTTTATCCCCATTGCAGATAATGTTTGCTGATGGTTTCAGATTTATATTGTTTATTATTTTTAGGAAAGGTCCTTCTACTCCTATACTTTCTAGTGTTTTCAATAGGAAGGGGTGTTGTATTTTATCAAAGGCTTTTTCTGTGTCTATTGAGATAATCATGTGATTTTTATCGGTTTGCTTGTTAATATAGTCAATTATGCTGATAGTTTTCCTAATATTGAACAATCCTTGCATTCCTGGTATGAATCCTACTTGGTCATAGTGGATAACCCTTGTGATGACTTGCTGGAGTTTTTTTGCTAGTATCCTATTTAAGATTTTTGATATTTAAAATATTTAAGATCTATATTCATTAGGGAGATTGGTCTATAGCTTTCTTTCTCTGATTTTCACCTGCCTGGCTTTGGGATCCGTACCATATTTGTGTTGTAAAAGGAATTTGGTAAACTCCTTCTTGGCTTATTCTGTCAAATAGTTTGTATAATATTGGGATTAGTTGTTCTTTGAATGTTTGATAGAATTCATTTGTGAATCCATCTGGACCTGGGGATTTTTCCTTAGGGAATTCTTTGATGGCTTGTTCAATTTCTTTTTTTCTGATATGGGGTTGTTTAGGTAATTTATTTCTTCCTCTGTTAGTCTAAGCAATTTATATTTTTGTAAGTATTCATCCATTTCACCTAGATTGCCATATTTGTTGCCATATAATTGGGCATAGTAGTTTTTAATGATTGCCTTAATTTCCTCTTCATTAGAGGTGAGGTCTCCCTTTCGATCTTGGATGCTGTTGATTTGGTTTTTTTCTTTCCTTTTTTTAATTAGACTGACTATTACTTTGTCTATTTTATTTGTTTTTTCAAAGTACCAGCTTCTAGTCTTATTTATTAAATCAATAGATCTTTGACTTTCAATTTTATTGATTTCTCCTTTGATTTTTAGGATCTCTAATTTAGTCTTCATCTGAGGATTTTTAATTTGTTCGCTTCCTAGTTTTTTAATTTGCATGCCCAATTCATTGACCTCTGCTCTTAATTTGTTAATATATGAACTCAAGGATATAAATTTGCCCCTGAGTACTGCTTTGGCTGCATCCCATAGGTTTTGAAAGGATGTCTCATCATTGTCATTTTCTTCAATGAAGTTATTAATTGTTTCTATGATTTGTTCTTTAACTAGTTTTGGAGAATTGTATTGTTTAATTTCCAATTCATTTTTGATTTGCCTCTCCATGTACCCTTACTAATTATTATTTTCATTGCATTGTCATCTGAGAAGGTTGCATTTATTATTTCTGCCCTTTTACACTCATTTGCAATATTTTTATGCCCTAATACATGGTCAATTTTTGTGAATGTACCATGTGCTGCTGAAAAGAAGGTGTATTCCTTTTTGTCCCTATTTATTTTTCTCCACATGTCTACTAACTCTAATTTTTCTAAGATTTCATTCACTTCTCTTACCTCTTTCTTATTTATTTTTTGGTTTGATTTATCTAGTTCTGATAGAGGAAGTTTCAGGTCTCCCACTAGTATAGTTTTTTTTGTCTATTTCATCCTTGAGCTCCTCTAGTTTCTTCTTTAGAAATTTGGATGCTATGCCATTTGGTGCATACATGTTGAGTGCTGATATTTCCTCATTGTCTCTACTGCCTTTTATCAGGATATAATTACCTTCCCTATCTCTTTTAACTAGATTTATTTTTACTTTGGCTTTGTCAGATATCATGATTGCGACTCCTGCCTTCTTTTTATCAGTTGATTCCCAATAAATTTGGCTCCATCCTCTTACTTTCACTCTATGTGTATCTATCTTCCTCATGTGTGTTTCTTGTAAACAGCATATGGTAGGGTTTGGGATTCTAATCCACTCTGCTATTCACTTGTGTTTTATGGGTGAGTTCATTCCATTCACATTCAGGGTTATGATTACTAGCTGTGTATTTCCCATCATTTTGATTTCTACTCCTGGTCCTGCCTTTTCTTCTTTCACTTTTTCCTTCTATACCAATGTTTGTTTATAATCAGGCCCCCTAGTTCCCACCCTTATTTTACTTCCCTTTCTACCCCCCTCCCTTCTTATTCCTCCCCTTATTTTCCCTGTAGTCTTTCTAAAATTAACCCCCGCCCCCTCCCTCTCTTGTACTGCTTCCCTCCCCACCAGTCCTTTTGTTACCCTTTTACTCCCCTATAGGGCGCAAATCTATTCTCTTCCCAAATGGATTGGATTGTTCTTCCCTCTTTGGGTCAGTTTCAAACCACATAAGAGGTGAGTATTTCCTATCTCCAACCTCTTTACCCTTCCAGTGTATCGATGTTCTCCCCCCTCCCGCCATGAGCTTCTTTGTGACATATAAATTTACCCCCATCTGTTTCTTTTTCCATTTCTTTTAGTATTAACCTCTTTTTTTACCTCTAGTTGTATATACATATATATATGCATATATATACACACACATATATGTACTTATGCATGCATATATCTATATACATAGTTATATCTTGGCATTTCATCCTATACAGTTTGTCACTGTTCCCTCTAAGTGTAATTCTTCTAGCTTCGGAGGTGGTAGCACCAGTTTTTAAGTGTTACCAACATCCTCTTTTCTTATAGAGATACATATCATTTTAACTTATTGAGTCTCTTAAAAATTTTTTTTGTTGTTGTTTTGTTTTGTTTTTCTTTTTCCCCTCTTTTTTAATCACCTTTTGATGATTCTCTTGAGTTCTGTGCTTGGACATCAAATTTTCTATTCAGATCTGGTCTTTGCAAATGCTTGGAATTCTATTGTGTTGAATGACCATACTTTCCCCTGTAAGAATATAGTCAGTTTTGCTGAGTAGTTGATTCTTGGTTGTAGACCTAGTTCCCTTGCTTTCTGGAATATCATATTCCATACCGTTCAGTCCTTCAGTGTGGATGCAGCCAGATCCTGCGTTATCCTCACTGTGGTTCTGTAGTATCTGAATGACTTCTTCTTGGCAGCTTGTAATATCTTTTCTTTGGTCTGATAGTTTTTTAATTTGGCTATAACATTCCTGAGTGTTGTCATTTGGGGATTAAATACAATAGGTGATTTGTGGATTCTTTCAATCTCCACTTTCCCCTCTTGTTCTAGGATATCAGGGCAGTTTTCCTGAATAATTTCCTGTAGTATTATGTCCAGGCTTTTTCTTTTGTCATGGTCTTCTGGTAGACCAATGATTCTTAAATTGTCTCTTCTAGAACGATTTTCTAAATCATCTGTTTTGTGAATGAGATGCTTCACATTTTCCTCAGTTTTTTCATTCTTTTCTTTTTGTTTTATAGTGTCCTGCTGCCTTGTGAGGTCACTTAATTCCAGTTGTTGTATTCTGGTTCTTAAAGACTGGATTTCATTCCTGGCTTTTTGGTCATCCTTTTCCATCTGTTCTGATTTTCTTTGAAGGTCATCTTTCATCCTCTTTACCTCGTCTTTCATCTCCTTTGCCTCATGTTTCATCTCCTTTGCCTCATTTTCCAGCTGGTTGATTTTGGCTTTCAAGACACTATTTTCTCATTTTAGTTCAAGTGCCTCTGTTTCCAGATGACTGATCTTAATTTTAAGTTCTTTTCCCAATTGTCTTCAGCCTCTCTTAATTGTGTTTTAAGTTCTTCCACAGCCTGTATCCAATTCGCTGGGATTTCTGATTTATCGTTTGCTGATCTCTCCCCCTCTGTTTTGTTTGCTAAGTAGAAGCTGTCTATTGTAGTTTCATCCTCTTTTTCTGTTGTTTGCTCATATTCACCCCTTCTTTACTACCCATATTTGTCTGTGCTCTTGCTCCTCTCATTTTTTTGGTTTTGGGGGCTTCTATCAGTCTCCCCTCTTGGAGCTTTAACAGAAAATCTCTCAGTATCGTCTCTGGGGGGAGGGTTGTTGGGGTTTTGAGCTTCCCTGTCCTCTAGAGGCTTTTGATTGGATTAAAGTCCAGCAGTCAATGAGGATGGGTGTGGAGCCTGGGCTTCCCTGAGTTCTGGAGATTTTTGATGGGATTAAGTTCAGCTTAGTTGGGCTGAGTGTGCTCTGAGTCCAAAACCTCCTGGAAGGCTGGAGCAAATATGGAGGATCTACACAGCTCTGACCAGGCTTCCAGGTCTATGCTCCCTCTCTAGCTCCTTCCCCACCACCTGTGTTGGATGCTCTGAACTTGGCACAGCCCTGCCTGCAAGGTACACTCTCCAGACAAGCACCTTTGTTTGCCCAGAAGTTCCCGCTGCCACTGGAGTCTCAGTGGTGTGGGTGGGGACGGGGATGGGTCCTGGGACCTTCCTTCTGTCTTCCTCTTAAACCCAAGTGTTCTTGGATTTTGGCTTTGGGGGGGGGGGGGGGGGCGTACCTTTTGAATTAAGTCCAGCAGGAGGGTTCCTTGACTCTGTCTTGTTGTTAAGTTTGATTTTCAGTCCCCTAGGAGCATTCAGTTTGTGATCAGTTAGGAAGGGTATTCAGAGGTCTGAACTTCTGCTCCTTCTAGGCCACCATCTTGACTCCACCTCCCTCAGAAGTTAAGGGTTTAAAATTCTGCATTGAGTTCCAATTTATGACTTATTTTCATTTCTAATTTTCTTCTCTTATGGATTTATAACAAAGGACTAGCATATTCCCAAAGAATCTTTGATTCTGTTCCCCACATTGAGTCTGCTAAAGAAACAGTTAAGATTTGGGGTAATAGCAGTACCTTGGACAGATTTTTGGAGCATGAATAGACCTTCTGTAACTAGTTCTAGCATGCCATGTGATTGGAAGAAGCCTTCTTAATTAGCTGTATATATTCAGAAGTGTAGGTGCCTTCAAAAGGCACCACTATAAGAGAAGAGATACCCCAAAACCTCTCAGGGGTATCTATAAACCAAAGACGGAGACCATCTTTCTCTGGGAGAGTGAAGTCATTATGGTCTCACTATAAATTTTATTTCTCTTTGTAATCATTAAGGAGTTTCTTGTTGAGTAAAATATTTTCTGAGTTTTACAGGATTTTCTCTTTCATCAATCACTACAGATTCATTTTCTTTAGTATAATAATGTTTTTAAAGAAAGATTTGGATTTTTCTTGAGAACTTATTCATTCTCCCTTTTCACTGAAAGATCTCTGTTGCTATATCTATCTTTGCATTGGACTTTTAATGAGATTTTTTTCCTCTTGATACCTTTAATGTTTTTTCCTCCCTTTCTGGATCTCACCCCTTTTGCTGATGAGCAGTTTCCAAGGTTGGGCTGTAAAACCTTGGCATCCTTGAATTGAAGTATATATTTACTAGCCTGGTTCCCTACCCTCAGTAACCTTGACTGGATTTCAGTCCCATTTCCTTCAGCTCAATGCAACTGTCTGAACTAGCACAATTTCTTATCTTTTCTTCTCCACTCTCTTCCTTTCCTTCACGTTGTTTCATAGAGTCAATGTCTGCTGATTTTTGAGAGGTTTCAAGGAAGCAAAATTAAGGCAGTATCTATCATTGCAGCAGCATGGATCACTGTTCTAAAGGTTGAGCTCTGCACAATTAGTTGAATTTGAATGAGATTCTGAGGCTAGACCATGAAGGATTTGGAGAGGGGCACTGAGTTGCTTAAGTATTAGAGTTCTCTGGTAATAATTCACAAAGGATTTTACCTTGTAAGGAATTTTCTCTTTTTTCTGTGGGTTGTACATCTGGCACATAATTTCTTTGGGGGATGTGAAGGACTATGAAGAGTTTTAGAAAAAATGAATAAATTCACCATCTTGCTCATTATATGACCTTAAAGTGATACTTAGTTCTCATGCTTGACAACAGTGTTGCTGAATGTTCTTTTTCTGTGTAGCAAGAGATAATAAATCCAAATGGCAACTTTCTCTCCACAGAAGGTGAGGAGGAAAATCCAGATGGTAAACTGTGAGGGTGGAGAGGGACTCTTTCGTGCATAGTTATGTGCATCTCATAGAATCCTGGAGTTTTAGAGTTGTGGGGCATATTAGAGATAATTTATTCCAATAACCTCATTTTACAGGTGAAAAACCTGAGGATAATGGAAGGTGAAGGTACTCTTCCAAGGTCATACATATAGGCAGTGTGGAAGATCTGGAACTTAAATCAAGGTCTTATGACTCTAAGTACCATCATCTTTAAATCATACCCTATTTCTTCCTATAGTATCCAGTACTATATGATGCAAACTTTTCTTCACAATGTTATTTTCAAAGTAAATACATAAATAATGAGTTAATATTTGTAAAAGTCTATAAAATGATGCCTGACACATAGTTAGTGTTCTATAAATACTTATTTCATTCCCTCTCTTCTTCCCCTTTACCATAGATATATACATGTTCATAAGCCCATGTTCACATATTAATATAGGCTCATTGATATGTAGACATATGGGCATAATCTGTAACCATTATCTTCTTGTGCCTTGACCTGTAAATTAGAGTGCTTGGTAGGAGAGTTGACATAAAATAAAAGAGGGCCAAGGGTCATCTGGCATCCTCACTGTGGTAGAACTTTGACCAAAGGTACATAAGTGAGGCTGAGCCATAGGACAGAGTCACCACAAAGAAATAAGTTGGGAAAGCTTGATTCTAGCCTTCAGGGCAAGTCCTGATCCAAATATTGCTCAAAAAATCCAAGGAAAAATCATGGGTCATTTTTTTTCTGGTTCAGGACAACATAGTGAGACAGACCTCTACAGACACAGGATATAGGGTCTACCCAGGAACATCCTGCACTGAACCTTCTAGTACAAGTAATGAATTGGCAGGGCTATTGGCTGTTTATTGATCAGTAAGAAGTCACAGATACATTAATATTTTTCCAATGCTGTTTTTTGTTACAGAATTTTTCAGCAAATTGATGGTAGCTAGGAGCAATAGTTAGTCTATGGAAATTCCAACAAAGACAGTTCCATAGTGGTATTGTTCAGATCCAAAACCCAGGTCAAGAGTTTGCAAAGCTTTGACCAAAGAAGGGAATGATTGAATTTTGCCATGGATCACACCACTTTGGATATACTAAAAGTTTGATCTGTTTGATTCAGTATTGATCTGACAGATCCAGTTTGATCTGTCCCTGAAATCTAGGAAACTATAGCATTTAACACCTCAAGAAAGAAGCAGCAATACCAGTCCAAACATTCTCTCAAAAAGTAACTTGAGGATGGCTCTAAAATGTCTGAAAACAAAAAGTAAGCTAACAGAATTAACAAAAAATAATAACATCATAAAAACTATTGTAAGGATAGGTTTGCTCAAGACACAAACCTAGAAGAAAAGAATAAGTAAAATATCTAAAAGGAAAGATTCAAAGGAAAACATAGTTTGAGCATTAAATTCAACTAGAATTCCTGGAAGAGATGAATCAAAGGTTTTTTTTAGAGTTTAAAATGTTTTATATAATGAAATGAAAGATAAAAAAAATAAATGAGCTATGAAACAATTAGAATTAGAAAGAGGCTTATTAGCCTGGAAATAGAGATACAAAATTTACTAAGCAATGAACTCCTTAAAAATTAGAATGGGCCAAATGGAAACCAATGACTCCATAAGACAAGAAATATTAAAGTAAAATCAAAGACTGAAAAAAAAGAAAATATAAAGTTTCTCATAGCAAAAGTAACTGATCTGGAAAATATGTTGAAGAGAGAAAAATTTCAAGAATCACTGATTAAACCATGACTAACAAAGACCCAGCAGATTATATTTCAAGATATTACAAAAGTAAAACATCCATATGTCTTAGAGTCAGAGGGTAAAATGGAAATTAATGGAATCCACTGGTCACTTCTTTTTGGGGGGGATTTTATTTTAATTTATTTATTTAAAATATTTTTCCATGATTTGTGTTCTTTCCCTTTCCTCTTTCATCCCCCCTCCCAGAGCTGATGAGCAATTCCACTTGGTTATACATCTATCGTTGTTCAAAACCTATTTCCATATTATTAATATTTGCATTGGAGTGATCATTTAAAGACAAAATCCCCAATCATATCTCCATTGAACCATGTCACTGATTATATGTTTTTCTTCTGTGTTTCTACTCCCACAGTTCTTTCTCTAGATGTGGATAGCATTCTTTCTTGTAAGTTCCTCTCAATTGTCCTGGGTCATTGCATTGCTCCTAGTAGAATAGTCTATTAAATTTGATTGTGCCACAGTATATCAGTCTCTGTGTACAATGTTCTCCTGGTTCTGCTCCTTTTGTTCTGCATCAGTTCCTAGAGGTTTTTCCAGTTCATAGAGAAATCCTCCAGTTCCAACATTCTTTACAGCACAATAATATTCCATGGCCACCGATACCACAATTTGCTCAGCCATTCCCCAGTCAAGGGACACCCAATCATTTTCTAATTTTTTGCCACTATAAAACATGTGGCTATAAATTCTTTTGTACAAGTATTTTTCCTTATTATCTCATACCAGCAGTGGTATGGTTGGATCAAAGAGTATGCAGTCTTTTAAAGCCCTTTGGGCATAGTTCCAAATTCCAGAATGGTTGGATCAATTTACAACTCCACCAGCAATGCATTAGTGTCCCAATTTTGCCACATGCCCTCCAATATTTATTGTTTTCCTTTTCTGTCATATTGGCCAATTAGCTAGGTATAAGGTGGTACCTCAATGTTGTTTTAATTTGCATTTCTCTAATCATGAAAGAATTAGAACACTTTTTCATGTGCTTATTGATAATTTTGATTTCTTTATCTGAAAACTGCCTATTCGTGTTCCTTGCCACTGGTCACCTCTTAAAAGAATTCCAAAGTGAAAAGTTCTGAAAACACTATAGTCAAATTCCAGAGTTTTGTAATAGGGGATTATTTAAGTGAGGAATGATAATTTAAGATCAGATCTGCCAATCTCCTCCCTTTCTCCCTTTTTCTTCCCTTCACCCTCCCTGGTTACCCCCCTCCTGTCCCTCCTCCCTTCCTCCCTCCCCTTCCAGTTGATTCTTCTGTTTGTCTCTCTAAAATCAACTCAGAGTGAGTATTATGGTGTATCAAATAAATCATTCTTTTCTCTTCTCTAAGATGAAGTAAGGGGTTTATTTGGGGGAAAGGGAAAGATAAGAAGATAGAGGGAAAGAGGGTTTGGGGTTTCCCTAATACTAGAATAATTCCTAGGTTGGAGGATGGTGGAATATAGTTTAGATTTGGGAAAGTTGGTTAACAGGTCTTGAAATTCAGTCACTGTAGTACAGCAGAGAGAAATCAGAGAGCAGGACTTTTGTCCTTCATCCTTTCTGTCTCAAGGCAAAGAGACCCAGTTTTTCAGTTTGCCTCATCCTTCTCAACAGTCTTTCCTGGTCACCATTCCAATTAGAAAGTTCTCCTTGAGTGACAGCTCAGCAATCCCAGGTTCTCCAGCTCTGCTGCAGATTTTTTTTCTATTTACTCTCCTTCACAGTTTCCAGGTTAAAGAAAGAATTCTGCAAATTCTAGGAGAGGGGAAGAAGAATACATGGTGGTAGGGAGGAATGAAAGGAAGTTGTGAAAACTATTTCAAATAATTGGATTGAATAAGTAAAAGTCTATACAAACAAGGAGACAGGGGCAGGAGGAGCAATTGACACTTGAATTTAATTCTCATCAAAACTCATCAAAGGGAGTAAAGAATTCATATACAATTGGACTCAAAAACACTTCATTCAAAGGAGAAGAGGAAAAGGGAAAAGAACAAGAGAACAAATAAGAGAAAGGTGTATTAAAATGATTAGTGCTATAGAAAACAAACTCTAACTAAGGGTATCCAAAAATAATTTACCTTTTTTTGGAAGGGAAAAATTAGAATCGGAAGGGGGTGCCTATAAATTGGGATATAGGTCAGCAGGTTGTGATATAGAGATGATAAGTGCTGTTGTGATTTAAGATATTATGAAGGGAATGGTTTCAGAGAAATCTAAGATTTCTGTGAACTGATACAGCATGGAATGAATAAAATAAAAAGAATGATTTGTACAATGACAATATTGTAGAGGTAAACAATTCAGAAATGCTGAGGAATTACAATTGATTTAATGGCTAGCCATGATTCCAGAGGACTAATGAAGAAACATGTTATTCAACTCCTGATAGAGAAATAATAGACTCAGAATGCAGAATAAGACATGGGGATATGTATATGTATACATATATGCTTATATGTATTTCTATGTATATTGTATAAATACATATAAACATATAGAAATATAAAAATGCATATAGATAGATACATTTATATATTTTTTCAAAGCCATTGCAGAATTTTATTTTGTTTGAATATATTTGTTATAATAGGTTTTGTTTTTCATTCACAAGAATAGGAGGAAGTGAGAGTAGATGTTTTCTGGTTAAAAAAACTTAATTTGAAAAAAATCCACTGGATTGCCTGAAAGCCATATCCAAAAATAAATAAATAAATGAACTTGTACTTCATATTCTAAAATCATGAAAGAAAATTTTCCAGATAACTTAGAACCAGAGAGTAAAATGGAAATATAAGAACTCTATTATTCATCTTGGGAAAGAAATCCCAAAATTTAAACTCCAAGAATTTCATAGCCAAAATCCAGAACTTCCTGATTAAAAAAAAAAAGCAGGCAATCAAAAAGAAGGAATTCAAATACCCAAGAGCTGCAATTAGTATTGCATAAGATTTACCACCATAAACAAACAGTTTGAACTGTGATATTCCAAAAGGTTAAAAAATTACAACAAAGATCAATTTACACCGCATAACTGAGGATAATCCTATGGCAGACTTTCAAGCATTCCTGATGAAAAGATCAGAGACAAGTAGAAACTTTGAAATACAAGAACAGTAGTCCAGAGAAACATAAAGCAAATAGAATCAAGTAATGTGACTCTCTTTGTCTATCAATCAGCAACTTTTAAGCTAATCAATCAAAAACTTAAGTCACTAAGTATGAAAGTTCACAAGTCACTTGCTAGAGTGGGTGACAACTCCAGAGGCCATTCTCCTCCACCTTGGGAAGTGATAGGCAAATTGAAAGATTATGATTGGTTCCCATAAAGTGGGGGAGCTAAAGGAAGTGACATTGAGAAAACTGCTTTAAAAAGGCCAGCTCAAGGATTCAGTCTCTGATTCTGAGTTGGTGAGCTGGAATGGAGGAGGAGACTTTTCCCTTGGATCTTGTGGTGATGAGTGGAGTGATTCTTTCTTTGGTTCTTCAGTCAGGATACCCTCTCTGCTCACTGGTGCTTCAGTGGAACACTCCCTTCAGCATGAGTTCTGGTGATATTTTTGGTGGTCTTAGCCTCATGTGCACTGAAGGTTCTCGGTGGAATCTTCAGTGTCTCCTGGCTCTTTGGATTTCAGCTTCCTAATTAGGAATCTGCATTCTGGTGAGATTCACTTTCGAATTCGCATTTGCAGTCTGGAGACATTAGGATTAAACTTGGGGTATTTGTAGCTAAGTGGTACTTTATATCTCTTTATCTACATTTTTCCACTTTCACTCTTTCCACCTTTTTGTTAATAAAGCTGTTAAAAGTCATTTTGATTTAAGCTGTAATATTTTAAATCAGTGATAACATTACTTTAGAATTCTCATATTATCATAAAAACCAAAATTTAAATTATTACAAGTAATCAAGATGGACTAAACAAGGATGAAGTGCTTACATTTCAATAGCAGGAGATGACACAAATATACTCTCAAATAAATCTTTGAGATAATTAAATAAGACAGGGACTTGGAGTAGTATTATTATGTTTTGATGATCTTGAAGAAAGTAAAGGGAGAGGAAAAGAAATATATTAGAGAAAATGTAGGAGGAAATTAACCTACATAATCAGGGTACAGAAGAAGACCATACAAACAAAGGGAAAAGAGTAGAGAAACAGACTACTCTTGGATCTCACTATCATCTGAAAAGATCAAAGAGGGTAGAATATATACAGAATTATATACAGAAATACATTTCATTCAATAAGATGTGAGAGAACTTCAAGAGGAAAGAAGAAAAATGCAAAAGAGTAAGATTTTTTCAGGGGGAGAAGAACATAAAATAAATTTTTGTTCAATAAAAAAAGAAAAACAATGTTTAAAGATAATTATGCTGCTCTCCAAGAAATTCATCGGTGGGAGAGAAATAATAGGTTTTCAGTCAATTTTCTACTATCTCCTGTTTTCTATTCTCCAAGCCTAAGAAATATAAAAGGTTTCCAAGGACTGAGCATTTCCTCTTTATTGGCCTCAAAACAGAAATATGCAATTACTATATGTATCTACAGAGCAATGATCAACTGCACTATATCTAGAAGCCTGAATTTTCTAGCAAGGTCTCATTTATCATTTACTCATTCAAATTCTTCCTTTCTCTGCATCTTCTTTTTTTTAATGATAGAATATGATATATAATATAAAATATAAAATAATAAAACTTAAAGCATTAAAAAGTAAAATAAAGTAACTTAACATTATGTAACAATATAACAACATAACATGATGTGATGATATATAAATGTATAGCATGATGACTAAATATAATGTGGTAATAAATATATGACAATACATAGGTAATAATAACTATAATAATAATTTTTCTAACACCTTATGGTTTTCAAATTACCTTATACATATAAACTATTGACTTTCCCAACAACTCTAGGAGGCAGGTGCCATTATTCCTTCTATTTTGCAGAACTTAGCATGGAAACTCCTTAAAGCCAGGAACCACTGAATCTTTGTTTTTTGTATCCCTAGTACCTAGCACAATTCTTGACCTCATAGTAGATGCTGTTTTTTTAATAGAACAGAATTAAAAAGAATTTAGAAGAAAGACTAGATGATTTCAAAAAGAAAAAAGAGGAAAATACCTTAATTGGATTATAAATCCATTGAACTGACTTATGAATGGATAGAAGTTCACCCAACCCAATAAATCTAGTTTTATCTATCCATTTATTTGTTATAAATAAATGTTTTATTGTTATCCAACCATACACCAGGAAACCTGGAGCCAACTAGGCATATTCTACCATTTTTTCTTTGCCCCAGGTCACATATATCCAAGCCCACCACTTTCCTATTCTTTTAAAGGAAGAGAAAACAAATCAATATTACTGATAGTATTATAAAAGGTATAAAAATTGACTGCCCAGTGATAGTACAGACCATCCCCATGACTCCCAAACCAAACTTCCCTCCCTAGCAACCCCCCTCCCCATAAGAGGGTAAGCTCCTTAAGGGCAAGGATTGTCTAGATTTTATATTTGTATTCCCACATAGTGCCTGGCACAAAGTAGGTACTTGGGAAATTCTTTCCCATTCATTTACTCATTCCTATCTTGTTGTCAAGTTGGTCAGAAGACTATACCCAGCTTTTTCTGAGGGTTCTGATTTGATCTGAAAATTAACTTCTGGCTTCAAGTTCAAGAGAGTTACTATGGATTCCCTCAGCAGCTCTATGACATATGTCAACAATGCTAGCCAAACATCAGCTGGGCTGACATCCTGAGTCCTACCAATCTATATATAAGTACTATACGTGAGTGCTATCAGTGTGCCAATTCCCTTATCATTGTCAACAACCTCTTCATTAACTGGCTACTGCTGTCACATTTAAGCCTAATATTTGCATCTGTCTGATGAGGTGATAAGCACATATCAGTTGAGAGTTCCCTTATTAGTACCAAAAAAGGGCATTCCTCAGCAATAGCAGCATACTTTGGAGCTCCCTGAGTTTGTCTCATGGCCAGTGTGGAGAAGGGCTTTTTCTTGGTCCCAGGGAACTAGTAGACTTCAGAGAGCAGTGCAATATGGAAGACTTCACCTTTAAGTGGGAAAAACCCCACAAAAGCTTGGAAACTATTTCACACTCCATCTCCAACTCAAGCATGGGAACTGCCAAAACAGAAAGGAGGGGAATGGGTTCTTCCTAATGTTCAAAATTCTCTCCTTCCAGTCAGGGCATCCATCCATCATAGCCCTGAAAATTCCTCCAATTCTGCCAAGAGATCAGAACTGGCTAAATGGAAAACAAACAAACTACACCCCCCCCCCAAAAAAAAAAACTCTGTCTTTCCTGAGAAACTTTTCAATGCAAAAATCCAGTCTGGCTCAACCACCCTAGAAAACATGGCTGCATTCTAAAAAGAACCACATTTTCCATGTTCTTCCTATGAGTACATGCTGAACTAAATAGAAAATTTTATGTCCAAATAGAAAATTCAAGAGAACCATAAAAAGGACACTTAAGGCACTGAGTTGATATCACTCTCCTGAACTCTCGCCCAGTCAAGCTCTTGGGTTTATTCCTCTGGATTCCAGCCATAGTTCACTCACCCTTCCTGTAGCAGACCCCTAATTACTCTGGATATTACATGTGTCCTTGATCAGAACCCATTTCCATGTTGTTGATGTTTACACTAGGATGTTCATTTAGGGTCTACATCCCCAATCATATCCCCTTCGACCCATCAGATCAAACAGTTGTTTTTCTTCGGTGTTTCTACTCCCACAGGTTTTCCTCTGAATGTGGATAGTGGTTTTTTTCTCATAGATTCCCCCAAGTTCTTAGGGATCACTGCATTGCCACTAATGGAGAAGTCCATTACATTCGATTGTATCACAGTGTATCAGTCTCTGTGTACAATGTTTTCCTGGTTCTGCTCCTCTTGCTCTGCATCAATTCCTGGAGGTTGTTCCAGGTCCCATGGAATTCCTCCACTTTTATTATTCCTTTGAGCACAATAGTATTCCATCACCGACATATACCATAATTTGTTCAGCCATTCCCCAATTGAAAGGCATCCCCTCATTTTCCAATTTTTTGCCACCACAAAGAGTGCATCTATGAATATTTTTGTACATGTCTTTTTCCTTATTATCTCTTTGGGTTACAAACCCAGCTGTGCTATGACTGGATCAAGGGCAAACAGTCTTTAGTGCCCTTTGGGCATAGTTCCAAATTGCCCTTCAGAATGGTTGGATTAATTCACAACTCCACCAGCAATGCATTAATACCCCAACTTTGCCACATCCCCTCCAACATTCATTACTTTCCTTTGCTGTTAGCCAATATTCTAGGTGTGAAGTGATAGCTCAGAGTTGTTTTGATTTGCATTTCTCTGATTATTAGAGATTTAGAGCACTTTTTCATGTGCTCATTACTAGTTTTGATTTCTTTAACTGAAAATTACCTATTCATGTAGGGGGGCATACCTTTTAAGTTGAGTCCAGCAGGAGGGTTCCTTGGCTCTGTCTTGTTGTTAGGTTTGATTTTCAGGCCCCTAGGAGTTTTTAGTTTGTATTTGGTAAGGAAGGGTTTTCAGAGGTCTGAACATTCGCTGTCTCTATGCTGCCATCTTGACTCCACCAAAAAAAAACCTTCTATCTATCTTATTTGTTTCTTGAACTCCTTTTTGAGTTCCTCAAGAGCTTGTGACCAATTTCCTTTTTTTTTTAAGTTTGGATGTGTTTGTTTGTTTGTCACTCTCTGCTGTTGATTGTATTTTGCTCTTTTCTGCACAGAAATTATTCAGGGTCAAGAGGTTTGTTTTTCTTTTTTGCTATTGCTTATTCCTTTTGCCTTTCGTGGATTGTGGTTCCTACTTATTGGTGATCATTGCTTTCTTAGCCTCTGTCTCACAGGGCTATGCCTTGGTAGTATCTTCTCTTCCCATGCAGAAGCTTGAGTGAGAGCTGGTAAATCTGTGATGTTTTTTGTGTAGAGTGCTTTAAAGTGTTTTGCCCTGAGGCTATCTTTCCAGCCCCTGCTGCCTCTGCTATGGCCAGCCTTGTTTCTGTCCAATCTCTGCACTCTGCTAAGCAGCCCAGGCTCCACACACTTCAGCCTCAAGTCTCAAGTCTCACTGCCAAGGCCTTGCACTGCCCTCAGGAGTAAGTCTGTGGTGCTTTTAACCAGCCCCTGATAATTTGGAGATTTCCACAACCTGTGCTCTGACTCTGGCTCAGTAGGTGGTGTGGGAGAGGGGTGATCAGTTTGCACTTTAATTAGTGCAGTTTTGAAGCATGGGAATCCCCAAACATTGCCTACCTTTAAGGTTGAATGCAGTGGGAGAGCCCCTTTACTTGTCTGGTTTTGATTTCTTTCCTTTTGAAACATTTTGTAATGATCAGTTGGAAGGAGATTCAGAAGGCTCCTGCTACTATACTACCATCTTGTCTCTGCCCCCTCTCTGCATTTTCTTAGAACTCTCTTCTTCTGTTCTTCTGTAAAGGCATCTTTATTCTCAACTTCAATATTTTTCAAAGAATTTTCAGTCCCTTGTTGTTTTCTCTGTAGCTTTTTATGATTTGCATTTTGCCTTCAGTATTCCACTTCATCCTCACATGATCCTTAGCATCCTCATCAAATTCTTTTACTATTACTTCAATCACCCTATTCTAACTAGCCTCCATGAAACTTTCTGAACGTTAATCTAAAATATCTCTAGTCTCTTCCCACAGTCAATGGAAGTGGAATTTTGTTTAAGATGGTGTTTCTTGCTGGTATTCTATGAGCACTGCAATGATATTTCCTGCAAAATATCACATATTTGTTACCTGCATTCCTGAAGTATTCAAGCATCTGTTGACTGTTGGGTCAAAACTGGTGTTTATGAAATAGAGATGTGAAAGAATTATTCCTATGATGCACTGGAACACCATTACATCTTATGTAACTGAGAAGCTGTAGGATTAGAGCAATGTGCCTAGATTTTATTTTCAAGGATCTGTTCATGTGCCACCTCATCCATGAAGCTTTTCATAATGTTTTTCTAATTATTGATGCCTTTTCTCTTCTCAAAAAATAATTTACAACATAAATGTCCCATAAGAAAAAAACAACATAAAGAATTCAGAAAAATATAGGAAGGCTCACATGCATTGATACAGAGTAAAATAAGTCAAAGCAGGAAAACAATGAACTCAAGGATTCATATCAATAAAAATAATTATAAAACAAATCTGAATTCAGTGTAATTATAACTACCAAATTTGGCCCCAGGGAAGAAATGAGAAACACATTTCCCTCTTTCATTAGACATGGAGGACTATAGATGGGGAATATTGTCAGATATAGTCAATGTGTTGATTGTTTTGCTGAATTTTTTTTTTCATTTTATATCTTTGTTACAGGGAAAGTTTCATTGTGGGGAAGAATAAGGAAGAGGTATATTTGTAGATGCATTGATATAAATTCAACAGGCACCAATCAAGCTAAAACAAAAAAATTATAATATATGTTTATCTGTTAAATATTATTTTCCTTTCCCTAAGAACATGTAAACTCCATGAAAGTAGGAATTAATTTTGTATTTCATTTTGTATTACCAGGGCCTATTAATTTTATTGTAGGTATTTAATAAATGTATGATAGATTGAATCAGATTGGATTTATGGATTGTTTGTTAGACTTGCTGATAAAATTGTGAAGTAGAATGATTTTGCCTCTGGTAATAGCAGGATTTCACTTTATTTAGCAAAATTCTGTGTTCTCAGTGATGTTCCACTTTTCCTGGTCTCTATTTCCTTCTTTTCTCTTCATTATCTCTATCAGAATTGCTTTCAGAAAAGATTCTGACAAACTCCTTCAGGCAGAGGTATAAAGGACTGATGATAAGGTATCTAAAAAATGGTGAGACAGATTGCGTACTTATCAAAACAGAAAGTATTATATAGTTAGCAGGATAAGAAATGCAAGATGATAGAATCAGGATTTAAATAATTCTCATAGCTCTATCTCTCTTACTGCATTTACACATCCAACCTAGTATTAAAATTATCTCTTAGTAGACTACCTGATCATTCCATTTTCAGCTTTTTCTCCACAATTTCTAGTAAATAATAATAAACCAGCAAACATTTCTTAAGCAATTATTATGTACCAGTCACTATACTGAGCACAGAGGATAAAAAGAAAAAGCAAGAACAGTCCCTCCTTTCAAGAAGTTCTTAATCCAAAGTGGGAGAAAACATATACATATATGCACACACCCACACATATATAGATATAAATATGTGTAGATATACAGTACAGTAGTAGTCTCTCAGTGACCGAGAATGACGATTGTCTTTGTGCAGTTTCATCTACGGTGTACCCTCATGTGGCTTTGGAGTCCAAAGGCTGAGGCGCACAGTTTGTGGCACATGGGGCACGGGATGCCAGTTGTTATGGGAGGTGTGGTTGTGGCCTGGTGTCGGCATTCATGCGCAGCGGCAAGACGTCGACCTCGCTCATCTTCAAAGGTGGTGGCAGCATGGTGAATGTGATATATAAGATATACAAGATACATCCAAAGTAGATACAATGTAACTTTAAAGGGAAAGTATTACAGAGGTTCTTATCTCCTTTGGTGCTATGGACTCCTTTGGCAGTCTGGTGAAGACTATGTGAACTTCTCAGAATATTTTTTTCAGGTTTTTTTGTAATTTTTTTTGAAAAATGTATTTAGTCAATTTAGAACATTATTCCTTGGATACAAGAATCATATTCTTTTCCTCCTTTCCCTCCCCCCACCCCTTCCCATAGCCAACACACAATTCCACTGAGTTTTACATGTATTCTTGATCAGAACCCATTTCCATGTTGTTGATGTTTGCATTAGGATGTTCATTTAGGGTCTATATCCCCAATCATATCCCCTCGAACCCATGTAATCTAGCAGTTGTTTTTCTTCGGTGTTTTTACTCCCGCAGTTCTTCCTCTGAATGTGGATAGTGTTCTTTCTCATAGATCCCTATGAGTTGTTCAGGATCACTGCATTGCCACTAATGGAGAAGTCCATTACATTCAGTTGTACCATAGTGTATCAGTCTCCATGTACTATATTCTCCTGGTTCTGCTCCTCTCACTCTGCATCAATTCTTGGCGGTCGATCCAGTTCACATGGAATTCCTCCAGTTCATTATTCCTTTGAGCACAATAGTATTCCATCACCAACATATACCACAGTTTGTTCAGCCATTCCCCAATGGAAGGGCATCCCCTCATTTTCCAATTTTTTGACACCACAAAGAGTGCAGCTATGAATATTCTTATACAGGTCTTTTCTCAGAATATTTTTAAAATAATTGAAAGAAAAAAATTACAATTAGTGGTTAAAGAGTCAGATTAAAATGTAGTATGCATTTACTATGTTGCAGATTTTATTGTGCTAAATCTTACAAGTACAAAAGAGAGCAAAGTACAATCTCTACTCTCAAAGAGCTCATGGTATATTAGGGAAGATAGCATACAAATAAATATATTCAATAAAGTTATATAAAAGATAAATTTGAAATAATTAACAGAGGAAAGGCACTGGAAATAAAATGGTTAGGAAACACTTCCTGTAGCATATGGAATTTTAGCTGGAGATTGAAGGAAGTCAGTAAAACACAGGACAAAAGAATGAGAATGCATTTTAGGCATAGGGGGCATGATGTGAAAAAATGATGAGTCTGGAAATGAGAGTGTCATGTGCTAGGAACAACAAGGAGATCAGTGACACTGGGTTGCAGAGTTTGTAGGATATAGGCGATAAGTTGGAAGAAGCCTGAAAAGATGGGAAGAGTAGATCATGAAGGACTTTGAATAGCAGAGAATTTTGTATTTGATTCTAAAGGTGATAGAGAACCACTGGAGTTTATTGACTAGGGAAGTGGAATGGTCAGATATAGGCTTTAGGAAGATCATTTAATGAAGTAATTTTTCCCACCCATGTTCATTGATCCCTTGAAATTGATCCACAGACTCCTTAGAGTTCCATGGAGCCCAGGTTAAGGATTCCTGCACTATCAGTTATGGGGACTGGGAAAGACATCAGCTGAGAGCAAAGCTTAAGCTCAGTTTTAATAAATCTGGATATTCTAAGAGGCAGAAGAAAAATGGGAGAGTATTCAAGACATGAGAGTGCAAAAACAGAACTCGAAACCAAAAATGGAGCATAATTTAAGAGGAATAAGTAGGCTAATATGACTAGACTAAAAGATTACTGATGGGAAATAATTTGAAAGAAAAGAGGGACCAGGTTCTGAAGTTAATATTCCAGAGATTATATCTGATCCTAAGGGTTATAGTGAGTCACAGTAATTTGCTGAATAGAAAGAGAGACATTGTCAAAATTCCTTTATTTGTTGAATAAATGTTGTGAAAGGAAATTCTTTATTCTCTTTGTCTATTTTAAATTAATCAACCAAAAGCTTAAACACCCCTACTTTATACTAAGTAAGGGAGTTCCCAAATCACTTACTAAAAAGGGTGACAACTTCAGAAACTTGTGAATCCTTTGATAAGAGTTTACAACCTCAGAATATGAGAAGTAAATCCCACAGACACTGCCCGCCCTGGGCAGTGCTAGGCAATTTGGAAGCTGTAATTGGTCCCCATAAAGTGGAGGAATTGACAGGAAGTGATATAGGAAAAGAACTATAAAAAGGTCTGAACTTCCTGTACAAGGGTCTTCAGCTTGAATATTCAACTTGGAGCTTCAACTGGTAACTTTCCTCTTGGAGGTGACCTTGGCTTTTGGGACTGATCCTTTGATCTTTAGCTTATATCTTCTCTTGGTGAGTTGGCTTGAACTGGGACTTTGGCTCTTGGACTATTTCTGGAAGGACTGCTTCTGGATCTTGTCCTTTGGAATCCTTCTTGGGCGAGTGAGTAGCTGGCCTTCCTTTTCTGGCTTCTGGAGAGATTAGTTCCAGAGAGGCTTTCCTCTCTTGGAGGAGGCCACGTGGGTGGAACACCGGGTCCTCCAACTGAGGGTTAACAAGCCCTGCCAGACTGAGCCAGGCACCAGAGCAACATTTAATGTGATAGGCTAGACATCTTCTCTGCCATCTTCTTACATTTCTCTACTTTCACTCTTTTCACCTTTGTAAATAAAGCCACTAAAAGTCAGTTTGGTTTGAGTATTTTTAAGATTTTTAAATAGGCAACCACAATATTAATTTAGAATTCTCATATATTTAGTCAAACCCCTAATTAAATTCTTTACAATGTGTTAGTCTGTGGCCTTTCTTCTCTTTTTTCAATAATGTAAAGGAAGAAGACCTTTTCTGACCACATCATACCCTTTATAAATTTCTTCAGTGGTTCCCTGATGCTTCTAAGATATAACATAATATTTATAGTATTTAAGGCTCCACAATTTAACTCCAGTTTACCTCTCTAGTCTTATTTCCTATTACTCCCCTATAAACACTCTTTATCTGACCAAATGGAACATCAGATGTTTCCCAAACTCATCATTCTATTTTTTGTATCTATACTTTCACATAAGGTCTTGGATTTGAAAGTCAGAATACTAACTTTGAATTTGAATCCTGGATTTTCCTCCTCAGTAAATAATTTCATCTCTCTCAGCCTTAGTTCTTCAACAGTACAAGAACTGGATTAAATAACCTCTAAGGTCACTTTCTATTCTAAATCTATGCTCCTAAGCCTGGAATGCACCCTTCCCTTATCCCTACTTGCCAGAATCCTTATTCTCCTTCTGATCTCAGCTGCATGTGTCACTTTCTTGAAAAAAGTTTTGATACTCTAGTTATTGCAGTGCCCTCTTTTTTATAATTACCTTGTATTTAGTTCTCAGTATACATATTATATCTTCTCCAGTTGACCATAAGCTGCTTGAGAGCAGGTAGTCTGGTTTTGCTTTGTTTTTGTAAATTTAGGATCCCCAGTGCTTATCACAGTGCCTTGTGGATCCTAAGCACTTAATGTATGACAAATTGAATTGAATGGTTTACATTAATCATACTGGTGTGGAACTCTAAGGTTTACCTTATACCCCAAAATTAAAGTGCTTCAAGTCAAACTATAAGTAGGAAAATTCCTTGCTTCCTTGCATTCCTTGATAATGCTGAGGAGAGGGTAACCCTAGAACTTCAAAGGCTAGATAAGAAAGACCCTTGAGAGATTTATTCCTCATGGACTCTCCCCTAGGTTTTGAGAAGGACATCAATATACATATTCTGGTTATGTCCTGATATCATCGTAGTAATCTAAGACATCTACCTGCCCCCTAAATTATGCCCAGCTAATCCCTATGTCTTCAGGACATAAGGTCAGGTGACCAGTCCCCCCCATTTGCCTGAATTTTTTGATTCTCATTTATAATCCTCCATATTTTCTCATTAATATATTACTATTATTGATATATTTTATTAATATAATTATATTATTCTATTATCTGTTATATTATATATTAACTATAAATAAATATAGTATATTAATGTATATAAATTAATATATTTATATAGAATATATAACTAATTGGAAGCAGTTACTTCAGTGGACAAAGAGCAGGGCCTGGAGATGGGAGAAACTGAGTTCAAATTTTACCTCAGACATTTCTTAGTTCTAGGTAAGTCATTTAATTCCAATTGCCTAGCCCTTAGCACTCTTCTGCCTTGGAATTAATATTTAGTATCTATTCTAAGACAGAAGGTAAAGGTTTTTAAAGTATATAGACTTGGATTTGCAGTGTTGGTCACTTTGAGTTGCATCTTGAGCCCCTTTGCACTTACTTCAGAATGCATTATTCCATTCCCTTCTGTGGTTAATGGTAAGTGAAGAATAGGCTTATGTTTTTCAAACTTCCTTTCCTTTGTATTTGAAATTCTTTCTCCTAGTCATTTGTAGAATTTATTATGTGTCAATGGAATTGTTAAATATAACCACTAAATAAATATCTTGGCATTTGTAGCATAGGGTTCTTTCATAGCATAGAGCTTTCTTTTTCTGGAGGAAATTGGAAAGTTCCTAAAAGCAGAATTTCTTTGGTTCCTCTTCAAGTTTATCTCATGAAATCAGAAAACTGAATTATAAAGATCACCTTGAGGCTAGCCTTTAATTCTTTATCCTATTTCCTGCCTTCTTTTTTTTTTAATTCATTGAAGAGAATAATTAATTCTTCATATGGAGTCATTTGGTGTGGCCAAATTTTTTACAGTTGATTTAAAACTTCATGACTTGCTCCTCTTCTGGATTGGATCCCACGCTTTCAAGAACCACTCTCTTATAATAGGTACATGAAGAATAAAGATAGGAACTGGTTCTGTGATTTCATTCCTACCAAATGCTACTAGATCAGTATTAGAGGAAGTCACTCTATCAATACAGATTAGCCCAGTAAATGGAAATGAATGATATAACTACTGCCATTCAGGAGGTACTCCTTTTACCTTTAAAATGATTCTCATACTTGAAAAATCTGAGAACCATTGTAATAAAGGAAAGGAAATTGGATTTAGAGTCATGGGATTCGAGTTTTAACCGTGTTTCTGACATTGTAACCTTGAGCAAATTGCTTAAACTCTCTGGACTTCAGTTTCCTCATTTATTATAAAGATATTTTACCAGACAAACAGCTCTTGTAAACAAATATTAAGCACTTACTGTGTGGTAGGCATTATGCTAAGCTCTGGGAATACAAAGAAAGACTAACTCTAGATGAATTCTGAGCTCCCTTCCAGCTCCATATTTCTATGATCTTAGCTTCCACTGTTTGAAATTGAAGCTAGCTTTGCCCTAAAGCTGGCCACTGGCAAAGCTGTATTCTGAGAGAATTATGTCGGTTCTGAAATCAATAGCTTTTTTCCTTTGTCCACCAGTGGTGTAACTCAGAAATAAATAAATATACTCTTCCTGTTCTTATGCACCAAATGGGAAAATTCTGGTAAATCCAACCTAAGGCAACCAAATGTGGGATATAAGCATAGCTGACCATTTAATTGTCTTAGAGAGCTAAGTAGGAGGGAGGCCAAGGAAGGATGTGAAGGACCATAATTAGACAATTAGTTACAATGAATTCAAGAGGGCATTGTTAAGAAGTGTCAGATCTCTTTTTGTTTATCATCAACTGGAAGCCCAAGAGTCTTCATTAAAAGTTGTGTGTTAAATATCAAGGGAACATATATTTATTTGAACTCAGCTGGTATTATTAAGGAAATACAATTGGTGCTTATTTTTTTTAAGTACAAAAAATATCAATAAGTTCATTCCTCAGCAGGCTAACACAATTTCCAAATGAAACCTCTGGACATAAAGGCCCCTTTTTTTCAATCCAGCATTGGATGGATTCCAAAGGAAAAGCATATGATGAAACATTAATAGTTTAAAAGGCCCTTTTTCTACGAGAAAATTTCATGTGCATATCTCATGTTGGGTTCAGGCTGTCCCGTGAGAGTACAAAGCTGTATTTGTGGCAACATGTACTGTGATTTCTTCAGCACTCATATGAAGGATGATGATCTCATGTTTTAGGACAAGAATCATCCTCACAGAATGATCTTCAACTACTTTAGTCATTGGTCTTACATTGGGTATTTCATTGAATGTGATTAAGTAGGACTCAACTCAGGTCTCTAAAGAAAATATGGTTATTCAATAGTAAACTAACACTGAATCAAATAGCCTTTGACCAAAAACCAAACAAAAAATCCCATTAAAAAGGAACAGCTAAAGAAATTTTTTCCCAGAAAATGTTCTCCTAATCTATGAATATAATCCGTGTTTTATCCTACCTAATAATGCATTTTGAAAATTACTTTATTTATGCATCCCTTGATAACATGATTATGGGTATTTAATTCCTCATAAACAGTAAACTCCCTGAAAAGAAGTATAAACATATTACTTTGTATATTCTAGGTCATTAAAGACCTACCTGTTTGTTTAACTTACTGGTTAATTTGATTGATGAAACACAGTATGAATAGCCAGGTTCTCAGAAACACCAGCACTCAGTAGAGTCACCTCAATTCAATTCAGTCTAGTAAACATTTCATGGTATTTACTTTGTAGAGATGTCCTGGGAATTAATGTCACTTATTCGTCAGTGGATGTCTGGTGTCACCAATGTTTGAACTCCTTGTAATGGTGCAAACCAATTCACCCATGAACTCTTATTCTATATCATTTTCATCCCTGTCTTCTCATAAATATTCTATAGTTGATAAAGCTAATAAAGTAACAACTTTTTTTCCTAATTTGATTGAACATTCAGTGCCTACCATGTGTGCTAGACACTGAGGGATCCAAAGGTAAAAATAAGACAATTCCTATGCTCAGAGAGTTTACATTGTGCTGAGAGGGTGGGATATGTAGACAGATAAGTAAAATAAAGTCATTTGATCAAGGTCACAGTCTTATAGATGTAGAAGAAAAGGAACCTCAAGCCATAAAGTTCAACCCTTTCATTTGTGATAGGGAGAAGACATTTGCAAAAAGAACTGTGCAATGCAAATGTCAGGTGATTGGCAGAAGCGTGTGGGTCAAGATCTGGGGAAAGTTTCTAAGCTCACAACAGTCTTGGCACTTCTCTCCTGAAGGACCTGAAGTTGGAGGTTTTGAAAAACAGGTTTCTGGCTTTGATGATGCCAGCTGGAGAGGAATCTTTTGAACTGACTGCTGGCAGCTTGAACAGAAGACTGAAGACACCCTTCTCAACTGGACCTGTTTGGACAGTTACCATTTGAAGATCCTGGACCATTTGATTGGACTCCGCTTGTGAGATTTGGTTACTGAGGAAACTTATTGTTTAGCTTAGAATAAGATAGGTTAAGATAGATTTATAGAAATTAGAGCTTAAGAGTAATTGTAATCATTCTCCTAACCCTTTTTCCCTTCCTCCCTTTCCCAACAATATATCTAATTTTTATGTTTCCCTCTTGTTCATTCCCCTACCAATTCCCATTATAACACATTTCATTGGTAAGGAAAATGAAGTCAAGAGAAGTTAAGTGATTTGCCCAAGGGCATACATTAAACAGAAGAGGAAGGATTTGAATTTAGGTTCTGATGCTTTGCTTTCAATGTTCTTACCACTGTGTCATGAGGAGGGAGAGAGCAATATTTCTTAAGAGGATTAAGGAAGTTTTCACATAAAACTAGTAGCACTTTCATTGACCCTTCAAGAGATGAGGAAAATATGCATTCTAGGTAAGGGGAAGAGCCTTAATGAATACACAAAAATTGAAGATGGAATGTCAAAGTCAAGAATTAACTAGTAGTCTACTTTGGTTGGAATGTAAAGTTTATGTATGGAAGTAATTTAAAGCAATTACTCTCTTTAAATATAATTAATATGAGTTTATTTCTCTTGGATAAGCATATTTATTATATAAATTATTACATGTTAATAACAAAACACATGTATCATAAAATTGTTATGTTATATAATACCAGTGAAGGCTAGTGGGGAAACTGAAGTCAAGGAAAGGATGTTGGGTTTTGTTTTGTTTTTTAGTTATACAGCGATCCCTCACCTATAGCAGGAGTTATGTTCCAGAGACCCCCGTGATAGGTGAAAATCCACAAAGCACAGGTGTTATATTTATTTTATTATATACATATATATATACATATACATATATATATACATATATACAGTCACTGATCCAATCAGCATCCAGGATACAGAACACATGCTATGGTTGGTTGCCTTTCATTCCATCAGCCAATAGTGTGCCATAAAATCCCACAATATAGCGAAAACTCCAGGATACAGAATTAGATTTTTTTTTAAACCCGCAATACAGTAAAGCCACAGTAAGTGAACTGCAATATAGACTCTATTGGGCAGAATAGTAATATCAAAGAAAGGATAGTACCAGTACTTGGATGGATACAATGATGATAACTGACAACAGGGAGAACTGTTTGATTCTAATTCTCCTTTCTTTGCCAAGGGGAATGACCTTTGCACTGGTAATTATAGAAGAAAAATGGCTAACAGGAAACTGATATCCCAAATAAGTAAGGCTTTAATAAAGGAGAATCCATTGTCCTTGGTAAATTCAAATCACATGGACCAAATGAACCAAAATACATCTTGAAAAAATCGACAAATATGAATTTTGAACCACTTTTAGAAATATTTGAAAAACTTTGGGTAGAGAAAAAGTATTAGAACTGTAATCAAATCAATGCTATGAAAGCATAGTTATAAATGGAGTTTTTCTTAAAGTGATATAAAGCATCTACCTAAAACCATCAACAAGTATTATTTGTAACAGGGATAAGCTAGAAGCCCTCCCAATAAGATCAAGAGTGAAACAAGGATGCCCATTACCACCAATATTAATTAACATGTTATTAGAAGTGCTAACAATAATGATAAGAGAAGAAAAATAAATTAAAGGAATCAGAATAGGCAAAGACACAATAAAACTATATCTGTTTGCAGATGACATGATGGTATATGTGGAAAATAATCCTAGAATTTCAATTAAAAAGTTAGTAATAATTACTAATAAATACTAATAATTTTAGCAAAGTAGCAAGATATAAAATAAACCCATAAAAATCAATAGCATTTCCATATATTACTAACAAAGTCCTATAAGAAGAGATAGCAAGAGATAATCTATTTAAAATAACTACAGATAGAATAAAATACCTAGGAATGTACCTGCCAAAATAAATCCAAGAATAACATGAACATAATTATAAAACACTTAAAAAAAAAAAACCCTTACCTCCCATCTTGGAGTCAATACTGTGTATTGGCTCCAAGGCAGAAGAGTGGTAAGGGCTAGGTAATGGGGGTTAAGTGACTTGTCCAGGGTCACACAGCTGGGACGTGTCTGAGTTCAGATTTGAACCCAGGACCTCCTATCTCTAGGCCTGACTCTCACTCCACTGAGCCACCCAGCTGCCCCCAATATAAAACACTTTTTACAGAAATAAAGTGTAAACCTTAAAATTTCCTAGACCCTACTTTATAAGATTGGATTAAGACCATTCCCCATTTGGGCAGTGAACTCTACTTAAAGCTGGAATGTGAGAATTCTACTTTACCTACTTGGGTCTGCCCTAGATGAAGATAAAGTTGTAAACTCTTTTCTGAACAATGAAAAGTACTTAAACCCATACTTTTCTTAAGCTAAGTACCTATAAAGGTCAAGCAACTCGTGAATTTACAAGGAACAAAGAACTGGAAAACTTACTCAGAACTTTCCTGGTGTGAATTACTCAAAAATCCACACCTTCTTAGGTGTGGACTAAAAATGGGCAGTCCTTTAGAAACATCTACAGTGATTGGTAGATGTAAGGACTTAGGGGAGGTGACAGAGGAGATTTTGCCCTTAAAAATAAGAGCTCAGAGAAGAGCTGGGAAGTCATTCTGAAACATTCAGATTGGAGAGATTCATTCTGAGGAGACTGATTCTGAAACATTCAAATGGAGGAGGGAGCTGGTGAAAGCAGCTGAGATGCTGCTGGCCTGGTGTCATTAGAAATCCTTACTTAGACAGATCTTATGGTGAATTGTAAAAAACTGACTGCTAGGCGCATTTGCAAAAAGCCAATCGGGGGCAGACCCCTTTGGTATAAGAGTTTACATCCAAAATAAATGTGTTCAGCCCCACCCCCACCCCAGTTCAACTCACTACATCCCAAAGTTCATTCTGGATCTTTTGGTGCAGTGTGTGATTTCTGCAAGAATCTCCATGGAGCCTTCTCCACACAGTTCACTTTCTTGATTTGGGGAGGTAGCAAGTTTCTTATCCTAAAATTACTCTCAAGCAAGAAAAAAATTTTATAAATCTAGAATTTTATACAATTCTCCCTGAGGAGGATGTTGACTAACAAGTGGGTCACCCTGGGATACATGGCTGAATTATTAAGTATATGAATCAATTGTCAAAAGAAAAATAAAAAATATTACAAAAAAACAAATAAAAGAGAAAAAAGTAACTTCTGGATAAAACATAAAATATCAAAGTCTAATGTGTAAAAATTCTAAGTAAGAAAGAATATAACAGGTCTTTGAATCAGGGCCCAATTAAACTGATTTATATATATCTCACAAGCCTGTGGTAGCAATTATAACAACATAGCACTTACCCTTTGGCAGAAGGACTACAAAAAATTGTCATACCATAAAAGAGAGGGGGGAAAAGGACTAGACTTTTGAAGCAGAAGGGAAATAGCATTCCCTGGTCTGATTTTACCTTTGCTCTCAGGGATAGGGGAGCCAAAATGGCAGCCAAACTGAGGTACTTGGTAGAGATCTGGGTCTGGCACAAGGGAATCCAGTGTCTGACTTTGCAAACAGCCACTTCCTCAAACCCCCAAATATGTTCAATTCCCCTGACTTGGCAAAGAATCTAATCAATCCCACCAGGATTGGTTGGTCTCCTTGACCTTTGTGCTCCTTGGCACTGTGCAGTGGCTATTTTGTGATTCCTTTTCCTGCAATCAGATATAATCATTAATCAAAGTCCCATAATATTTAATAATCAATGGCAATAAAACTTTTGGGCATGCATTGATGTTAGGGCTAATGGACATTTTGCATTTATCCTAGTGCAAAATCAAAAAACCATTAATACTAGTAATATGTGTGTCAAGTACAAAAAAAAAGAGAAAGAAAAAAACTCAAATACTCTATTGCACATACAAGGAAAAGCAATAATAAAATTCAATTAAAAAATATATAGTTCACATTCCATGAGACACTATGTTAGCCAAGCAGAGGCACAATAAAAAGGTTTCTCACCCAAAAATGAGATCCATTTCCTTTTTAACTTGGCCATGATCCACAGTGAGTGTACATAATTTTCATCAAGTGACAGATTTTTAAACCAGTAGTATGGCAGCTGATGCACAGTCAAAAAAGTACCAAAATCACCCAAATCACAAGAGTACATTTAATGACAATAGCAAATAAACCCACTATCATTAGGATTCACGTGAGTCTCTATATAGCCACTTGCTGTGTGACATTTAAAAAACCTTGGAAACTCATGGATATTTGTCACAAGTTCTCCAAATCTAGCCAATAAACCTTTCAACCTTGGCAAAGAAATTTCTAACAAATTTTATTATTGCCACCATTCCAAAATGTAGCAGGAGAGTCAAGAAAACAACAACAACAACAACAAAAACCTCTGTACTTCTGATGAAAACCTTTGGGATCTAAAATGTCACCAAGAATCTAGACCATTCTGGTAGATGAGTAGAGTAAGCTGAAGAGTTACAAATATAAAAACCCATCTAAGGGTTACAAAGCCCCCTGGAGAAACCTTTCCACTTCCCAAATGATATTATAACCCATCATGGGGTAACCAAGCCCCTTGGGAAACCTCTCTCCTCTGGTATGAGACTCTAACAGTCATAAAAGACATATCTTTGTATGTCCTATCCATTGCAATGTGGAGGTGAGGACTACAATAGTGAAAATCATTTCAGATGTCTCATCCATTACATTTTTAATAAATGTGGAGGTGAGAAATACAATAGTGCTGTTGCACTTCCCTTCAATTACTAAATGGACACGTATCTATTGTTACAAACAACTCAAAGGTAGACAAATGATCAGTCAGAGGTAGTGGTGCTACTAGATAATCTGAAAATCATTTATGAAGACCCCTTAAAATTGATTGAGATTTTCAGCTCATTAAATTCTCCAAAGGTTGTATACATGTTGTAACCAGTTTGATGGAGTCCATCCATCATCATCTATGTGACAATTAACAAAGGCAAAAAGGAACAAAAGGCCATTTAGGCAACACGTGACCTTAATGGATCTGGTGACAAACCCAACATCCATAAGGTCCTATAGTTTTGCCATGGAAAAGGATTTGTCCAAGTTGTTTATGAACTTTTATAAAAGTATTTTCTCCAGTCCAGTCATAGGGGGAAGATACAAATAAAGATAATGTAACAGAACATATAGCTAATGGTCAAAACACAGTAGCTGAAAATGACATTGTGCAACAGAAGATATAGATTAGATTAATATGTGAACTTAACAAAAATTAAATCTTAAAACAAACAATCAGCAAATATAATATATGGGACAGGATATGAGCAATCAATTCAAGAGTCCTTTTCTCCAATTCCAATAGCTGCATTACAGAGACTTCTTCACTATTTGGAAGGGAACAAACTGAAACAGTTAACATCAATAAAGCAATGGGGTATAAAAAGGCTTAAAATTCATCTCTAGGCTCTTTGAGACTCATCCCCATCTGTAATAGATGACATTTTCAGGGTATATTTGATGGATACTAGATAACTAATGGATCAGATAGTTATCTTCTTTTGGTCTAACTGTGGTAGAGATTTGAAGAGAGAGAGGTTTTGCAGGACAAGCCAAGTTGCAAGAACCAAGGCTGGGGACCTGTCTGTCAATCAAGAAGAAGGTTCCAAATGGAATGTTCCCAAGAGTTGGCAGTTGGGGCGTCTGGCCACAGAGGAGAAGAAGCAGGATCTTGGACTTTGATTCTGTCTCTAGCTCTGGGGGTTGAAGCTGGCCAGGGTGAAGAAGCTGAACTGATATTATTTAGTTTCTGTCCCAGGCTGAAGGACCCTTGAGGGGGGCTTCTGAAATTGGTGGCTTTGTGAAGAAGAAAGATTTTAACTGTTGTCCTCCATCTCTGACTGTCCCTCTGTCACAGTTGTGACTTCCCAAGCCCTCATAATCTTCTTTTTAGATTAGGGACACCCTCATCCCTCTTACCTCAGTTTCCCATCCTGTTTCCCAATAAACCCCCTGACTTAAAAGGAAAAGAAAAGAGTATCTTTATAGTTCACTCAGGAGGGAGGGAAGAAGCCAAAGGCTTCAAGAAGAACTGGGAGCTGAGGGAGACAGGGAAGAGAGGGTGAAGGAGGGAGGGAGAGAGGGTAGGAGGAGATTAGGAGAAATATTGATCCACTAGTCAACAGTAGGGATCAGTAGGCAAACCCCAGAGCATTCCCCTTTAGCAGTACCCCTATAGCAGCATTCCCCTGTATCAGTATCTCGCAGTGTCTCTCAAAGTACTTCTATCTCCATTGCAAATAGGCAAGTGTGTCCCCATACTTAGTAGCAGCTCTCTCTAGTTCTCAAGCCAGAGTATAGTCAGTTACAAGCAACCAGAAATAGTTTACACAAATTACCATTTCTATTTCATAACCTCCTCCCTTTCGCACCTCCCTCTCCAGAAGCCTTTCATCCTCCCCTCCCCCCTTCTTCAATCTTGTGACCCCAAAAATATGGGTTTCAAGATTTTGAATTGCCAAAAACTGTGAAGATAATTTTTAGTGTCTTGATTTAAATCAAAAATAAGTGGTCATCATGGGAAAATTCCCAAATATGAAATACCCAAGTCAGCTGGGTTTATGGAGATTTTAATTAATATAAATGAAGGAATTAAGGAAAGGGAAAGAGACAGAGTAAGAGGAAATAGTAGGAAAAGGCTAGGGCCTAGGCCAATGGCCTAGGCCTTTCTCTTTAAGAAAGAAACTAAGTCAGTCTTTAATCACTCACCACAAGATCTTTCCAAGCAAAACTCTAGTGTTCAGAGACCCAGCAGCCTCCTCTGACTCCTGACCTCCAATTCAGCTTCCAAAGCTGAATTAAATCAAACTACCTTGAACTGGTTCAGACAGCTCCTTTTACAAGAGAAATTTCTCTTGTATCACCTCCCCTAAATTTTCACATCTACCAATCACAGCAGACGCTTTTCCTAGGACAGCCCATCCTTAGTTTTTAGTTCTCACCTTCTCTGGGTAGATTATATCTTCTGAGTACTTCACACCTCTTCGTTAAGTTTGCCCCTTGCAAGTTGCCTGACCTTTTAGTGATTAATTTGACCTTCATAGGTACTTAGCACCCTTTTGCATTAGATCTAAAAATAGACCTAGCTTAAGGGCTTTTTTCCTCACTATAAGTATGAATTAAGTACCTTCATTGTTCAGTAAGGAGTTTACAACTTTATCTTCCCCTAAAGTATGCCTAAGTATGGGTGGAGTAATTTTAAATTTCCCAATACATTCCTGATCAAGTACCTCCATTGTTTAAATGGGGAATAACCTTAACCATAACCTTAAGATAATGGTCCAAGGTAGAGTCTGAGAAATTTTAAGATTCACAGTCTCCCTCAAATCACTCAGTGTGAACTGTAAGGTTTCAATGAAATAGTTCTTAACCTTCTTTGTCAAACAAGTGGTTTATTTGGGGAAGACAGGAAATATAGAGGATAAGGTAAGAGAGATAGGATTTTCCCTATTATCTACAATGTGTCTTAGGTTGGAGGATATTGAGAGAAATGGCAATTCAGTCACTAGCATGAAACAAAACAAGTCAGAGAGAGATATAAGGACAATTGTCCTTCTTCTGCCTTCAAAATCAGCTAATCCACCTCCAACTTGATTATCCTAAGTCCCAGAGATAAAACCAGCTTCCTACTTCAGTCACCATCATCAGTCAAAGACCTCAAATCCATTCAAGCAATTGGCTCTTACCTGCAACTGTTTCCCAGTCACATTCCAAATGGAATCTTCATCTGACTGACAGATGATCAATCTCCAGCTTCTTGTCTTGCTGCATGCATGCCTCTTTCACACTTCCCAAGTATCATAATCCATGTAGATTCCTTTGGTCACACTTCTGGGGTTCCCCATATCTACACTGAGCATAGTGTGGATGAACCCTATATTGGATGTGTTGCAGAACCTGGGCAGGCCAAAATGGCAAGGGGGTGTAGGGAGATGAATCTCTCCTCTAAATCTTGAGATTACTCAAGCTGCAAGGTATCCAATCAGTACACCTAGGAACAGCAGCAAGAAAAGACATCCTAAAGCTATAAGCTGCATGAGCTCAGTAAGGTTCTCTGGAAATGGGAGCTATTTGAGATAAGCAGGAAACTGGGCCATGCTTGCAATTCTGCTTCCTGTGAATATGTGGTGCTACCCTAGTATGCACTAGCTAGGAGCAAAAACCTCACAAAGAATGTTTGGGAGGAGATTTCTGTCTCTTCCCTCTGCCCCCCCCTCCAGGGGTAAAGTCAGTGGCCCCATGACACCTCAGTCCCCAACCCCACAGCCAGGAGCATGGAAGTCTCCCTGGGTTAGCTAGGCTGAGGTTGGGGTAGATAGCGTGTAAGGGGCTGTTCCATGTTGTGTTCCCCTTCTGAAAAGCAGCTCCTGCAGACTTGAGACCCCTGTGGTTGCAGAGAGGGGTAACCCAAGGAGATTTGGATCTCACCCTTCCAGCAGGAAAAAGAAGGTGCTTCCAAACAGCTCTCAAACCTTCAGGCAAACTGCAGCAGTAGGAAGGCTATGGTGGGCATGAGGGGAGCGAAGGAACAAATTGTAGTAGTTTGCAAACAGCCAGCAGGGGTGGAGGGGAAGGAGGGGATGGGAAGCACAGCAAAAAGCACCTTATCAGCAGAAGCAAAATTTATCTGCTCCCTATCCTTTACTCAAAGGCTTTGTTAAAAAAAAAAATCAGGTTAGCAGGCTGCTTATCTCATTCCAAAAGTTTTGTCATTTTTGTCATCGTTTGGCTTTCAATTTTAGCATGTTCCGTATTTTTTAGGATTTCTACTTTGTTGCTTGGTTAGAATATTTTGATTTGTTGCTCTTCAATGTTTTTAAGTGTCTTCCTCAGTCCATTGGTTTTGTTGTTTTTCTGGTTTTATTGATAAAAGTATTTAGAGATTTAAATTTTACCTTCAGAATTACATCAACTGTAGACTCTAAATGATCACTCTATCACAAATATTAATAATATTGAAAAAGATCTTGATCAATGATACATATAAAACCCAGCTGAATTGCTCATTGGCTACAGGAGAGGGGAGGGAAAGAATGCAATCATGGAAAAATATTCTAAATTAATTAATTAAATAAAAATTTAAAAAACAATATTACTTTTTAGCATTCATATCCTACTTTAAATATACAAAGCATATTATATATGTTTTTATATTTGTTCTTCATAAGATCTCTTTATGTTAGACACTCTCAATGTCCTTATTTTACAGATGAAGAAAATTAAAAACTACATTTAAGTGCTAAAAAAAAAGAATTACATCAACCACATCCCACAAATTTTGATATGTGACCTCATTGTTTTTATTTGCTTTGACAAAATTTTCTACTGTTTCTATATTTTTTGACCCACCAGTTCTTTGTAATTATGTTATTTAGTTTTAAATTAATTTTAATTCCTTTTAAGGGCTCTTGGTTTAATAAAAATGTATTACATTACAATAAAAAATTATGTTCTTTGTATTTCTGCTTTGCCTGAATTTTTGTTGAGGTTTTTATGCCCAAATAAAATGTCAAAGTATTTGCAGAGGTATCTGACATTTTTGTAAAGGTACTATGTATAGCTGAAAACAGGTAAATTCCTTTCTATTCCTATTCAGTAAGTGCCAAAAAGCTATTATCTCTAATTTTTCTAAAATTATAGTCACATTTTTAACTTCTTTTTCACTTATCTTTTGATTAGATTTGTCTTGGTCTAGGTTTTACTATTTCCTCATAGTATAGTATTTGGAGTTTTCCTTAGTTTGATTTTTTTTAAAGCAACAAAACTAAATTACCAGTGTAAAAAATGAAAAAGGTGAATTCTTAAATAATTAATAAAAAGTCTTATGAATTATTTTCCTAGTAGTTTTAAAATAATAAACCTGATGATCCAAATTAAAAGAATGAAAAATTACAAATACAAAAACTTGTGAAAAATATTTTGTAACCATCCTCTAGTGCAAAGTAGCCTTTATTTGGAGGAACCAACAAGTTAAGTCCTTGCCTTGGAATCTGGAAGTGCACTGGGGAGCATGAGACAAGAGTCAATTCAGATAGAAAGGTTTGCTCCAAGGAGCACTTCTGAGAATGGGATACTTATATCCTGATTTTGGTGGCTACCTCCAACTGGCCCCTTTGCATGTCAGGGTTTGAGGCATGGAAGGGATTACACAGATATTGGGAGAAAAAGAAGCTAACTGTTGAAAAGATATTTTTGTATGCACAACTGCACTAACTTTAAAAAATATTATTGCCAGTATTTTTTTCCATTAATAAATTCTTAAGTTATGGTTTCCCTTAAAGGAATGACTATTGTAGTGCTCTCAAGACAGCCAGGCCTAATCTTATAGCACCGTATTAAGGCAGCAAGACTTAAATATATCTATCTTAGAAAAAGAAATTGAACATAACTTCAAAAAGAAAAAACTCAGAACCAGGAAGATTTACAGGTGAATTATACAGGTGAATAAACTAATTCTAATACTACATAATCTGTTGAAAAAAAAGGAAAAGAAAGTGTCCTGCCAAAATCCTTCTATGACACAAATATGATATTGATTCCTAAATCCAAAAGAATCAAAACAGAGAATGAAAAATTATAAAACAATATTCACAATGAATATTAGTAAAAAATTTTAAATAAAATATTAATAATGAAATTCCAGCAGGAGACCAACCATTTCTATTCAATATTATTCTAGGCAAGAAAAAGCAACTGAAGGAATAAGGAGGATACATTTCTGAAGTGGATTATGGTTTACTTAGAGAACCCAAGTGAGTCAACTAAAAAACTGAGAAAAACAATTAGGAAAGTCAGGACAATTTTTAGGATATAAAATAAACCAAATCACATCTTTAGCAACTTTGTATGTTGCCAGTAAAGTCCAGCAAGAAGATCTAGAAAGGTAAATTCCTCTTAAAACAATGATGTAATATAAAATATTTAGAAATCTACTAGCCAAGATACAAAATATCATTTACACAGACACCAAAAAAAAAAAATATATATATATATATATATAAATAAGAATAAGCCTGGTTATTCCTTTAAAAAAAGTTCATAAAATTGATAAACATGTTGTTAACATGTTTAAAAAGAGGATAAAAAATCAATAATAAAGAAAATGAACCAAATAAAATCACGACAAAATTAGAATAAAAAGAATTATCAGTAACTATTATGGCCAGCAATATGTAGCCAAAACTGAAAATATAAATAATATGGAGGAAACATTCAAAAATTTGAAAATACCCTAATTAACAGAATGTTCAATAAAGATATTAAATAATAACCTCAGAAAAGGAAAATGGAGCTAGCTATAAGATTTCAGACTTATTTTCCACCATTACTTGTATTTTTATTTATTATTTTACCTTTATTTCCTCATGAACTTTTAGAAAAAACTCTCTTAATGTCTCTATTAATATTTGGTTGTTGTCCTTGGTTGCTTTATTCATTTTCTTTTGTCTGGAATATCTGAGAAGGAAAAAAAATCTCTTTAGGTCTGGTTTTCTTTCTAAAAATGTTTTGTACAGTTCTTTGTTATTGAAAATCCATCTTTTTTCCAATTATACTTAAGCTGATATTTGCAGGAAAGGTCATCTTGGGCTACTTCTTGAATGCTATTTCTCATTGAAACATATTATTCTATTGCCTCCTGCATTTTCTGGTGAATATAGAATAGTATTATATTATTCAAATTCCCTTTCCCTTTGCATTTGAAGTTTTTCTCCTGGTCATTTGCAGAATTTCTTCTTAATGGAATTTTAAAATTTAACTACTATTTGTTTTAGAATTTGCAGCAGAGGATTATGTTTGTTTATTCCTGGAGACGATCTATGATGTTGTTTGTTGTTTTTTTTTTTACTGGAAACTTTATTCTCTGTGTTCAGATGTTTTGGGCAGTTTTCTTGTGTTAATGTTAATGCTTGCATTACAACTTTTTAAAAAGTCCCTTTGATTTTTTTTTTTGGTGCTTTTCTAGGAGACCTATAATTAATACTTAAATTGTTTTTATAAATCCTATCTTCAAGATCACTGTTTTGCTTGTATAGAGCTTATTTTGTTTGTCTTCTTCCAGATTGTTCACTTCTGTGCATTTGCATTCTCAATCATTTGTCCTCTCTTTTATTTCCTTAGTGAGACTTGCAGCTACATATTCAAGTTTTTCTATTATGTCATTATTTCTGATATAATTTCTATAAGTTTTTTGTCACAATTCACATTTCTCTTTTAAATGACTATAAAAGTAATTTTAGGATTGTGACTCAAAACTAAATTAATTTTGGTCGCCAGAGGAAATCCCGAATAAAATATCCAAGTCAGTTGGAAATTTATGGTGATTTTAATTAATATAGAGGGAAGTCATTAAGGAAAAGAGAGAGAAGGAGGGTATAGGATTTCTCCTGCCTGGCCTGTGCCAGGGGAAGTTCAAAGACCTCCGCCATGAGGTCTCTGAAGAAGATTAGAGGCTGTCTAAGAGGATAATGTTTGGAAAGTAAAGAGAAAGGAATCAGCCTAAACTTCAAGAGAGCTCAGCTAAGATGCCTCACCTGAACTAGGCTACTCAGCTTCTCTCAGTATAGTATCAAGGAAAACTCACCATCAAACTGGACAATAGCTACCGCCACACCAAGATACTGAAATGCTCAGCACGCTACCAGCCAGAGCCACCTCTCTGCAGAAAGATCCTGGAAAGAGGAAGTGACACCAAATATATAGACAGCTTTTACATCACTTTCCTGCGTCTTACATGTACCAATGGTAGCTTAAGCTTGACTTAGGACAGTCCAGGGATCTGTCAGTTGTTTCTGATTTGTCATTTTCTAGCACATGTCTGTCATAGGCCATCTTCCTAAATACTTAATCCTTAAGTATGGGTGTAGATATTCCTGTTTTTGTTAGACTAAATAGGGTGGAGTAATCTAAAGTTCACACTACTCAGGAAAAGCATGATCTTTTCAAAATCTACAGTCTTTTGCCTCATTAGTTATTAAATTACTTTATTTGGCAGTATTTATTCATTGATGACTCATCTTTTTTACTAGATCTGAAAGTCCTATTTCTTATATGGTTAACTATCTTCCATTTTGATTGTTCGGCTTATGCTCAACGTCTTTGAGATTTTATCCTCTTGAGCGGTATAGTAATTTTAAGTCTTTTTTTTCTCTTATTTCCCCTCTCCTTATTGCTCACTTTCTGATCCTTTCCCAGTGATGGTAGTTCCCTAGAGGCTAGTTCTCAAAGCATCTCATCCTTCTCTCATGCTGGGTAATTCACCAGTCTAGAACTCTGACCCCAAGTGACTTCTAGGAAAATAGAAGTGACCTCAGCTAGATACTGGGCATATTCCTTTATGCTTAATGAAGTGCTACATACCCTCTCACATAAATATATTTTGCCCTATTCCTTCTGTTCTGCCTCATTTATTCTAGTCCTTAGTTACCTATCCTAGCTGTACAGATTACTGCCACATACTATTGGTATTACAACTCAGGTCTTCCATTTGGAGTTTGGCATAATCTTTTGAGCCTTTGATGCATTTGCAAGAGTGTTAGTAGATGGTGCCTTGTTTTGTGCCTGTACATTATTGGCAAGGTCATTTCCCCCTATTGCCCCTAATGGTGTCCCAGTATTAGTATTAGTAACTACAGCATCCTTATTAGTCTGTCCCATCATGTCCCCAGTCTCCATGTCAGTTCCCTTCCCCATGCCTTGTTTTCTCTGCATGTAATCCTGGCACACCTCAGGTTCTTCATATGTTTTCAAAGGCAAAAGAGTCACAGGGGCTGCAGTTGTGATGGGGAACAGGACCCTCTGGCATCCATTATTACCAAGTCATGTCAGTGCTCAAGGATCCAAGCTCAGAGCCCTCATAGAAGTGCTGGTGTAGTCCAAAGGCAAAAGGGTGAATATATATAAGGATTCAGCTTATGCCTTTGGAATTTTATTTGCCACAGGACAAACTTGGAAGAATAGGGGGATTTGTCACAACATCTAGAAAAAGAATAGCATATGAGAACCTCATAAACCAACTCTTAGAAGCAGTGAACTTGCCAAAGGAAGTGGCAGTGATCTATTGCAAGGCTCACTCCTCTGGAAAGGACAAGGTATCCCTAGGAAATCACAGGGCAGAAGTAACAGCAAGATTCGTTGCCAGATTTGTTCCTATCCGTGTTCTGAATTTCTCTCTGGTATATAAGCACAATCTCAAACAAGCATACTGCCAAGAGGAGATTCAGTCATGGCAAGAACATCTTGGAGCCAGATTAGACAAAGGAATCTGATTATCACACGGAGGAAAGTCCATCTTGCCCAAAAGGCTGTACCAAGATCTATGCAATGTGATTCATTCCAGAGGTCATTACAGAGTACAATCCATGCTGGATGAGGTCCACCAGTTTTGGGAAGCTCCAGGGATATCAACAAATGCTATAAGAATGTGTCAGAATGACATCTGTAGAAAGTTTAATCAAGGCCATTTCAAATGCAAGGCACAGGTTATATGCCTTTTCAGTGTCTGCAGATTGATTTTATTAACATACTTGGGAACTGAGGATATAAATATGTTTTAGTTATAGTGGACAGACTCACTCGATGGACAGAAGCGTATCCATCAAAGAAAAACAACACTGGCATGGTAGTGAAAACATTGCTTAAAGAAATAGTTCCCAAATACGGCATTCCAGATGCCATAGACTCAGTCAGGGGAAGTCACTTTACATCTAGCATTTTACAACAAGTGTATGTCTCTAGGAATAAAAGGTAATTTCCATAATTGCATATAGACCAGAAAGTTCAGGACATATGGAAAGAATGAATAAGGAAAGAATGAATAATACCACAATAGCTAAACTCTGTGCCCAAACTCATCTTAGATGGACAGAGGTTCTTCCACTTGCACTGTTCTATCTGAGGAGACTTACATATTACCTCATATGAGATACTGTACGGACAGCCAGTGTGGATAAGAAGGACTACTAAACCATCTTATCTTTCCATGCTAGGAGGGGAATGTCAGTTACACACCTATCAGTCACAGATACAAGATAGGCTGGAAGAACTGAGAAGGCTAGGACTACTAGTACAAAGGGTCCCACTAGATTTCTCATTACATAACATCAGGCCAGGGGACAAAGTATATGTGAAAAATTTTACCAATGACAAACCCACAGAGCCCAAATGGATGGGTCCATACAATGTAGCTCTCACCACTCCTATATCAATCAAAGTAATAGGAAAAGATTCTTGGTTTCACACATCTCACGTTAAACATCACTATGCCCATGATAATACACCAAAAGACAACTTAATGGAAGCCCAAGAATCCATTCAAACACAGATGCCCCAAGAACAACCCTTGATAAATAAACATAAAGCCCATAAATCCAACAAAATCGCACAAGAAGAAATAGAGATGCTAAGCAGAGATAGTGAAACCGAAACAGAATAATGCCCAAGACAGACAGTATAAATGCGGGTTAGTTAGATCAGGGAGGATTAGTGTAGCCTGTGAAACTCAGGAGAAGCGATTCCTTGCAGAACCTGGGAGTTTATTTGGATGGATTTAGAATCCCTTAGAATTAGTAAACATATATACAAATTTCAATCTCAAACCTAGACTAAAATGTCATTAACCTCTACAATCAACCACATAGAAATAGAATAATTGCCTTACAATCACACCTTAAGAAAGACACCTACATTCATTACAAAAAAAAAAATTTCTCGCTTCTACACATGAAGATGGCACAAACATCCTGTATAAAGTTTCACTCACATGCATCAACATATTCACTTTTACATGCATGCACATGTTAATCTTACACACTCGCATGACCCTGTAGTTCTGGATACCTGAGATCATCTTTCAAGGTGAGACGACATGCAAGTATGTATCCAGTAAAGGAGAAGGCACCCTGGACCTGTGACAAACTTCAAGCAATACCAAAGGATGGAAGACACACTGACAACTGGAAAGAACTTTGAATTAAAGACATTATGGGGAATGAACTTCAGGAAAATGGGTCACGTAAGATTAATCACTGATCACATTAACTTCACATATAGGGAAGTACATTCACATGCACATTGGAATATATATGCATCCACCACGACATATCTAGAACACAAACAAATTTCACACTGACATTAGGGACTGTACCGTAAATAAGAACAACCCATAAATTGTATATCTGTAAATAAATCTCTACTATCAGAGGATGTGTGTGTATATATATGTGTGTGTACACGTATGTATATAAATAACATGTAACATTTAAATGTGTAGAAAACTCAGACATGTACATAAATAGCATAATAATGATTGACAAATATAGATAAAAAGGAAAGGGTTGACATACTAACCATTAACAAACAGAGACAGAGTAGTTTAGGGTGGAAAAGGGAATGTTATAATTAGAGAGGTAACATAGGGACAAAATAAATCAGATTTCATTAGATACAAGTTTATATATATATATATATATATATATATATATAATTGTTATGAATTGTTACATTGGAATTAGTATTACATAATGTGACAAGGAAATCACTTTTAAAAGACTGATATATATTAATTTAAGGTCGCCAAGGAATTCAGCTATGTAATTCCTAAATGAAAACTCAAGTCAGCCGTCAACCTTTTCCTAGAGTTTAATTACAGACAGGAGGAAGAAAGGAATTAGAGATAGAGAGAGAGAAAGGGGAGAGAAGGGAATAGGGCTTAAATACCCCTTCTGTTTAGGCTGGGCCAAAGGGCCCAAGCCCTTAGATAGCTGGGGCAAAGAAAAGAGATCAGTCCCTATTACTCACGTGACCAAAATGGAGAAACAGTCTCAAAGTCCCCCACCTTCAGCTTCCTTCAGAGCAAGCTTCTCAGAGCACACTCCAACCACTCAGACCAACTCCTCAACCACCTCCCTGAGTCTTCAGACCCCCCTATCTTTAAGGAAACCATCCAAGTTCCCTCCCCTCAGTTCTCACATCTACCAATCACTGTCCATCAATTTCCCTGTGCCAATGGAGGCTCTAGCTTAACCCAGGACCGCCCAGAGGTCTCTGGCTTTGCACATGTCTGTTGAAGGTCATATTTTCAAATAATTAATTCTTTGATCCTTTGCTACAGCCCTTCCTAAATCCTGTTAACCTGAGTAGGGTAGAGATTGGAATAATTAAATTTTGATCTATGCTGCAGCCCTTCCTCAATCCTGTTAGGACTGAGTAGGGTGGAGATTGATTCCAAGTATCTCCATTGTATCAATTCTAAAATCAATCATGACTCAAAGAAATTCCTGTTCTATGCTTAAGCATAGGTCAAAGTCCTTTCCATTGTTCAGCAAAAGGTTTCTGTCCTAAAGTAATCTTAAGAAGGGAGGAGGAGGAACATCCCATGCCAATGGGGTTCACATTCCAATAGACTATCAGTAAGAAATTTTCCAAGTATGAAATTTCCCAATGGTGAAATTTCCAACATTTATAAGTCTAAGGAATTTTAAGGTTTACAATAAGGCATAGGATAGTTCAATTTTACTTAAGAGTTAAATTTTATATTGATTGCAATAGAAATAACCTTTGTATTAAGAAATTGTTATATTGTAAAACTTTGTTGGCACATAATCCTAACCCTCTTCCCACAACTCAGTCTTAGCATAAAATAGGAATTTAGATTAGCAAATAGACATATTAGGATAAGATTTATTATTTTGGGAGGGGAGAGCTTAGATGGGAACAATAAGTAACATAGATAGATTAGAATAGACATTGAAGGTAAGTAACTGGCATGGACCAGGGTGGCACCATGTGAACAAAATGAAGGACTTGTGACAGAGGCTGGCACTAAAGAAAAAGTGCCAGGCTGAAGAGTGTGTGAAATTGATCACCTTGATGGGGGAGGGGCCCCAAGGAATTGGAATCTTGAGGAGGGGAAGACTGAGGCTGGTAGAGGAGTTGGTGGCTCTCGATCTTGAGAAGCCAAAGGCAGAAGGTGGGAAAAGACTTTCTCCTGAGGGTTACCCACTTTTCCTGCTGGTGACTGGAAATCTTTCCCCCCAACACTTCGCAAAAGAAGGGACTTTCTGAAGAGAAAACTGAACAGACTTTACCTCAGCTCCTGTTGTCCAGGGGTGAGTCAACCTGACTTTCACAGGGCTTAGGCTTCCAAGGCCTGAGTTCCCCCAAATGAAGAGGGAGGAAAGGGTTTAGATAGAGACAGGGACCCCCTTTCCCCACTTTCCTTTTCCCATTCTTCCCTGCCATTATTCCTTTTGAATTACCTGATTGAGTTGACATTAAAAGTTATCTGTTCCCCAAGCTGAGTGTGAGTGAACAGATCAAGGGGAGACCCTGTAATAATTAAAATAGTGGAAGACCATAAACTGTGGCAGATAAAAGAGTGGTTGCTTAAATTGTGATCGCAAAGATATGTTTTTTATATTAAAAAAATAAAGTGGTCGCCAGGGAAAAATTCCCAATTATTAAATATACCCAAGTCAGCTGGGTTTTATAGAGATTCTAATGAATACAAATGAGGAATTAAAGAAAGGGGGAGAGGGAGAGAGAGAGAGAGAGAGAGAGAGAGAGAGAGAGAGAGAGAGAGAGAGAGAGAGAGAGAGAAAGGAAATAATGAGAAAAGAGCTATACCAGCCTAGGCCAGCATAAGCCAGCCTAAGCTGAAAACCCTAAGAGAGAAATCAGTCAATCTTTTATCAGCTCACCACAAGATCTCTGAGACAGTCCCTGAGAGAATCCAGAGAGAGAGAGAGTCCAAAGGGACAGAGTCTCCTCAGAAGGAGCTCAAGTGAGAGAGAGCCTCTGCTCTCAGTTTTTCAGCTGGGTTTTATAGAGATTTTAATTAATACAAATGAGGAATTAAAGAAAGGGAGAGAGAGAGAAAAAGGAAATAATGAGAAAAGGATAGGCTGGCCCTGGCCAACCCAGGCCCAAGCCCTAAGAGAAAGATCAGTCAGTCCTTTATCCACTCACCACAAGATTTTGTCCAAGCAAAGATTCTAGTGTTCAGAGAGACACCAGCTCAGCCAGCTCCATCTCCAGAGAGAGATTCTTCTGACCGTCCTGAGACTGTCTTGAGCCTCTCCTTCTAAAGGGAATTTTCTCCTATGTCACCTCCCCTAAGTTCTCACATCTACCAATCACAGTAGATGTTTTTCAGAGGACAGACAATTCTTAATTCACACCTAAGAAGGCTTAAATTTTGTATTAAGTTCACACCAGAAAACCTCTGAGTAAGTTCTCACCTCTTTGCTCCTTGTAAATTCACAAGTTGCCTGACCTTTATAAGTACTTAGCACCCTTTTGTATTAGATCTAAAAATAGGCACAGCTTAAGAAATTTTGTCTTACTATAAGTATGGGTTTAAGTATCTTTCATTGTTCAGCAAGGAGTTTCTTCCCCTAAAGCAGGCTTAAGTAGAGGTGGAGTAGAGATCTCACATTCCTGATCTAAGTAGAAGTCTCACATTCCTGATCTAAGTTCCTTCATTGTTTAAAATGGGGAATGATCTTAACCAAACCTTATGAAGAAGGGTCTGAGAATTTTTAAGGTTCACAACCCTTTGGTCTCGAGTAGTGGAGGGGGGACAAGAGGGACAAGAGCGAATCAGTGAGAGCAGATTTAGTTAAGAAGGGAAGGCAGAAGGGGGAAAATCTTCAAACCCCTTCTCCTCTCTGAGCCAACCCTAAACATCAGCTATCTCCCCCAAACCCTGCTTTGAGAAGGGGGGGGGAGGTTCTCCACTCTCCCCCCCCCATACTGAAAGTCTTAACCCCTCAGGGTACAAATTAACACCATCCATTAAAATACAATCTCCATAGCTCTAAAGAGATGGTATAGAATTGAGTTCTATTATAAATGCAGACTCATGTTCAATCCATTCCCTCTGATCCTTTACTCTCCTATAGAACTCTGTTGCTGCAGAGAGTGCTATTATAGCAGTAGCCATTGCTGCCAGAGAAAATTTCTGCCATTTGAAGTTTGAGATTTCTGTGGCACTGGGGGACTTTATGGTTGAGGTATAGAGTTCTGTTGCAAGTCCACGAATTGGCTTTGCAAGCCTAGCTCCCAGGAGCATGGCAAATAATAGGGAAAGGGGCATCAACTGAGTGTGAGTTAGGTAATTGTTCATCATTTTAACTTTGTTTGTTCCCTAGACAATGGAGACAGATGAAATTACTTTATATCTGAAGCAAAATTTTTATTTTAGAGAGATTTGAGAGGTCATGATGATTTGAGAAAATGTCTAGTTTTTCATCTTGTTGTCATGTGACCCAGAAGTCTAGAACAAGCATTAACAGAAACATCACATTTTAAAAAATTCTGAGTCTCAATAAATTCACAAAAAGTTCTACCAAACTTTCAAAGAACCATTAGAACTTTTACTACCCAAGTTATTTCCAGAAAATGAGAAATGGAACACTCTAACAGACTCCTCTTATGAGACAGATATATCTTAGAACCTAAATCAGGAAAGGATAAAGAACAGATGGAGAACACTAGACAAATATCAATTCAAAAATTTCAAATACAATCCTTTCAAATAGATTATATCAATCTACCCAGAATTTATTAATTTTGGTCAAGTTGTATTAATACTAGGAATGCAACTATGGTTCAACATTAGGAAAATAACCAATATAATGAATCACATTGAAAGAACAACATCACAAACTACATAATTATCTCAATGGAAGAAAAGGGCATGAACAAAGTATAATGCTTATTTATGCTAACATATAGTCATAGAGAGACTTTTCTAACACAATAAAAGAATGTATCTAAGACCAAAAGCAAGGATTATATTCAGTGCGGATATACTAGAAGCTTTTCCCATAAACACAAGAGTAAAGCCAGGAGGCCTACTCTCCCCATTATTATGTGATATAGTTATAGAAATCATAATAATAGTATTAAGACAAGAAAAGATACTGAAGGTATAAAGATATTTGCTGAAAGTATTATAGTTTACTAAGAAAATTCTAGGGAATCATTAAAGCTACTAAGAAAATAATTTCAGAAAAGAGACAAGCTACAAAATAAACCAATAAAAATGTTTCTATATAATAAAAGAAAATCTGAGAGTAATAACAAAAATGAAAGTATCATTCAAAATAATTATAAAATATCTAAATTATCTGGAAACTAATCTACCAAAGCTCACAAGATACTTATGTAAATTAAATTACAAAATGTTCCTTAAAGAAATAAAAAAAAAATTAAATAACTGGAATAGTATACAGTTTTAATAGTTAAGTCATATCAATATGACAACAATGATGGTACTATGAAAGTTAATTTACAATTTCAATGTCATATCAATTATTCTATAGTTATTTTCAGAAATTGATAAAGTAATGAAATTCATTTTTACATCTAAAATATAAAGAATATAAAAGGAAAGAACAAAAATATATAGATATTAAGGTGGAGATAACATTTCTACACCTTAAACTATATTATAAAGCAATCATCAAAAACTATTTGGTAATGGTTAAAAATATACATATATATATCAGTTATAGATTAGATGAGGAAGAATCTGAAATAATGCAACTCAGTAACCTTACATTCAAAATACCATAAAACATGAATTTCTCAGAACTCCCTTAGTTGATTAAAAAGAAAAAATACAACAGTATGACAGAAATTGAACTTAGAATGATAGAACCCCATTGAAGGTTCAAAATGATGGTCCAAGCAGTTCACATAAAAAAAAAATTAACGATGACTTCAAAAGTAAATAAATGTCTAATTATGTTAAAAAATATTTTTCCTCTGTGACAAAATGCACATTGCTTGTTTGGAGAGTTATGTTTATTTCTCAGGCAATTAGAAGTCATTATAATTATTCAAAGAATGATTTTTAGTGTTCATAGAACAATTATATCAATTTCTATTTCTGCCTAACCACAATGTATTCTTGTAGATTCTCAACTCATCATCAAATTGTTTTCAAACCACCATCAATTTTCAAAGTGCAAGCACAAACTGATTGCAGTGGATGGTCAGATACATTCTCATACTCTCATTTGTGTTCCATATGCTGCCCAGAATAATTTCCTATTGTATTAGAAATAATAATCTGAGGATATATTTCTATTTGTAATAACAAGGATATTCTGGCTTGTGACTAGAGAGATACTAGGGGGAACCTGAGGGTGCCTAGTTATAATGGAGATAGATATACTTCTGAGAGATAGAGAAATGCTACTAGAGGGAATACTCTGGGGTTGCCTATTGATCACTACTGATGAGTAATAGCGTAATATTTTTCCTACCCTTCTCCTCCCTCAATACCTTCACCACCCTCTTAATTATTGACTATTAATATTATTATTATATTATTATATTGACTAACATTATTAAACTTGTCCCTTTGTTATTTTATAATCATACCTTGTGTCCCACAATATATATTAATAATAATAGTTTTAATATTTTTACATTTAGAGCTTTCATCATTACATAGAATAAACATTTATATTTTGTTCTAATAACATAGAAGGTAAATATTAATTTAGAATTGGGAGGGAATATTATTATTATAGTTACTATAAGAATTTGATGAATAAATATGGAAGAATATTTTAAGTAGTATGTTAAATTCCCCTGGAGAGTCACAACCCATTATTGTTGTTGTTGAAAGAGATTAATGAAATTTAAAACTTGGGAACTATCAACTTTTATATATATATTGGAGGGGTTGTGGGAAGAAAGACAGATGGAATTGGGGGAGATCAACAAGAGTGTATACTATAACATGAATGTAAAGATGTATAACTAAGGCTAAGTATAAGTCAGGGAGAGCTGACCCAGAATGTAGGGCCCATTGTGCTAGTGAGAATTCATAATTTCTTCTCCCTATTTCCCTTCTTCCTTCATTCTCTCAAGGTATAAAGAAGCTTGTTTTCCCAATGTTGCTACTTTTAACATTTATTACTTTCAGTTTCACCATTTGTTTAAAAAGAAGACAATTGCTCTGTCCATGCTCTCTAACCCAGCAATATCAGTACTGTGTTTATATATCAATGAAGTCAAACAGAGAAACAAATATATACTAAAACATGAATAGCAGCATTCTTTATGACAGAAAAGAACTGTAAATATATTATGGAATCAATTTTTTAAACTATGGTTTAAAATGTGATGAAATATTATTGTGAACCAAGAAACCACGAATTTAATAAATTCAGAGAAACATGGAGTTTTATGAGCTAATGCCAAGCCAAGTGAAATAAATAGAACCAAATATTACTATAAAAAATGATTTTAAAAATGTAAAGGAAATTATGCTCTGAGTAACTTAAAAACCAGGGAAGTATCCAGAGAACAGGTAGAAAAGCATTACTCAATACTCATGGCAGAAAAGATGAACTATTTAAATAGAATTTTGTATACATGATAAAGTATAGTCATGATATTTCTATATTTTTTGCTCATGTTTTTCATTGTACTGAGTGTTCAATATGTCATGCAGGGTGAGGGAGAAATTCTCCTTTTGTATCTTTTCTCCAAAATAACTATGATAAAACAACAACATCAAAGGGAATCAATAAAATGATTTTTTTAAAAAGTAGAATGGATTGCTTCAGTAATTAATAGACTATTCTTTATTAGAAGTCTTCAAGCAATGATAAATAATTCTTTCAATTGAATTTTTAAAACATTAAATTCCTGGCATGCCTAAAGCAGTTTTCTGGGGCTTGGGAATCAAAAGAAAAAAAATTTAAGAGTTTCTATCCTAAAGGAGACCAGCCAGCTTCTACCTGCCCGCTCCTGCAAAACCCTGAAATTCTAACAATGAACTAGAATAATGAACAGGACATTCAGTGACAAACTACAAGAGATTCCTTCTATTATAAAACTGCACACAAAAAAAAGATTACCAGAAGCTCACAGGATATAGGAAAGCTCCTTTTCCTCCTCACCACTGTTACAATAGAGGGGAGCTCAGCTGATAAAGTACCAGATTGGTCAGAAAGCCCCAAGGTAGACACATTGAAAACCTCAGGGAACAGCAATAAGTCAAGATCAAAATCAATCCTGGTGGGTGACAAAGTGCTGAAAGTGGAATAACCCAGGTCCAAGGACAGTATGGTACTTAAAACATTCTGTCCTGAGACTCCAACCAAGATCCAGAAGTTCTAGATCTCTGAACCTCAAAGCTTCAGGGTGCTCACTCCAAGAGGTAAAAGTCAACACATAAAGTCAGGGGACATATGATAGGATAAAGCAAGGTCTATGATTCTATTCAAAAATGCAAAAGGAGAGTAGATACTGTCCTGGTACAAAACCCTAAATCGATGACTTCAACCAGTGATGAGTAAATAGAACACCAACCACTGCCAAAAATTGTAATTTTTATGAAGACCTCTTACCAAAAAAGGGAAAGTAAATTGCAAGCAAAAACCCAAAAGGGAAATATGGGTTTTCCAAAGGACAATAACAGTTGATATCAATAAGAAATAAAAGTTAATAGATCTTTAAAATAAAAGCTATGGGGGGCAGCTGGGTAGCTCAGTGGATTGAGAACCAGGCCTAGAGACAGGAGGTCCTAGGTTAAAATCTGGCCTTACCCACTTCCTAGCTGTGTGACCCTGGGCAAGTCACTTAACCCCCATTGCCTAGTCCTTACCACTCTTCTGCCTTGGAGCCAATACACAGTATTGACTCCAAGACAGAAGGTAAGAGTTTTTTAAAAAAATAAAAAATAAAAGCTATGAAGAAAAAATGGAATAGAAATAAGTATCCCTTCATAACTTTGTTTCTAGAGCTTATTAAGAAAATTGAATAAGAATTATAGATGTCCTTGGGGTGAACTGGTTTTGTTCTGAAGAGCTTGATGAGGGGAAAGAAAAAGAAAGACTTCTGGCTCTATATTCCAAGTCCATTATCTAAGAAACTGGGTTTGGAAGTGGGATGGGCCTGTTGCCATGTAGGCATCTAACCTGAAAGATACACTAGTGTAGAAAGGAGAAAAGGTTGAAATAACTATTTCTAGTAATTGCACCGCAAGAAAAGAAGTCCATACCATACCTCCAAATTTATGGAAGAAGCTTTAGATGGGGAGAGTGGACATCAAATGACCTCACTTTTATTTGAAATGGACAAGGGATGTCAAACATATATATACATGCACACCTGTGCAATAACCAACTATGCCTCTAGAGGAACTATGATAAAACATTTTACCTACTCCTGTTAGTGAGATAATGGACCTGGAAGTACAGAAATATAACTTTTTTGGACATGGCCACTACATGGATCATTTTGCTTGATTATGTTAATGTGTGACAGGGATTTTTTTAAACATTATTTTATTTGGTCATTTCCAAACATTATTCATTGGAAACAAAGATCATTTTCTTTTCCTCCCCCCCCCCCCCCTCTCCCATAGCCGAGGCAGATTCCACTGGGTATCACATGCGTCCTTGATTGGAACCCATTTCCACGTTGTTGGTATTTGCATTAGAGTGTTCATTTAGAGTCTCTCCTCAGTCATATCCCCTCAACCCCTCCAGTCAAGCAGTTGTTTTTCCTCCGTGTTTTTACTCCCATAGTTTGTCCTCTGCTTGTGGATAGTGTTTTTTCTCATAGATCCCTGCAGATTGTTCAGGGAGATTGCATTGACACTAATGGAGAAGTCCATTACCTCCGATTGTACCACAGTGTAGCAGTCTCTGTGTACAATGTTCTCCTGGTTCTGCTCCTCTCGTTCTGCATCACTTCCTGGAGGTTGTTCCAGTCTCCATGGAATTCCTCTACTTTATTATTCCTTTTAGCACAATAGTATTCCATCACCAACATATACCACAATTTGTTCAGCCATTCCCCAATTGAAAGGCATCCCCTCATTTTCCAATTTTCGGCCACCACAAAGAACAGAGCTATGAATATTCTTGTAGAAGTCTTTCTCCTTATTATCTCTTTGGGGTACAAACCCAGCAGTGCTATGGCTGGATCAAAGGGCAGTCTTTTATCGCCCTTTGGGCATAGTTCCAAATTGCCCTCCAGAATGGTTGGATCAATTCACAACTCCACCAGGGTTTTGTTTTTTTTTTTTATAATCTAGGAAGAAGCAAAACAAGGGTAGTAAACATTCTAGTTCTCTGTCCCAGGCTCATGTTTTGCTGGCCTCAGTTTCCTCCGGTGAAAAAAATGAATGGGCTAGAGCAGAAGTGACAGACACGTGGCCCTCTGGTGGCATGCAACAGCAACACTTCTAAATGCACCCAATCCAGATTAATAAGCAAATTGAACTATTTATCAAAATAAAACTAAACAAAGATATTACATTTTAAGAGAGTCAAGATGCCGCCTGACTGGTATATCTTTGTATGGATTAGTGGACCCAATTTCTATGTTGAGATTGACACCCTTGGGTTACAAGATGATCTCTTCCGGAAGAAATTATTTTAAAGCAGTCTGTTTCGGTTTTTATTTTTATTTCCAATCCTTAGCACTGGGCTAGAAATATAATATGGTTTATATTTTAATGTTTTCAAATTTCTTAAGATTCAATTCAATTCCAGCTCTGATATTCTTTTCCATTTCCGTGATTCTACCAATGACAAGATTCAGGATGGCAGCTAAGCGGAAATCCCACTCGAACACCCTCCGGGGCAGAGTCCCTTTGACTAAGGTAGAACATTAGAAACAGGAAGTTCCACTCGAGCAGCCTCTTGGGTAATGCAGTTTCCTCCGGTTTATGGCGGAAATGGCAGCCTAGAGGAAGTTCCTCTCGTAGAGATTTCTGGGTAATGTAGTCTCTGTGTTGGCTGCGAAGATGGCGGCTCCATGGGATTTCTTGTTAAGAGAAATCAAGAACTACACAAACCTACGTGGGAGGAGGAGCGATTTTCGTTGCGAGAGACATCAGAAAACCGGACGCGGAGCTGAAGGACAAAAGCCGTAAAGGACGGTGTGAGTGGATGAGAAAGAGAGAGAGATGTCTGAGGCGAGTATAAGCGAGGCCAGAGGCCCCAGGGATTCAATTAAATGATTCCTTATGTTCCTCCTTCCCCTATAGAGGGCGTTTACGAGACTCAGTGAGTCGGTTGCCTAGGATTCTGGGGTCGGAAGTGGGTGAGGCATGTGGTCACATGTGCTGTGCTCGCTTCCGTTTGTCCCATTCCCCTAGAGACCCACAACCGGAAGACTGTATTCCCTACGTGGCTGCAGTAGCAGAAGTTTTTGCTGGATCCCTTTAAGAAGTTGCCCCAGTTTCGATTCTTCCTAGGAATTTCCCCTCTTCTTTTTTGCTTCGAGAAACCCTCCAAGCAAACTCTTAAAAACCCGGAAATAAATCGATTGCCTCATGGCGCGCTGCAGGTCGTTTCTGCCATAAATTCCGACACTGCCCTGTGACCTTTATTTGACCTCCCGGGTTCTCAGTTTTCTCATCAGTAAAATGGAAGGTTTGCACCAGAAAGCCTCCAAAGAACCTTGCAGTCCTAAATCTGGGAGCCTGCGAACCTTTCTTCGAGACCTCCAGTCGTCATCTCCGTCTCAAAGACCTTTTTTTAATGGATACACCGCCCCTGGCTCTGTGTTCCTTTTGCTCAGTGGTTCCTCGGAAATGAAATACTTTTATGTGGAAGCACAGAAAATTACAAGTTAGGTGTTCTGGATTCTGCAGTGGGAGATGGGAGCCATTTTACTTGTTTGGAGTATAGTTTTGAGTTGTATAAACAAAAGGAGAATTATCAAAAATTTTTTTCACCCTTAAATTGTGCCATTTGTAAAATAGATTGTATAATTTTGCCCAATCTTTGTTAAAAGTTGGTAAAAAAAAATCCTTTGGTTCAAAAATAAGGTGTGATTATTTAGGCAGTCTAGGGTGGTGTATAGAGAGTGGGCCTTGGTGTCAAAAAGACGGGTTCAAAACTGATCCAAATCCTCCCTCCTAATTGACTCTGATTGATGGGAAGTTATTTAACCTGTCAATTTCCAGAAACTGTCTTAAGACTATAATTTGTGGAGGAGGTGCCAACCAACATTGGTAGCAGAAGCTTCTTCACCATTCAACATGCTTATGAAATCACATGTCCAGGTAAAATCTCTACCTACGGCGTTTAGGGAACATGTACTTATGAAAACAAAGAAGTGTCAGTATAGGCAACTAGTTGGTCCATTAGAAAGAGAACAGTCAGGAAGACCAGAGTTCAAATTCAGCCTTTGCCCTTTTTTGTTGTGAAGCCCTGAGCAAGTTGCTTAATTGCCATCTACATCAGTTTCCTCCTCTGTAAAATGTTGATAATAACCCCTATATCAGAGTTGTTTTGAAGCTAAAAAGATGCTATTTATGAAGTGTTTTGCCAACTTTAAAGCATTATATAATTGCTTTTAGGTATTATTATAGCTGTGTAGGGAATGATAGTCTTTAGGGTAGCTTTTGGGATTCAATGGTATCTGGATTTCATTTTCCAAGTAGAAAAAAGCAACATGGAGATTTTCTCTGAATCTTTAGCTAATATCATCCATTCTTTGCAAGAATACTGATTTACTAAGGCATTGAGACACTAGGTGGCGCAGTGGATAAGAAAGAGTACTGGGACTGAAGTCGGGAAGATTTCATCTTTCTGAGTTCAAATCTAGCCTCAAACACTTATTAGCCATGTTACTCTGGCCAAGTCAGTTCATCCTGTTTGCCTCAGTTTCCTCATCTGTCAAATTAGCTGGAGAAGGAAATGGTAAACCACTCTAGTATCTTCTCCAAGAAAATCCCAAATGGAGTCACAGAGTCAAACACAACTGAAATGACTGAACAATAATAGACAGCTGCTTTACTCTTCTAGTATGTTTCTGGATAATGAATTCATCAAATTCTCAATAGAGGTTAAAACATACTATTTCTGATTAGTGACTATCTGTTGTAGACTACTGGATAAGATCATTTTGCCTCCAGAAAATTAGGTTTAGTCATAGGTCAAATGTTCAAGGTGAATTGCCCTTTCACATTTGAAAAAAACAGAACTTAATTTTTGGCTTTTTGGTAGTGAGGCCTTTTTCTCATACTAATAGCTCTGAGCTCTTGAGGTAATCATTTAACCTTTCTGATCCCCAGTTTTCTTGTCTGTAATTTAGAGATAATAATCTCTGCCTTCCAATGAAATAATTCTTTATTATTTCTATGTAAACCTTCATGTCTCCTTCCTTGCCTGCAATCCAACTCTGTATTCTATATCAGCTAAAACAAATTGAACTAAATGGAAATATGTGCTTAGGGCCTGGTTTCCTAGATCAAATGGGTATTAATGAAGCATCCAAGGTTACGAATCTATGTCCTTTGACCCTTCTTAGTTTCTCTGATTGTTTCTCAGTTTGTTAATATTCTTCCTAAAATGGCTTGAAAACAGATGCAGTACTCCAGATGCAATCTTACCAGGATAGAATACAGTGGGTCTATCACTTAGCCATCATACCTGTATTAATACACCCAAGATCACATTAAATTTTTTGGTTCTTAGTATTATACTGATAGAGATGACTCATACTAGGCTTGAAGTCCATGAAAAACCACAGGACTTTTTTCATGTTACTTATTGTGTAATCATGATAATCATTGAGGGAAGCATACTGGTGGGGGATTATGGGCTATTAGAAGGATACCTCCCTGGGGCAACTAGATGGCTCAGTGAATAGAGAGCCAGTCCTGCAGACCAAAGGTCCTGAATTCAATTCCTCAAACACTTAATAGCTGTGTGAACCTGAACAAGTCACTTAACCCCAATTGCCCGGCCCTTGTCACTTTTCTGCCCTGGAACCAATACTTAGTATTGATTCTAAGACAGAAGGTAAGGGTTAAAAAAAAAATGGAGGCAGCTGGTTGACTCAGTGAATTGAGAGCCAGGCCTAAAAAATAGGAGTTCCTGGGTTCAAATTTTGTCTCAGACATGTCCTAGCTGTGTGGCCCTGGGCAAGTCACTTAACCCCTTTTACCTAGCCCTGTTCTTCTGCCTTGGAACCAATACACAATATTGATTCTAAGACAGAAGATAAAGTGTTTTTTTTTTTAAAAAGACACCCCCAACTTCTTAGGTTCCCATACCCTAATTATATATTTAATTTTTTAATCCAAATGTTCTATTTGATATTTATCTTTATTAGGGGGAGAGAAGGACATTCAGAAGACTGGCTGGTAAGCATCCAGGTCTTTGGTTCATTGCTATCTGTCTTGACCTGTGACTCTATATGCTAACAAATTTTTTACCTCAGTTTTCTTAGTACTAATGAAAATTCGCAAAATGACATAATTTTAGAGTTGTAAGAGGTTTTAGCAGACATCTAGACCAATGCATATCCAAAAAGAATGTCCATTATAGCATACCTAGCAAGTGGTTTTCCATCCTCTCCTGAAGACCTTTAAAAAAAATTAACTCACAACTTCCTGAGGTAACTTGTTCCTCTTTTGGGCATCTCTAATTCTTAAGCATTCTTAAAGACAACTATCATGCACTTGAAAACCTTCTCTGGGCCAAAAGTTCTATTTCATTTAGCCTATCACATAATAAGGACTCAAGGCCCTTTATTTTTTTATTATTATTAAAATTTTATTTAATTAGATGATTTAGAATATTTTTCCATGGTTACAAGACTCATGTTCTTTCCCTCCCCTTCCCCCTGCCCCCCCATATCTGACGCACAATTCCACTGGGTTTAACATGTGTCATTGATCAAGTCTCATTTCCATATTATTATTTGCACTAGGGTGATCCTTTAGAGTCCACTTTCCCAGCCATAGCCCGTTCAACCCATGTGATCAAGTGGCTGTTTTTCTTTTGTGTTTCTTTTCCCACAGTTCTTCCCCTGGAGGTGGATAGCATTCTTTCTCATATGTCCCTCCAAATAGTTCTAGATCATTGCAGTGCTACTAGTAGAGAAGTTCAAGGCCCTTTAACACCTTGGTTGCTATGCTCTAAATGTTCAATAGTTTCTCAATGGCTTTCTTAAGATGTGGCACCCACCACTGAATATCATCTGGCCAGATCATCATTTCTCACCAGACTACATTCTGGACTTCTCTGCTATGCACCAGAATCCTCTTCACCCTAGAAGATCACTCTGGCCTTAGAATTCACACCTTGGAAATAGTCTGACCCCTGTGACCTCTCCCTCCAATTGGATGACTCCTCCCTGAACCTCCATTCTAGGCTTCTTTTCCATTCTCTAATACTGGGTACTTTCACCTCCTGTCCTCCTTATCCTGCTTTTCAGTTCCTTGTATGTGTTGTCTTCTCCCATTAGAATATAAGCTTCTTGAAAGCAGGGGAAGTCCCTCTTTTCACTTATATTTCTGTTCCTGGAGCTTAGCACATGCCTGGCATATGGCAAACTCTTAATAAATGCTCATTGAATCACTACCTCATTAGATCAGAGTACAAAAATGGAACTATGACCTCTTATGAGAATAACTGGGTCCTTCCCAGTGGTTCATCAAAAAAAATATATTACTGTCATTGTGTACGATGTTCTGGTTTTTGTCACTTCACTTTGCTTTAGTTCATATAAGATTTTTCTGAAATCATCTCTTTTTTTTGTCATTTCTTTTAACACAATAGTATTCTTTCACAGTCATATACCACAGCTTGTTCAGCTATTCCCCAATTGATGGACCACTCTTCAATTTCCAATTCTTACTACCACAGAAAATCAGCTCTAACATCTTTAGCCCAAATCCTTTTTCCCCAAATTTTACAGATGAAGAAACAGGCCGAGTAGTCAAATGACTTTCCAGTAAGTTACTATTAAATATCTCTGACAAGAGTTGAACTCAGGCTTTCCTTATACAGATGGACTGAAGTGGAAAGATATTAGAAAACAGGACTTTATAGCATGGAAAGAGAGCTATTTTTGCTTAAGCAGATGACAGTTCTGTATCACCAAAATTAGTAAAGGAAGATGACTTATATGCAAAAAAGGCATCATGAAAAAAATATAAATAATGTTCAATTGATAAAGGCCAATAGGGAGACAGTTTAAACACTGCACTGGCTATAAAATGTGAAAAAAATATCTAGGGGATCAGTTGGAAAATGTGGACAAGAATCGTAAGAAAAGAGGCAAAGAAAAGGATGGGATACAATCTGCACCAATGGAGAGAATATTCATGTTGTTAAGACCAATTAAGTATGTAAAATATAATTTTCCATTTATATTTGTATTTGAAAGTGGTGGTTTTATGTTTCCAGCAGTTTCTAGCAATTATCTGTTTTTAGCAGGCTGAGGAGAGCTAGTGATTCCATCTTGGCTGGTTCTCATGTTTGTGTGGAGTGCTACTCTTTGTTCCTAGCCCTTTCCTTAAGATCATGACCTTCTTTTAAATCAATTCCATTGATTCTTTAGGAAATGGGCTTCTTTTTAAACCTATATTGAATGAAAAGAGGAAAAATTGCCTGACCTTGCTTCTTCTACCAAGCTGTTTTTTTTTTTTAATATATGTATAGTGTAAAAATTTAAATTTAGGGGAGACGGGGAGACTGAGGCAGGTAGAAATTAGTTTCTCTCTGCAAGAAGTATTATATTTTTTAGAGGTTTATTAAAGGTTAAAGATTAAAGAATATACAAGTAAGAAACATGTGCCTAGGCCAGAGGCCTAGACAAAATAACCTCACATCATGCAAGAGACGCGCCTGCTCCAAAACGGAAGTCCAAAAAGAGCCAAGAGAGAGCCCCTCAAAAGCCTTTGAATCAGCTTAAATACCTTCTCGATCTCGGCCCAGGTGAGATTACAAGGCATTCTGGGGAAGTGGAGCAAAGGCTCCTGGGGATTGTAGTCCTGTATTCGAGTCTATGTTTTACATTCCTCTGTGTGATCATTTTTGGAAAAATTAATTTTTTCCCAAAAGGATCATAAAAACATAATAAACTTAAAAGATTACAATAGTGTGAGGATAAGAGAAAAAAGAATAAAACCAATAATTGCTGAACACATTGACAAAAAGCCATTAGGGGGCAGTCCCCTTTGGCATAAAAGTATACATACAAATAAATGTTCAATCAACCACACCCAAAGTTCAATTTTGTGCAACTTGTGGTCTGGAGGCTTCTTCATGGTGGCTTCTCCAACAGTTCAGTTCTGGATTCAGAGACGTAGCATCTTCTTTACCTAAAATTCTTCTCAAAAGGAATTTAAACTTTGCAATTTAAATAATGATATTTTTTTACATTTCCCCGTGTTGTGGGTGATTGAAAGATTCAGAATCAGTTAGGGATGCATGGCTGATACATCTTCATTTGCTTTCAGCTTTTGGGAAGGTATAAAATGTGAATTAATGAAATGTCTTTTGTTCATCTCTAGTTCCTAATTGGCAGCACCCAGTGATTAGACTGAGTATCCATTTCTGTTTTTCTGGCAAGTAGGTATCACAATATAAAGGTTCCTATTCCTCCCTGCTGTACACTTATCATCCATATTTCTGCTTTTTGGATAGGGTCATATGCAAACTGTACTGAAATTCTAGAGGAATCAGTTTATTTCAAAACAAGTGTCAACATATAAAACAAAATAAACTTGGAAACAAGGAAATTGGGTTATTATGAAAGCTAGAACAATGGAAGAGACAGAAAAATAGAAGGATCATCAACTTTGTCCTCAACAGAGATTGCTATAGGCATTCTACATTTGTTCCAAATGGCTTCTTTGTAGTTCTGCAATAGCCTTTTTTCTTTTATCTTTGGCATTCTCTCCTGATAGCCTACTTAAGAGTCTTGTGCTCAACCTCTTCTCAGAGAGCTGGATTCAGATGTTAACTTCATATCTTGTATAAATTCTTCATACAAATTCATATGCTAATGTGCATATTATGTAAACTTTTTTTAATGACCCTTACCTTCCATCTTAGAATCAATACTGGGTATTAGATCCAAGGTGGAAGAGTGGTAAGGGCTAGGCAATGGGGGTTAAGTGACTTTCCCAGGGTCACACAGCTAGGAAGTGTCTGAGGGCAGATTTGAACCCAGGACCTCCCATCTCTGGGCCTGACTCTCAATCCACTGAGCTACCCAGCTTCCCTTATGTTGACTTTTATTGCAATTAATTTGTGGGCTAAAACTTTCTTAACTGACTGAATGAAAGAAGGTAAACTAGTTGAAACTCTGTTATCCCAAAGTCACTTTCCTTATTACAAATTTAGAAAACCAAGAAATTCATTTAAATGTATGCTTCTTCAAGAACCATTCCCCAATGGTCAAAAGATGTGAAAAGTTCTCAAAAGAATGAAAACCTCTTGACAACGATATAGGGATTTCTCTGAATCGCTAATAATAAGACAATTTCACATTAGAATGATTCTAAAGATTTACCTCACACCCAGAAAATTGGTAAAGAAGATAGCAATAGTAAGTGTTGAAGTAGGTACTAAAAAACAGGAACACTGATATGTTAATACACTGGCTCCTAATGCTTCTAAGATCAAATATAAAATCATCCATTTGGTTTTTATAGTTCATCAGAAACTGGGCCCTTCTACATTTCTAATATTCATACATCTTACTCCATGTTCTCTGTGATATCATGACAGTAGCACGCTTTCTGTCTGTTATACAAGATACTTGATCTCTCTACTCTGTGCATCTTCATTGCTGTCCCTCATCTCTACGTCTCTCCCTCCATCTCACCATCTCTTGGTTTCCTTGACTTCAAGTGCCAGATAAAATCCTATCTTCTATAGGGAAACTTTCATCCCCCTTAATGCTAGTGTTTTCCCTATATGATTATTTCCATTTTATCCTATATATGTTTTTGTTTGCATATAGTTGTTTGGATGTTGTCTCCCTCAATAGACTGGGAACTCCTGGAGAGAAGGGACTTTTTGCCTTTATATCTTCAGTGCCTGGCACATAGTAATAAATGCTTGTTGACTTGGTGTAGTATTGAATTGGTGCAGCTAGTCTGGGTAGCACTTTAAGAAAAAGAGATTAAAAACCTTTTCATTTAAAGATCCCTCCTAGGCATATACTCCCAGTGAGGTCTGAAACAGAAAAAAAAAAAAAGTCCCATATAGACCAAAGGATTCATTGCAGCATTTTTTATGATTTTCCCAATAAAAAGGGAGGTCCTTAAGAGTAAGTGTTGTTTTCAGTTTTGTTTTTGTACCCTCTCCAGCCCTCACTACATTTTCTGGTATACAGTAGGCACCTAATGAATAATTGAAACAAAGTAGGAATTGGAAGAATAACTAAACAATTTGTAATGGGTTATTATTGTATCACAAAAAAAATGAATATGAAGAATTCACTGAAATATAAAAAGACATGAACAGACAGATAGTGAAGTAAGTAGAACCAGGAGAACAATACACCCAATGACTAAAATAATGTAAATGGAAATAATAAACTAGATTTCACTTCATTATAGAAACCAAGATTGACACCTGTGAAGAATTAAGAAAATATATGACCCTGCCTTAATTGTAAAGATGTGGGGGACTAGAGTCATAGAATACCATATATGTTGCCAGACAGAGTTGATCGGTTTTGCTGGTCTACCTGGTTTCTTTTTCCTCCTTTTTTAGTCTTAGTTGTGAGGGAAGGTTCATTGGGTCATAGAGAAAAGAGAGATGGGGGGGGGGGGGGGGAAGAAATGTTACGTAAAAACAAAAGATATTTAAAATATATGCAAACAATTTAAAAATAAGTTTGGTCTTCTTGGTTCATATCTAGTGAAATTTCTCCTGCTCACAGAATCAGTAGTTACCTACTTCCTCCTACATGCAGTTACTTCTCCAAACTAAATTTGTCTCTGGTATATTTCTGTAGTTAAACCTCAGACTCACTATGCACGTATCTTATGTGTGTATATATATATTTCTCTAAATATAGATATATATTCACACACAAATTTATAAACTTTTTAGTTTATTGCCTAAAGGAAGCTACAAGATGCCTTAAACGAACATAGACTTATACTTCTCCAGCAAGATGAATTGATATTTAGCCAAATTTTCAGTTTTGATATCTGTCTCTCAGTACCTATAAAGTAGAACTGACAAATAATTAGAAAGCTGCCGCCCCTCACTCCCTTCCAAAAGGCTTAGCACTTTGAACAATGTTTCCTTTCCTCATAAGTAGTCCTGGAGCACCTTTGCTTGCTGACAATTTAAAATCTTGCATTCTGGTTACATACAATATCCTGGTCAAATGAGGTTATTACAGAAGGAGGTAAGTATGTCATCCTATTTATTGGGACCTACTCTAAGAGGGTATTTGTGGTGGAACAGAAGGCACTAATGTGTTGTCATCCTTCTTGACCTCTTTGTTACATGTGAAACTGTTAACCATCCCCTCCTGGAGACTGTTGTCTCTGAGTTTTCCTGACGCTATTCTTCAGGTGAGTTTCCTACCTGACTACTCCTCAGTTTCCTTTCCTAATTCATGCTACATAGCCTGCCTCCTACATGTGGGTGTTCCCCCAAATCTCTGTCTTGGGCCATCTTCTTTGTGTTCTCCTTTTTTGGTAACTTCATCAACTTCCATGGGTTTAATTATAACCTTTATGCAAATGATACACAGATCAACACATCCAGTCCTTGTCTTTCTCCTAAACTGCAGTTCTGCATCACTTGTGCTTAAAATGTATTCTCTCCTCCCCCTAGCCACATAGTCTCTTTCTTAAAGACAGCTCAAGCTTCTCTAGGAAGCCTTTTCTGATAATCCAAAATACCAATGCCGTCTCTCCTTAGCTACTTTGCATTTGTTTTCTTTATTCTTATTCTATATACACTTATATATGTACTTATTCCTTCATATTAGGATGTAAGCTCCTTGAGAGCAAGGATTATTTCTTTATATTTGTATTCCTAGTGTTTAGCACAGTATCTGACAGACACATAGCAGGTGCACAATAAATGTTATTGATTTATTGACTGATTTGAATAATTCTTTACTAGCCTGACCAATAAATTCATTGCTTAAAAGGTAAAAAATTTGGCAAGGATATTGGAATTTATTCTTAACCTCATAGAATAACTAGTTGTTGAAGTGGAAGTGACAGGAACAACATAGTAGTTAGGCCTTACACATAAATGGAGTTTAATGAGGGTTTGTCCAGATGTGGAACTTTAATAGAAAGTACATCTTCTTTGGAATTAATTCACAAGAGCAGGGAAGGGAATGCTGTCCAAAGTAAGACTGCATATGAGGCTTTTAAGAAATACGAATTTAGGGGAATGTAGCCAAGGTGGTAAAGTAGGAGGAAGTGGTACAATTGAGCTCTCCCCCACAAAAATCCTGAAAACTCAAAATTCTGATCAAGAAATCCAAAACAAAGTGATTAATTTTTCAAGCTCAACTCAAAATCGGAGACAGAGAGGTCTGTGGATACTGAAGATATAATCTAGCCAGTGGTATGTACCATATGGAACTTTCTACTTTAGGGACTGAATAGGCTCTTCCTATTGCTCAACAAGAAATGGCCCCTCATATGGCACAGATGGAACTAACCATGTACAGGGAGTAGGAACAGGTGCCAAATGGCAGCTTTATTGCTTATTATTAAGGAGGGAACCTGCCACACAGGTGTGGCACTAAGACAAAAAGCAGTAGCAAGCCAGAGGCTATAATCTGAGAAGCAAGTATAAAACCAATTAGCAGTGAGTGGCTTTGATTCTGGAAGTGAAGGAGAGTCTCAGATGAAGATCTCAGCCCAATATGAAGCATATTGCAAAATAACTAGGGCAGGAAAGCCAGATCAAAGGAAAGTTTTTGGTTCTGGCATTCTGAACCTTCAAGTTTTCCAGCTGGCTGACGGTGACTGATCACAACAGTAGTCTACTGGAGCCCAAATCTAGGGCAAACCTAAAGTTTATGTTGTTCAGATCCAAACCCAAATCAGGAATTTGCATAACTGAGACATGGAGGATAGCACTTAGACTTTGCAGTGGATCAGGCTGCTTTGGGCAGACTAAAAACATCGAGTTTACAGCCTGATCTGTCCTTAAGATCCTGGAATAACTACTCAAAACATTAAGAAAGCAACCACAATGTCCAAGAGGATACAAAACAAGACCATCCACAGTCCATCTCTTCTATAGTGTATAAAACCCTAGAAGTATACAAAGCCTGCCTCAAAGTTGTTAAGTAAAGTGGAAAAAATGAGTCAACACAAAAGAATCCCACTGTAGAGCTATTTTGATGACAGGGACACACAAAACAAAACAAACACACACACACACAAATAGAGGGTGAGTGCAAAGCACCAGAAACAAAACCTCAAAGTAAAAACATACCTTTGGGCACAAGTTCAACTAGATTTCTTGGAATAGATGAAACATGAGTTTAAAAGTACTTAACACAGATTTTGTAAATAAAATTAGTTCAGTAGAAAAAATAGTTGGAAAATAAATGAGTGTGCTATGGGGAAAGTGGAAAGGAAATGGGAGCTATGAAAGAAAAATTGGAAATTTGCATGAGAGGTTTAAAAGCTTCCCTAATCAACAGACTCCTTGAAAATTCAAATGGATAAAATAGAAATTAATGATGCCATGAGACAACAAGAAATATTAAAACAAAAACAAATGATTGTAAAAATAGAAGAAAATATAAAAGATATCAACTAAAAAGAACTGACCTAGAAAATTGATGAAGTATAGATTCTGTAAGAATTCATTTGACTACTCAGATAAAAAAGAACCTAGACAATATATATATATATATATATACATATATATATATATACATATATTTTTTAATCACAAAAGAAA